>NC_089757.1:25455764-25505764 GCF_040412425.1 Macrobrachium rosenbergii
CATGGTGGCTTGGTTGTGTCGCCCTTGACCTTCCTACTAAGGCTCGTTACGAAAGACATAAACGCTAAATCTGATGCAGTTCCCCCTCTCCTAACCACTTTTCCCCCTCCCCCACACCAGGAGAGAGAGAGAGAGAGAGAGAGAGGATTAATTGATTGAATATAGCTACTAAAACTGGCGTCACAACACCTAGGTTATTGACGCCGTAATAAATTGAAAAAAAGGAAAATAAAAACAGTTAAATAAATAACTTTACAAGAAGTTTCATATGGCAAATATCTAAACACACACACACACACACATACACACACACACACACACACACACACACACACACATATATATATATATATATATATATATATATATATATATATATATATGTTATATATATCGCACTGTAACATCATATCTATTCACATATACTGTCTATACATAAACAAAAACTATATCGACCATTCAATGGAATGTGTCGTTTGTATCACCTGACTGAACTAAAAAAGAAATTTCAACAGGTTGCAGTAGGAGAGCCTGACTAAGAAAGATAATTATCATACCAGCCAAACGACCACGAGGGACTTGTCATCATTTGAAATTAAGACTCCTTATCAGGAAACAAAATAAGATGGGGATGTTAATGTGGAATCATTATTTTTCTACAAGTAGAAGCCTTTTAACCATAACGATGTCAAAATATGGAATGAATAGACCTTTAACAGTACTTTCTAACATTAACATTCTATATACGTATTTATACAAATAAATAATATAATAATCTGCCATGATGAAAATGCACTGTAAAGTGCTAAACTAATTTCCGGGAATTATTACGTTAAATATACTGATGAGTAAATCCCAGCGTTGCCTGTATTTTATGATGTAGATGGCGAAGATGTTTACATGACATTCATATTTTAAAGCTGTCATTCCTTTAAATACAGCCAAAGCAATCAGACTAATATATTATCTAGAACATTAAGAGTCGGCAAAATGCAACTTGTTTCTCATTTTAAAGGTGTCATCTTACCAGCACTGGTTTTGATTTATATTCGACAAATGTGAAATGGAAGTTTAAATGTTTAAAGTTACGAGAAATTAGGAAAAATAAAGAACCTGGAATGGGAAGCACTTTACGTAAGAGCTAAAAGAACAACTTAAAAAGAACTTCTGAACGCTAAAAGGAATAAGAGATGCGTTAAAACTGAAAAAAAATATCCTACGAATTAAACTCTTATTGTTCTAATGCTTAAATAACTTAAAACTCTTAAAACTACAAGAATACAATAAATTTCCGGTTAGGTAATTCACATATGCATTACAAAACTATATTTGTACAAATACAGTTGTCAGATGACAACTATATTTACAAAAGATTAAACAAATATTTCTGAAAAACTTCAGTGAGGCTGTGTTATCATTAAAAAAATTCTCTTAGAATGTCCAAAAAGCATATCAGTATTCAAAAATATCACCACTGTAAAGAAACTGACCCCGATACTACAAAATTAACACATGTCCTCAATAGTGTGAAAAAGTTTGATAATTCTAACGCACGTGATTAAGAACGATTTTTGGAATAAGATGGCCACTTATAAAAACTAGGGCAAAAAATTGCTGACAATAAAATCTTACAATTTTAAAGATGAGACGAAATGATATTCACCACAATGCAAATTTACCCAATATTCTCATGGCGCTGAATAAAGCGACTATTTATCTTCAAGAACTGGCGAAGAAGCCAAACACTGATCTTCGCTGCTAAAAGCAACCTCAGGCATTCAAGTCTCACCCAGTAGGAAAAAAAAGGTGAGATAAGAGATAAGAGATAATTAAGGTAGCGCCGCTCAGAGAGCATGCTTAGGCAAGTGATGTGTCACCCAAGAGAGAAAGATTCCCTACATATACTCTCGCATAAGAAACTAATGAGGGACAAACAGAAGTATTAAAATTTCATCTTTCATTAGTAAGATGTTCATGGCAAAGTTAGAGAAGAGGAATGAATAAAAGGAATAATCAACATATGAGATGCCGAATAAAAATAAAATACAATATAAAATTATGAACTTGACGTACGGTTTTCGAGAGAGGATGGCAAACACCTCATGTAAGTAAGTCAGATTTAACGGGCATTATATGGAAAATAAACAACAGGTACTGATTCTTTATGCGCGCACGCACGCACACACACACACACACATATATATGTGTGTGTGTGCATAAAGAATCAGTACCTGCTGTTTATTTTTCATTTAATGTCCTTTAAATCTTACACATAAAGCTCATATTACACACACACACATACATCAGTATTTTTATATATATATATATATATATATATATATATATATATATATATATATATATATATATGTATGTGTGTGTGTGTGTATGTCAGCTTAGTTTTGCCACCTTATTTAATATCAAATTATCTTTTGGCGTTAGGCGTTTTTAACACTTGAAGTCCCAAATATCCTTTTGGTAAAAGTAGTATGCGTTCACGATTTATAGTTCTCGCTGCAAGCATGGCTGTTGAAAAGGAAATGATGACAAGGACAAAACTTATGAATAAGAATTCCCGGGACACTTAAGGAATAGTAACTCCCATGTCTTACCTTTACCTCTCTCACTCAAATTGCTATAATCAGGGGTTTGTATATGTCTCAAAATTACGTTACCAGAATCCCTCTATTATTTTAAGTCGATAAAACCTAAACTCTTGACATCTGGATATCCTTCGTGTCCTCCTTTGCGTAAACCGATACCAAAACCATCACGGAGATTGAGGTCGTCCTTTTGGGCGTCTTGTATTTCCTGAAATAGCTCATTAAGGGCGATGGTTATTCCATGATTTCCGAGTCAGTATTAAGGCCAAATATCAACAGGATGCCAGTGGGGAATGTCTCCAGGTTTCTATACTCTCAGAGAGAGAGAGAGAGAGAGAGAGAGAGAGAGAGAGAGAGAGAGAGAGAGAGAGAGAGAGAGAGAGAGAGAGAGAGAGTATGTGGTAGATTATTGCCGATCATACCAATATGTCAACGATAAAAGGGGAACAGATAATTAGGATTACAAATGAAGGCAATAAAATGATACATTGAAAATACGTCAGCGATTGTAACATCACTTAATCTTGTCGGCCAAAAGAATAAATCATTTCTCAATAAAATCTACAGTTCTTATAAATTATACAAAAATAAAAATATATATAGCTGGTGTACAAAACAGATTTATGTCTGGGTAGAAATACATATCTGCATACAAGAAAAACAACCAAAATCAACACGTTCGCCCACCCAACCTCCGGACAGGGAGATCTGACACTTGCGGCCGACATAAATAAAACTTTCACGCGCGATAAACTTGAAAAATGAGGATTTTACTGATTCGTGAAGATGCACATGGTAGCGATGGATCATCATAAAAATCTCTTTTGATGCCTCTTGTACATCTTGTACACTATAGCCGTGTTTCTTTGCCTCCCCATCTCCTTTTCCTTCCTGTACTCAAGGTATTTAATAAAAGTACAATGGCCCCCTTGCTCCTCCTCTCAGACACAGTCTTCTCGTGTTCTAGGCTGCTGGCAGTTAGTAAATATTCTCTCTTTTCTTGAGGAGCGATATCTGAAAGCCCAATTTGTTTTCGTACGGAAAATAAGGAGGAGGAGGAGGAGGAGGAGGAGGAGGAGGAGGAGGAGGAGGAGGAGGAGGACCTGTATTATTTTGTGTATTTAGTGGCTTTTTGACGTTTTAAGTATAGAACGACACAAAGAAAACAGCAACGCAAAGTAAGGCGAGAGCTCCAGTGTCAGGGCAAACAAGAGGAAAATAAATGTTAGAAAAAGATAATCACAACAAAGCAAGAATTAATTATAAATGGGGACATAGAAAAAGGAAGGCGCAAAATCAAGATTAAAAACTACAAACTTGCATATGGCCTTTAAAATAGATGTAAATTATCATCCAGGCAGGGATATTTCCTCAGACTTGGAAATAAGCTTAAGACTAAATTATAAGGCATTTATTTTCCGTATGCATAGAGGAAAACATTGTAGAAGGTGAAAGTTTCAGAAGATTAACTTTAAGGGAAATTCACATTCGTTATCCTGCAATTTATTAACTTCAGTCTCAAAATCGGATTATAATTGCCCTTGGATATAAGTTATTCCTAAGGTAAAGTGAAATCCATGTTGCATGATATTTGTGGCTTAATATTTGTCAGTATAAATACATCAGTATGTGTATGACAAAACTACACCTACACACACGCACACACACACATATATATATTGTATATATATATATATATATATATATATATATATATATATATATATATATATATATATATATATATATTCCAATTTCAAATGACTTCATATGAATTTTAAATGTCATTTGTTACATAAATCATGTGGATAAATAAAGGAAATCTATTTCCAACAGTTCAGGTAACCGGGGCTGCAAAAAAAAAAAAAAAAAAAAAAAAAAACCTTGCTCCGATAACTCAAGACGGTCACAGCATTAATTCGCAAATCACCCAATTGTGAGAAATAATTGATTGTGCAGAATGATTTACATGTAACGATGAGTTTAAAGGCGTGAACTTTACTGAGCTGATAAGAAAGATTCCTCTTCCTCTTGCCTAACTATTTATTTCAATTAGACCGCATTTTCTCAAATTTAAAGTGAAGCCAACAGTGAAAAGAATGTTCATTGACAATAATTTTCTTCTCTTCACCCACAAGGCTTGAGATAATGTAAATGCTCATGTTGTAATCTGCTATATCAAGACACTATTATATCTCTTTCCTTGGAGACAAAGCCAATTTCCGTTTCATTTTTTTCCATTTCAAAATGGCTTTCTAAGGCTGAGGCTTAGTTGTTTATTTCTACAGTATATTATAATAAATCTTGCTGTCTCTTTCTTATCAAAACTACCCTTAACGCTTCTGTCTTCATGCATAATTACTGAATGAATATATATATATATATATATATATATATATATATATATATATATATATATATATATATATATATATATATATATATATATATATATATATCTTACATATATATATATATATATATATATATATATATATATATATATATATATATATATATATATATATATATATATATATATATGCCTGCTTTAGACACATGCACATACATGCTCAATTGCTGAGGCAGTAATTGAGAATTATGTGAAAACCGGTAAAGGAAATTAAAAAACCAGCATATCACCAAACGCTAAAATTAATTTCTTTTTTCATAATAATTACGCGAGTGTTACTCCAAGACAATTTTTCAGAAGAACATCAGAGCGGGAGAAAGTCATTAATCACAGTAAATAAAGCACCCAGGCTGGAGAGCTTATTAAAAAACAAGATGCAATTAATAATATTCAGGTCCATTAATCAATCACCCGAATATAAAAGCTTCTGCGTCGTCTCTCGGGAGACGACGATAGGCAAATGATTAGTTTTTCTTTAATCGCGAGCTAAAATTCTACACTCATTCATTTACTACGTTCCTCTTGAAGTTAGTTAATGAAACAATTTAATTCGTGGCCACGCTACTTTTTTCAACATGCCAGCTTACGGAAGCTATGAATCATAATTATACAGCCTGAAAAAGTTATATTCATGATAACTTGCGAAGGCAAAAGTTTGTTATTTAATTAATGATTCTTGCAAAAAGTTATGCACTGGGATAATTGTTCGCCGTTTATTCGTGTAACAAACTGAACACACTTACAACACACTTACTGCTGAAGATTATGAGTTCGTGCCAGCTACAAGGCTGGCTGAATCTAGGTAGTAGTAGTAATAATCGCTGTAAAGCCAAGATGCAAAAGCAAATCAGTCAGCTAATAACACAAGATAATTATCACAGCGTTCTACATCAAACTGTATTTTCTTTTCAATAGGAGATGCCTTGGAAGCAACTGCATACGCAGCATCTTATCGCTAATTAAAAGTATATCTGGTCGAATACCCTACAGTGAATGCAAGGAACCTATGATTTTCGCCCTCAAGTAAGGCTGCTCAGATGAAAAGATATCAAAACTAGGTTGCTTTGATAAAGTAATTTCAAATCTATCTTTATTTTTAAAGTGTTAATGCAGTAACAATGAACACATTATATGAATGTTAAAAGGTAAAAACAACCCTCTCAGTTATATCTGCAGACTTAGATACAACCCTATTTGACTAGGATATCGCCTCAATACAGAAAAGGCAAAGCACATTCTATTCCCTTCTCATATATCATTTTACTTCATTAACGACAGGACTAAATGGCTACAGCTTAAGACATAACTGAGGTGTGAATGATAGTTATGTGGAAAGCAGAGGAGGTGTGGTAGACTGAATAGGGAGAGGAAATGATGAAAACTTAGGGCGAAAAGGAGATAAGGAACTGGAAGACATTAAGGGGTCAAATAAGATGTGTAGCAGAAGACTGCACAGGAGGAAAGTGGCAGCGAATGTTGTACTGTTTCTCTCCTAATGACACCGAACTTCTCAATATCCTGTCATACTTCTTCCTTGGTAAACATGTAACGTTATGCTCTACAATACTTATACTTACCCTCATCATCTTTATTTTTTACAAACACGAACAAATACGATCTCTTCCATTTCTCTCAAACCTTTTCCTCATCCAGAACCTGGCCATCTCCTCAGTTATGTCTCTCTTGGTGCCTTCACACCCTTCAACTGCTTAATTGCCCTCTTTAATTTTTACATTTTCAACTGCCACTTTACAATCAACCTCAAATCTACACTAACCCCTTTCCACTTTTGTAGCACTAACATCTGTCTCTCTTCTATCCAGAATACTCAATATATGTGTGTTTATCAGACAGCATCTCTCCGCTTGTATCTTTTATTACAATGTATGTTTTTCATTAACATTTCTCTCTCTTTTTAAATCCAAAAATAATTGCTTTCCTCCTTAAAGTATTTGCTCAGACTTTCTCCTATAATCTGAATTTCAAAATGCCTCCGTTTTCCCTTCACTTGCCCTTGAACTTTATCACTTCACCACTTAATGATTGCATTCCCACATCCTACTATCCTATGGGCATAAACTCTCTCTCTCTCTCTCTCTCTCTCTCTCTCTCTCTCTCTCTCTCTCTCTGCATATATATATATATATATATATATATATATATATATATATATATATATATATATATATATATATATATATATATATATATATATATATATATATAATATATATATATATAATATATATATATATATATGTATATATATATATATATATATATATATATATATATATGTATACTGTATATACATACATAATATGTATATATATACACATATTTATATATATAAACATATATATATACATATATATAAATATATATATATATATATATATATATATCTAATATATATATGTATATCTATATAAATGGCGGCTACTCGCGAACAAAAGCTACATACACTGAAACAAAAGCCCCTTTAACATCAGTGGAGTAGGACATTGGAAGTTTCATGGAACAAAAGTTCTTGGAACGTAATGCCACAATAAGGAGAAAAGGAGGTATAATTGACCTCAGATCAGGAACTGATGCCAACCACGCAGTGCTGCAAAGGCTTGACGAGCAGTCACAAATAATACTTAGTTTTCTCTTGCAAACTGAATCGTGACTGATGACGGGGGAATGAACCATATCGTAATTTCCAATATATATAGCTTCTTTGCTTTCCTGTTTGGATAATTGATGTCAGTCATTAATAAGAAATATTGCCAGTATAAGTCAGATGACTTTTTCAGTCATGACCGTCATCTTGTAACGAAAGCAACCGTGCTTTTATAAATAATTCTGAAGCAATTACCAGTATCCAAAAGAAATTCATTATAAGTATCAGTCAGCACTGTGAACATAGTAGACAGCAAGTAAGAGTGATTCTTGGGCAGAATCGAGCGAACGGCGATGTAGGTATGGAAGATATGGAATGAAATATAGAATTTAGACCAAAGGCCAAGTACTGGGACCTAAGAGGTCAGTCAGCGCTGGAACGGAAATTGGGAGTAGAGAGATTTGAAAGGTGTAACAGGAGGCAAACCTCGCACTTGCACAATGAAACAAATGTTCAGAGAGGTTGGATAGCAAGATGGAATAAAGAGAATATGAATGGAGGTACAGTAAAAGGAATGAAAGGGGTTGCAGCTAGGGGGCGAAGGGACGCTGCTTAAGTAATGCCTACAGTGCACCGCATGAGGTGCACCGACAGCACTGACCTTCTACGGGGCTACGGATCTCGGTGAATCGTAAATGTCCTTCTTACCCGAAATTCTAAGTGATCTATTTTGTATACAGTAACCGCTATAAAGACTCTCATATCTTGTTCATGGGGACAATTTCAGGTATAAACTATTTTCTGTAGCGTATCAAGAAGTAGAATAATCTCAAGAACGAGATGCAGAGATTTCTAGAGACAGAAAATCGAATCTGAAGTATAATATTTCAGCGAGGGGAACCAGGCACAAAACGTAGACCCTTAATATTTGCATTGTTCGGAAGTTCTAGTGTAAAATAATTACGAGACCGAAAATACAGATCTGTGGACTAGTATTTTCTATTTTTTAATAACTTACCAAATCTTGATTTTTTATCGCATACTTCTTCATATCAATATTTCTTACCTCTTTATTGCACTTATATAACCTTTCATTTCTTATTCTTTATTTTCCTTATCTTCTGAATAATAACACAACGTCTGTCACAAGTTAACCCCTCTTAACATAATTATGCTCTTATAAAATATATTATTTTTCTTTTCAGTATCCCTCTCTCTTCTTAAAAATAATGATCTCATTTATATTTATAAATTAGGTTACCAAGAGCGCTCTCTTCCTTTCTGTTCAGAATATATATACTGTATATACTGTATATATATATATATATATATATATATATATATATATATATATATATATATATATATATATATATATGTATGTATATATATATATATATATATATATATATATATATATATATAGAAAAAACGAGAGAGAGAGAGAGAGAGAGAGAGAGAGAGAGAGAGAGAGAGAGAGAGAGAGAGAGAGAGAGAGAGAGCAGGTCCATTACATTGTAAACAGAACTTTGGCGACTAATAAATCTAGCGAGGTAATTCTTGCATTATCATACATAGTGCTTTTGCTCTAAAGAAAGGCGGAATATTTATTAGATTCTGACTTTTTATGGTCTCAGCTGCGCTGAATTATGCCATCTGATCCATTCTGGGTCAATAACGCTTTCAGAGAAAGGAAGGTATGTGTGTGTGTGTGTGTGTGTGTGTTTGTGTCTGAAAGTGCACACGCTCGGGTAAGTGAACGCGAGAGATAGAGAAATATCCATAAATGTATATGCAATAAATTATATGTACTAAGGAATAGGAAGATTTCACTCATTCTGTGCATATTTCATAAACACTCCCACGTCTGCATTCAAAATCATGTACGGAAACTGGTAAAAAGTCGTAATATATATTTTAAATCCAACTATAACCTTCGAGAAAATTCAAATTAATGTTTGAGCTATAAATACATGGTCGCCTAAGAGAATTCCGACGAAAGGGTGATTTCTCTTACCGAAATTCTACAAGTAAATAACTCAGGGTTGACATTCATCACCTACGGTTGTCGACCACAGCTTATAAAGTGACTGTGTATATTATGGGCGGTTCTTATGCTCCATCAAAGAGCCTTTTCCCACCTCCTTTTCATAATAATGCCCCACCAAGGGAAGGCTTCTGTGGGGAGCTTCAGAGTATTCTCATTATGACATACCAGGATTTATAAAGCCCATGTGTTCCGCTGCCTCAAGCCTTTTCTGAGATAAACTTGATATTCTAATTTCAGGAACTATGAAACTACTACGTGTATGGGGTACTGAAGCCATTTAGACATCTATCACAAGTTGGCCCGTGGAAATTTTTATGATGTGCAACAGAAACCTGTCAGTACCCTTCTTGTCGCTACGAGAATTACTGCACTGTATATCAGGAAGACCCAGACAAGAGCCTTGTAATGTACACTATATTTGTCGTAGCAAATAACCTTGCAATAAAACTGTTATTGCTTTTCTGTCCTGGAATCAGCATAAAAACCCTTATCTTTATGACCAAGAGCTATATCTCTTTACTTTAATTCCCATTTTCATCTGACAAACATTGTATAGGGAGCTCAAAGGCATTGTTCAAAATGAATATAAACTCTATTTATTAAAAACCCAGTTGAGCTTTAGAAGTGTAATTAACAGAGTATGTATCCACTGGCCATGTACTGATTCCAAAACTTTATACTCGTCTTTGTTTTACGAATTATAATCGTAAATATCCATGATGATACTTCACGAACTAATTATTGTTGCTATTAAAAAATACAAATGAATTGCATGCAGGAATGAATGAAATTTCGTTCTCTCACAAAAAAACATTCTGTACTTTTCATTACTTTCTTTTTTCGCGTAAATTATGATGGAGACAAATTATCCGTGCTCAGGATCTTTTCAAAACGAATTCGCCAAAACCTATTATTTTAACAAAATTACGTTTTCATTTAGAGAGAGAGAGAGAGAGAGAGAGAGAGAGAGAGAGAGAGAGAGAGAGAGAGAGAGAGAGAGAGAGATTTGAAGTAGGAAGCAAGAGCACTTTTCAAAAGCTTCAACATAAAATCCTAAGTTCGAGGCTTCGGCATGTATGCGTAACAGTTGCGGCAGACCGAAAACTGCCTCGAAAGGCAGAAGGAAAAAACCTGCAGGGCAAGAAACTTAAAGAAAGGGAAACGGGAACGATAGATGGTGATGTAAGCTGTAAACACAAAGGTCTTTCATTCCGGTGAAAGGACCAGAAGCAGTGCGGGCCAAAGATCTCCTGGCATTTTAACGAAGTCTTGAGAAACAATATCCACAGGATTTGGGACGGAGAAGGGGTGATTTTTTTTCTTCTTTTTTCTTTGACGTGGTAGTCTCCTAACCTGATTAAGCATTCGTGGAGATTTATAGAAAGCTGGCTTGATACAAATCTCTATTCGTGTAACTAATTTGTGTTTATAGGTTTATATCTGAATAAACCTTTTAACATAATCTGTTAATCACAATGGTTGTGTATCTGGGTTTTCCAGTTAAGCAGTGATGCCAATAGAAGAGAGACAGATGCCTTTGGGCTCTTGATCAGTCATGACACGAAACCATGATTAGAAGAGAGAGAGAGAGAGAGAGAGAGAGAGAGAGAGAGAGAGAGAGAGAGAGCACATTAAGTCTGTCTTCCAAAAGAAGACTACTGCCGTGCATTTCCTTGCGAGGAGATCTATCCTGATTAATCAGAGGTTCCAAACTTCAACAACAAGAAGAACAACACCAACATTAACGCAAGCACACCTTGTGTATATTAAGATAAGAAACACAAACTAAACTAAATGTGATACGGCAGAGGCTGTAAACTAAGGCTACGCCAGATAGGCTTGCTCTAAATTAGCGAAACCGGAATACTGGCCCGGAGTTGATGAAGTAGTTGATGAAGTTAATCAGTGATGCCGGGGAAGCCGAATCAGATTAGCTTAATTAATCACAGTCAGTATGACATGTATCATAAGACGCAAGTATTAGAGCGAATCTGATCCTCTTTATTATCTAGGAATATGACTTCAATTTTAACGCACTTTTTTGTCGCTTTTTGAAGCTGCAGAAAAAAGAACTTGATACATTTTCGGAATTCGCACTTCGTCATAACATCAACAACACCAATAATAATAATAATAATAATAATAATAATAATAATAATAATAATAATAATAATAATAATAAAATGTATTATTTACTCCGAATTAGGCCTCGGATCACAACGATTAATGCACTAACGACGGAAAATACGTTATTGTTAACTCCGGAAGTACTAATACTTTCCCTCTGAGTAAGTTCCCAGTAATAACGCTTGAAAATTAAAACCATCAGTTCGAGCAACTTCTGTAAACCTGGGTGAAGTTTTTATCTTTTATTTTAAAAAAAACATTTTACAATATTTCCATTACAATATATTGTTGTACGCCATAGAAGTAAATTTCCTTTTCAATCAATACTTCCACAAATCGTTGTAACATTTTTTTTTTAATTCTGTCTCCATTAGCTGATTTCAAAATTCATCTAATGTAATTTATACAACCCCTAAGAAAATAATAGTTCCATTTTCATCCAAGTTATCAGTTCTACTGCTGTCTGTGTTTTTCTTATCTCCTCATTTTGCTCAAAATCCAGCATTCACACGTTAAACAATCTTTTCGAAACGGAGCACATTAATAAAAAAAGTATTTTTAAGCCACACAAACATATTAGTGATTTTAATATTAAAAATAATTATGCACTGTGCATTCTGGATCATCACGAAAGTTACAAAATCCACCATTTCTTAGCATCAGTTACTGTCGTCTCATGTTTGTATGATGATCCTCGTGGAAGCATTTGTACATAAATTCTCTTCTTCGAATAACAAATTAAGTGGCCCAATTAGGCGTCTTTGGTGTTGCCAACTGCGAGAAATGCAGTGCTGCCAAACTGTTAAATACCAACAGTAATCAGGGAAAGGGAATGAATTTAATTATAAGCTTCTTTCATCCTATTACAAAAACAATGCTGCCCAAGATATCTTTTACACATCCTTTTAAATTTTCATCTGATTTAGTAGAAATTCATTAAGACCTTGACTACTGACCTTCCAGAAAATTTATGAAGTTCTACTTCGGATATTTTGCTGACTTCAAGTTAGTCTGATTTAATCATTCTTGAAGATGGGACAGCAACCTATGAAGAAACATTTTGGGAAATCTACCATGAAGTTCATTTTTATCCAAGTTTTCCATATTCAAGAGAGAGAGAGAGAGAGAGAGAGAGAGAGAGAGAGAGAGAGAGAGAGAGAGATGGGAATTAATTATGAAAGACGTCTAATAAGAAACAAATCAAATAGACGAATGGAAAATAAAAAGAATAATAAACAAATGTAAAGTCTACTATCAAGTATTCCCTTACTACCATGAACACCAAGTAGGCTGCCTTTTCCTTTACGCAACGACCTGTAGAATAAGCAAGCCAAGTTCTATAAAGATCCCACATCCTAGCCTTTCTTTTAATACCCCATATCCTAAAATAAATAAGGAAAGTGAAAGGAAAGCCGAAATTTTAAACGACCCTTAAAATGGATAGGTGAAGCAAGAAGCTGATATTCCCTTCCTCCAGCAATACGAAATAATAAGTACTTACACAGTAAGAACTCTTTACGAGGGATAAAGAGAATTCACTGAATACACAAAAAGCATTTGATTTAACTCTTTCAAGAAGTGGAAAGTAAACAAGATACGCATCAAACAAGACAACAATACTTTATACTAGGGAGTATACGGACAATATCACGCTTTGATAAACGAATTACTTACATCAAAAGGATTTATAGATTTGATACTCGTGTTCTCTTCAAGGCAGGGTGTGAGAATGAGATGGGATACTACAGGGAGAAATACTGCACGTAGAAGCTGTGTCCGGCAAGACCTGGACGTGAATAACTTATGGAATCACATTACTGGTAGCTGAAGAAAATAAATTAACGGTAAGCATGACAGTGAATGGGGAATGGGCAGCGTACATTCATTGCAGGTAAAGAGCTAGTAAAAATTAATAATCGTATTTCCAAGCCGCTGACAATAATAAACAAGTAAAAAATGCGAAGAAGTTTCTTCGGGACAATCGAGTTTTCTGTACAGACGGTACAGCGTATAATCAAGGCCGCCGAAAATAGCTCTATCTTTCAGTGGTCTCGGTATAATTCTGTATGAGCCGCGGCCAATGAAGCTCTGACCACGGCCCGGTGGTGGCATATCCTATATCGTTACCAGAAGCACGATTATGACCAACTTTAACCTTAAATAAAATAAAACTACTGAGGCTAGAGGGCTGCAATTTGGTATGTTTGATGATTGGAGAATGGATGATCAACATACCAATTTGCAACCCTCTAGCGAGTCCAGTCTCAGCAGTTTTTAAGATCTGAGGGCGGACAGAATAAAGTGCAGACGGACAGAAGACGCCGGCACAATAGTTTTCTCTTACAGAAAACTAAAAGGAAACTGAGGCACACTGTCTCTGGTCACATTCTGAAAAGTTCTGTAAAAAGTAAGCGCCGTAAAACTATGATTTGTACTGAATATTTTCATTAAATACCATTTTAACGTAACGAAAGGATTTTTTTTTCTCTGAACGTTGGAAAAGTTCAATTTGATGAAGCGGACAAGTTTAAATTTTCCGTGATCGTAGCTCTTTTTTACCATTACCGAGACAGATAATCTCACTCTGGTTGCATCTTTTATGAGGGGGATTCCGGAAGACTCGTAAAATATTCTTAAAAGTTTGGGTGAAGAGCTATACACTGTAGTTTGGACGTAACATCAAGATTGAAGAACTCTGAGGCGAGGGAAAACCATCCATTCGGCCGTCTAAGAAGTTCATGTGTTAATGTCTAGGGCGAAAGGGATCTTGTTTTGTGATGTGTATGTTTTATGGTATGGAAAAAAAACCTACCGTGACGAAGGAAATGCAGCTCGGCAAGTACTTAGCTTCTAGTTTAATAAGAAACACTTTCTTGAAAATAACGCAAATATATACTTTGCTTCTACTTTAATAAGAAACACTTTCTTGAAAACAACAAAATATACTTTGCTTCTAGTTTAATAAGAAACACTTTTTAGAAAAAAAAACAAAATATACTCTGTTTCTAGTTCAATAAGAAACAATTTCTTGAAAACAACAAAAAAATCTGTAACATTGGTCTCGTAAAATATCAATTTGATTTTCATTACGCAATTGCAATGAGATTTTATTTTGAGTAAACCTTTCTTTCCCGACTGTTTACTTTAAATGCATTACTTTTAGTCAGATGCGCTTTATAATAGTTAGAAATCTCATGGACTCATTTACCTTAATAGACGATAAAAGATAACTGCAAAGCGGAAAATTAAATTTCTATTATTTTACAGGGGAGGAATTTTTGTGGGTAAAACTTCATCATCATTCGTTTATCAAAAAACTTATGTTTATATCCTAATCGATTTTCTTATCTTTGGGTTTCAATTTTTGAGGCATTGTAGAAAAAGATTTACCCAGTTTAATGGTGTAACATTTGACAAATACTGTTTTCCGTACTTCCGATTACATTTTGCTAGCTAAAACATGGTAATTGGTTATTCGTAAGGATTCTTATTTCTAGCAGTAGTTATTTATCGCATCCGTCAACGAAGTCGCAGGTAAGTTAGGCTTTTGCCTGATCATGTGTGCCACCAAAGATGTCTTATGAAAAACATTTAATGAAGCTTGCAAAATATGTTCACAAGAAGCCTTCTTCGAGGTGATCAACTTTTGGGAGAAACCGTCTCAAAAGTTGACGAAATGAGAGAGAGAGAGAGAGAGAGAGAGAGAGAGAGAGAGAGAGAGAGAGAGAGAGAGAGAGAGAGAGAGAGAGAGAGAGAATTATTGATGTGCTTCACCCCCTCCACCACCAATTCATCCCCCTTACATTAACACACATTTTCACTTTGTTTCAGTTATCTTCAAAAGCTTCAACAGATTTGTTGTGGTAGTAATAATAATAATAATAATAATAATAATAGTAGTAGTAGTAGTAGTAGTAGTAGTAGTAGTAGTAGTAGTAGTAGTAGTAGTATGAAAAATTAATAAGAAAAAAAAGCAAAAAGAGATAACTTTTTTTTTAAAGTAAGAATTGGGAAACTGAACTGGGCTATCACTGAAATAAGACGAGACCGCTGGAGTACCATCTCCAGTTCAATCTACATAACCAACCACGAGAAATTTCACTGATATAAAAGGTACGCTTTTCCTACCTCTGGTTTTTCGGGTTGCAGAGCTAAATCTGGAAAAAGGGAGAGCGAACTCTTTCAGCCTTTGAGGTTCCCAAAAGGAAGGAGGTCAAAAACGACTCAAGAGAATTGGGAGGATTATGTTAATCAGCATGTCTGCTTGAAGCACCGACGTCACCAAAAGAAATTACATGATGTGGATCACCGACGTCACCAAAAGAAATTACATGATGTGAATCACCGACGTCACCAAAAGAAATTACATGATGTGGATCACCGACGTATGACATAAGAGTCTCATTACGCTTTGGAATTTTTCAACACTGCTGCTTTTCGTTTCTAAAAATAGATAAGGGAATATGAAAATATATATGAATAATTTAACAGATAAACAATTCGATGAAACAGTAAGTAGTCATTCCGCAATCATCACTGTTACTGCAAAAAAAAAATAGACAATAATATCATCCAATTACGTATACAAATTGGCTGCCAGATTTGTAAAAGGAATATTGCATCGTTACTGTTTGCACCATCACCATCATCATCATCATCTTCTTTACGCACGAAACAGGAGAACTTGGAAAATTCACCTAGAAATAAGATTTACAAACTTGAAGGATTCAAACTGCGGAGACGGTTCATTCAAGTTATATATTGAAATTTATAACCTGAGGGACAAAACAAAGACTTGGAAACAGAATTCCCACTTGCAGAAAATGAATTATTTAAATAACAGAGAGAGAGAGAGAGAGAGAGAGAGAGAGAGAGAGAGAGAGAGAGAGAGAGAGAGAGAGAGAGAGAGAGAGAGAATTGTCGTTATTCTACAAAGTGGAATGCACAATATCAAATACAAAATATTCTAATTTTCCAAACTGAAAATAACTGAACATACATTCAGGCCTAATACAGAGAGAGAGAGAGAGAGAGAGAGAGAGAGAGAGAGAGAGAGAGAGAGAGAGAGAGAGAGAGAGAGAGAGAATGCCTGACAAAACACTACGAGAATTGCTTTCAATTTATACACATCAAAGGCACAAACGATACAAATGTCAATTACAAATAATACCCCCATTGTTTTTATGGAGCCTTTAACTAATCCTGCAACTTACTGTTAAATGCACTGAAATTGTACATCAAAAAATACTTGCACACTTAGAATGTGGCTCTCAACAACTGAAACCAAAGGATCTAGAATAATATTCAAACATATTGAAAATAGCAATAATCATGAATGTTGACCTATGAACAAAACAATAAAATACAGAAAGTGAACATACTGTTTCGTATACTGAAACAATTTACAGACATAGTATTATAACGGTTATCCCATCCAAAAACTTCTCTACCTTTGTTTCTAAACGCCAATGACGTCATGAAAAACTGCAATATGTTAAAACAAATTTCTGTTTGGAATCACAAGCTGTCACGCTAGTCATTCTAAACACTCTCTTGTAATGTCCAGTATGAAAAATAAATAATACTCAACAAAATTACATTAATATATATATATATATAAATATATATATATATATATATATATATATATATATATATATATATATATATATATATATATATATATATATATATATATATATCAGGTATTTTTTGTCTATAAGAATTCGACGTTAATGATATCAGGGCTCCGATATAGCAATAACATAAAGCCAAAATTTAAAGTCAGTGTTTTATCGTAGTTAAACTTGCGATAAAATCTTAACCGCTTTCAAGCGAATTACGAAAGAGATAAAACAAAATATACATATTATCAGATATGGTTGCTAAATACTATAAGAAATTGAAAATAAACAGTTCTAATGAAACATTATGATCTTACTGATAAGGAGAATGTTAATATCAAAAGCAACAATTACAATAAAAATCTTTTAAGTCTAAAACAAAGACATAAATGATTGCATTGCTTACATACGGCCTTTAATAAATATACATTAACTCTCCCTCCATGACTGGCAGTAATGAAATGCCGTTTAATATGAAATACAACTGGAAAATTCCTGAATCAGGAACATCCATTAATCTAGTGCCTGACTTAAACAATAAAAATAAAAACACGATCTATAATCAATGGAGAAAATATATTTTTTTCAGAAAGGTTTATTCTTAGGGTGAGTCCAAGCTGCAGTAAAACCAGCCATAAATACACGTCGGCAACTTATCGCACATACGTCACAAGCATATAGTAATTCAGAAATTGCCAAAGATTTTTAGTCGCAACTTACGGCTACTGACTTGTTTTAAAACTGTTTGTAATATGATAAGTTACCGACGTGTGTTCGTGACATTTTTACTGCAGTGTGGACGCACGCTTAAAAATGGCTAAAATAAGCCACAGTATATATATCTATATTTACAACATCTACACACACACACATATATATATATATATATGTGTGTGTGTGTGTGTCAGTGTGTGCATGTGTGTGTTTACCTATATGTCTTCATTAGCAAAGTGAAACATTTAACGTGGATATGGAAAATTTATAATTCTTCAGGTAATAAAACAAAGTAACTCTTAAGACTACAAAACATCTCGGGGAAAGCAGGGCACTAAAAGCCTTGTACAATATAAGTCCGGAAAGATTATGGTTAAGCCGCACTCGGGTGATTACAAACTTATTAATTTTAAAAAAATATACACAATGGCGAAAGAAGCAATCAGCGGGAGAGAAAGTCAGAGAGAAGGAGAAAAAATATTCGCCAACAACAATAAACATTTTTATAGTTACTTAAAACTATCCGTTTTAAATAGCTATAATGTTTTCCATAACTACTCCCAGTGTACTGCAAAGGTTATCCACAACCGACATTATCTACATAACTGACTGTTGCAACAATAGGCTCCTCCAGAGCGAACGCGAGTCGCCACCCACTGAATGCCATGTTAACGCTTAATTTACTTAAAATCGCAGAAGGTGCAAATGGAGAGGAACCAGATATACAGCTGTATTTGCTTGGTCACGCAGAAGGCACCACTGAACCCCTGGCTATGGTTGCCTTGCCACATCAGCAGGCAATACTGTCTGCTTTTAATGGCGCTGTGGACTAAAACTAAAATTATGCATGAAGGCCGTAATTCTAGGTTACACATAAACATTTCCATACACTAGAAATTAAAAACAAAATAATGAACGGATTAAAATAAAGATTGAAGTAATAAACGAAGCACACAATTATAACGAATAAAAACAGGCTTTTCATCTCTTAAAGATGCCTCTTGTGAAACAAAAATATAAAAAAAAGAAAGATCAACACTGTCAAAAAAGAAAGATCAACACTGTCAAAGGAAAATTCCCCGTTAAAAAAAATGGCATATCATATAGTACTCAGAGAGAGAGAGAGAGAGAGAGAGAGAGAGAGAGAGAGAGAGAGAGAGAGAGAGAGAGAGAGAGCGCAGTATTTCACAGCATGAATATTTCACTCGCTGCACCCAACCCGAGCTTTTATATGTGTTCGTTCATCCCCGCCCCCCACCCACCCCCGCAACCCCCTAGGGGTGCTCGGCCTCATCGACTGCAGCTGGGAGTGGCAGTTCTGGCAAGATGACACTACCTGAGGCTCCGTGTCATGGTTCCATCGTCTTTCAGAAAAAGGCAACATAAAGAAAAATAAAAAGTAAAAACTGGGGAGATATAACATTAACGTACTTCCCGTCACAAATATAATTTTTCATAATGTAATGTCAACAAAGCAACTACTCACACTGACTTAGTAAAGTAAAAGCCATGACTCCATTCCAGCAAGACCCTGGAAAATATAATCTCAACAGACGATTACAATACAACGCTCTTTGATATATCATCTTCTATTATTCAAGTCTGTCGAGTGGCGTTGTTAAAATGCTTGGAAGGACAGTGGCAAATGTGACAGTCTATGGCAGTATTACATTAATGCCATCGTCAAGATAATTAAATCTTTGTTCTTTACTAAGGGACTGCCCGTTAGCTTGATTGAACTTCAAAGGTCAGTAGGAATTATTCGACATATGTTACATTCTCATATGAGAGAGAGAGAGAGAGAGAGAGAGAGAGAGAGAGAGAGAGAGAGAGAGAGAGACAGAGAGAGAGAGACAGAGAGAGAGAGAGAATTTACTGCAGGTATTTGGTAATCAGAAAGAGAAGTGTGGTTCTCGAAATGGAATCAGAGAGAGAGAGAGAGAGAGAGAGAGAGAGAGAGAGAGAGAATTTACTGCAGGTATTTGGTAATCACAAAGAGAAGTGTGATTCTCGAAATGAAATCAGAGAGAGAGAGAGAGAGAGAGAGAGAGAGAGAGAGAGAGAGAGAGAGAGAGAGAGAATTTACTGCAGGTATTTGGTAATCACAAAGAGAAGTGTGGTTCTTGAAATGAAGTCAGAGAGAGAGAGAGAGAGAGAGAGAGAGAGAGAGAGAGAGAGAGAGAGAATTTACTGCAGGTATTTGGTAATCAGAAAGAGAAGTGTAGTTCTCGAAATGAAATCAGAGAGAGAGAGAGAGAGAGCAAACTTCAACATTAACTAGACGGATCTACAAGCTCCTGGTCTGTATTGATGGCGAAAATCAAACTGATTACGATCTACGGCTGCAATGCCATTCAGATAACATTTTTGTTACGCCATATTCAACCGAGTCCACGGTTTAGATTTTTCCCAGTTTCTGTTCCGTACATCAAATGAAAATATCGGTAACTATAGATAACCTTCTGAAAATGTGTATATTTTATGAAAACTAACAAGCTACTTCCGTCATTACAAGGTCCACATGCTAATTGTTCTCCCTTATTCCTGACCTGAATCTCGTTTAACATCGTTGATTTTTCATAACCAATCCTATTTAGCAATGGATATTCACATAATGATGTTACATCAGAAGTGAAAACGACGGCTCTTTTTAATTACTGAAGAACGTTTATTGCTTGGTGAGCAAAATTTGATCCAGTAAAAAATATATAAAATAACACTTGAACTGATAGTTTTCACTTTTCCTCCCTGCAATTCATTTTGGCATTCGATTTTCTTTTAACAATTCGTTACGTAACTGAAGGTAACTAATTCATTAAATCTTTTCTTCTTTCTTACCGAGTAAGAGACTTTACTTTTCTAGATCTCCTCTAAAACACCACTACCACAACAATAATGGCCGCAATCAGATTATAAAAAATCTTAAAATTTAAACAACAAGCTCGTCACGGCCCTCGTCCACAGCTTTTCCGAAGGGATAGTTCATTCCAGCTCAGAAAACGGAGGCTTTAAACCACAACGGAAACATTCCAAAACTTTGATGGAATACGCCATGAATAGTTGAGGGCAGCTGGACTCTATGGAATACCAAAAAAAAAAAAAAAAAAAGGGAGGTGGAAGACAGAAGGAACTGAATCATTTCTGCTCGATTTCGCCCTGTCAGAAAGATCATGGTTGAAAGAGGAATGTCAGTCCTTTATTGTTTGTCTTTTAGTGAGAAATTATTATGTAACGAAAGGAATTTGCAGAGAATGTGAATGAATAAGTGCAACGTTGAAAGAAAGGTTGGTGAACGATATAACAAAAACGAGAAGCGAACAAAGAATGGAAAATTATGAACAATGCAAAGAGATAAGGGGACAAAAAATGGCAGGGAAAAGATAAGACCTTTTGGGTAGGAAAGGGAGTAAAGGGAGGGGAACACAGCCACTGGAAAGAGATAACCATCAACAGGATGTGAATGACGGCAATACGATAAGGAAAACAGAAGAACCGTCACGAAAAAGAGAGAGAAACATAGACAATGAAAGTGAAGTTAAGGGGAAAAAATAAAGGCGTATTGAGGAAGACACTTCATACAGAAAGCTAGAGAACATGATTGCAAAATATGAGAAGGAAACGAATGGAGATGGAAAGGGAAGATAATTCTCTCGGTAAAAATAATTTCACGTCTCTGATACAACATAATTTTTCCGCAACTGAGAGGGGTTACAACATACCAACGAATTTTAATCTTGCCCAAAATACTCGTCAATATAACATTAGCCAAAATAATTAGGTAATTTCTGTAGCGCACAAATATTTTTCGTAAGCGCTGTAGAATAGTCGATGATCCACTGAAGAAAACACAAGTCAATATAAATCATGACTCCAGGCATCGTGAAACTGAGGAATATTCTGCATCCTTATGCACTGCTATAACTACAACCTAGATGAGCCTAAACCCACAAAGATGTCTGAGGTATTAATGCAAGAACAGTATCCATCTGAGTCGAGATTCTCTGAATAACTTATGCATATCAACGTGTACGTATCAATCGTGATTCTGTGGTTAATATTGTACTCGCTATGAATTCAGATATTTCGGAAATTGTAGAGGACAATCGTTCCCTCCCTTTAAAAAATAAGATGCTACTATGGGACCCTAGAATACTTTCAAACGGTCATTATGTCTGAGTAACTACAGGAAAGTCACATACACACACATATAATAATAAATAAATAAATGCTTACATTTTAAAGAAACTAGGTGTAACCCTTATCAGCAAAGCTTCACTGATGCCAAACAGAACAACAAATTAAACAGAGCCATCGATCACACGACAGATTAGCTTTCTGCACTCAAAGAATTACAGACAATTTTCCACAAATTACAGGAAGTATTGCCTGTAATCTCTTAATTTACCTGACTATTCGTAATAAAGTCAACCCACAGAGTATATGGACTTAACATACTGGACTATTTATGACAAACAACCTGCTATCGAAAAAAGTGCCTCTTAGATTTTAGGAAAAACCTGGCAATACAACCAATAAACGGGAAGTTAGGAAAAAAAAAATAACAGGCAGAGACACCAAGAACTAAAACCAGCAAAGACAGTACGATCTGTTTAAACATTTTCATAATAATAAAACAAATAATAACCTTTCGTTTCTCGGTAGTTGCGGCGCATCAGGAGTCCCTCCAAAAAGTGCACGACGTAGTCGATTCTTGCACATTACCAAACTGTAATTTCGTACGACCAAGAATCTCAATTTCTTCATGCCTAATGTCTTGCAATATAGTCAGGTAACAAGGAATAAAAGCTTTCTAAACAGTAGAACTGATTAAATCAATAAGTGTCCCCGTTCTTAGAAATATCAAGACTTCAAGTTAAAAAAGAGAGAGAGAGAGAGAGAGAGAGAGAGAGAGAGAGAGAGAGATGAGTAATAAATGAATGACTTTCTGTAAAGAAATGCTAGTTAACAAACAATGTACTCCATTTAATAATATGAAGTCTATGAAAACCAGATTTGTCAAATATTATTACAACGGAAATAGTAAAAAATTCCAAACTGAGCCCATTAAACCACGAAGAAAAACTTTGAAGCATTTAAAATTCAGATGTTTTCTACGTTCCTTTAACATCCCAGCATCTCCCGGGATCTCATGGAATATGAAAGGTGTTATTGCAGTCGAAATCAAAGCCCATATGTAGACGCAAGCAAGACCTCAAAATAGCATCGTGTAGGAAGTCGGAGAAAGGGGATTGCATGGTCAAAATTAAAAAATAAAACAATTCTTGGGAAAAGGTACACATAAACATGAACGTGTTCAGCCATTTTGTCAAAAAAATTACCGGCAACGAAAAACTAATATGTACTACAAATAAAACAAACTTAAATCCTCCTTCTCGTGAAAAACCTAGGAATAACGTAAATCATACCTGAGCGTGGTCACAGTCTTAAATACAGAGAATTAAACAAATTAGCTTATCTTTAAATGTTTCAAAGTTATGTCTGCTCTGTGCTGAAATTATCTGTTTTACCCCTGAGCATTTTAAAGTAAATACAGAATGTATCCTATTATAAATTCTGAATCAATATTCATTCTAGTTGAATTAAACTTCGTGCATTTTCGACAGAGAATAACGCTGGGAGCAACATACATTAGATCTGGTCCGTCGGTACACTGAATTCATGAATATACTTATGAATTTAACTTAATTGGAAATAGAATTTAGGCCAAAGGCCACGCACTGGGACCTATGAGGTCATTCAGCGTTGAAACGCAGGTTGACAGTAAAAGGTTTGAAAGGTGTAACAGGAGGATAACCTCGCAGTTGCACTATGAATCAATTGTTGAGAGAGAGTGGAAAGTAAGATGGAAGAGAATATGAAAGGAGGTACAGTAAAAGGAACAAAAGGGGTTGCAACTATGGGCCAAAGGCACTCTGCAAAGAACCTTAAGTAACGCCTACAGTGCGCTACGCGAGGTCCACTGACGGCACTATCTCCGTACGGGGAATATCCTTATGTAACATGGTCCTCTGTACATCCTCATTTTAATGATCGCTACAGTGCTAATGCTCCAGTTATTGCAGAGACTTTCAAAACTGACTGTAATTGCGCATTGCATCACGGATGCTTTAGAGATTCTGTGCAATGCATTTCGGGTTATCAACCTTAAGTTTCCTTTTTCTTTTCTTTTTGCTGAAAAGCTGAATTTCAGTTTCCTCCATCTTTTTATTTTTCTTTTGTTGTTTTCTTTTTTGAGCACCCGTCATATGTTATTCTGTTTTTCGTTATTTTTTGTTTTCTTCATAAGATATAACCTGAAGTAATAACATTCACTCAAACAGTAATTTTCTTTACTAGATTAGGTTTAAATTACTCCAATAAAACTGAAGGGAATTTGGAACAACTCTCCAAGAGTTTACAAATTCACATATAGGCAAATATCAATTCTATTCAACTTCAATCATTTATTCTTCGCACTCGAATAAATTTTAACAACGTATAAATCTAAGTTACTATAAACAATCAACAAATTTCCTTCCGTGTGTGCGTGTATGAGAGAGAGAGAGGGCGGGGGGCGGAGGAATTGAAAAAAAAATTATCTTACGAGAACAATTGCCAGCAGGTTTAAATAAATGTGAAAACAATTTCTGGAATATATCGGAAATAGTCCACTATAAAGTGATAATATCTAGCATGGGGAGCAAAGGTGTAAATAACGGAGACAAAATAAAAAATATAAAATAACAAGAAGAGGCAGGCAACGATCATTTTTTCATGTAATAAGATTCAGGACTTGGCTTGATACCTCTTAATCAGCTGCGTCAATTTCAACAATGTTATCGATATAGAATTCCGTTAACTTTATTCAGTAGCGGCCCAGATAAATCCAATGAGAGTCGACAGACCAACTGGAGATTAGCTGCCGAAGATCTGCACTTGACGGGTTTTTGAGTTTTTACAGCTGACGCACGAACTCTGTACCGAATCACTCGATCTTCTTAAACTATCAGCTACGAAGTAAGTAATAGTGGATTATTCATGCCAACCAACAATTAAAAGAATATCATATAAACTGTAAAATGATCACTAAAAAAAATATGTTTAAAAACTTCGTTTTCCTTATGTGGGCTCTCTGCAAGAAAATCAAAAAACCAAAGCAATAGCTTAAGAGACCAATCAGATTCTGACTAACTATATCACAACTTGAATCTGTACCAGAAGGTCAGCTTATCTACAATATTTAAGAAACACAATTAAAGTTATGAATAGCATTCATTTCGACAACACTGGGGAGGATGTACCTGCCATTCCCACTCCGAGCCTCGAAGAGAAATAGGACTCTCAGATCCCCAAGACTCGGGCACTCGACCAAAAAGCGCCCTAGTATTATTTATGCCTTAAAAACACATTAGAATGTTGTTCACCTTATCGCAGTAACATGCGCATCAAGCTTAATCATAAAAATGCGCTATTCATTCGATAAACTGATGTAAATCATGATAAAGTTTCCGTAAAAACGCCGGTTTCACAGACGCAAACAAAAAGTATTTATAAAAAAAATTCTAAATTATAAATGAAAAATGAAAATCATAAAAATCTAATACATATTCATAAGACCGCGAATATTGAAAGATAATAAATATATATACTGAATATTCCTTAAATAAAATAATGAAACTCCCCATTACCGACAGGATATTCAACGCAATCAATGAAGGTATCCTAGGCTATATGGCCGCTGAACTTTTCAAAGAAAAATTATATGAGAGATCTGTCGTGCACAAACAACAGACACTTGAAATAAGCCTGTACTCAGAGTAAGCACAGTTTTCCAAGTACAGAAATGAAAATAACCAGCCAAAATTTGAGTTCTTTCGAGCAGGGGGAAAAAAAATGTCTAAATTTTGTGGAAACAAGTTCCCTTGGATCCCATATCAGAAATATTCGTTAGACGTAAAAATACAAATTAACCTTGTTGTAAAGAAAGACGATCATATGGTTTCATAGTAAGTCAATCATATATAGAGTTAAAACAAATAAAATGCTTTAATAATATTTAAAAAGGTGTACAACAAGACTAGTGATATGTGCAAAAGAAAAACAAAAGCATCACAAAAGCCGACAAAATTAGGTGACTGCAAAGTATGTAGAAAATATGAAAATTACTTAAATTACAGATGGCTAAGAAATAAGTCCAAATTTGACTCTTCCCTCTTTGGCCCTGCTGTTCAGTAATGAAAACACTCACACCAATCATTCTACCAAATCTGGGATGGCGATGATAAGTTTACGAGACACGGAGGAAGAAGAACAAAATAAATACTCCTTTCAAAACAAAACGAATAATTCTGAAATAAACAACAAAAACGTAATAATAATAATAATAATAATAATAATAATAATAATAATAATAATAATAATAATAATAATAATAATAATAATAATAATGGAAAGAGAAACCCACAAGATTCTTGTGTATAACTTGTTTACTGGTAAATATTTACATATTACTTTGATCTCGAGCACTTTCAGGTCCTAACTGTGACCCTTTTTCAAGAGATGAGGTAGTCAGGCTGGTTCAAGGCCCAGCAATCTTCTGGGCCTTGAACTAGCCTGACTACCTCATCTCATGAAAAAGGGTCACAGTTAGACCTGAAAGTGCTCGAGATCAAAGTAATATGTAAATATTTACCAGTAAACAAGTTATACACAAGAATCTTGTGGGTTTCTCTTTTCCATCTTCAGAAGAAAACTGAAAGAAGTTTTGTTTGGTTAATAATAATAATAATAATAATAATAATAATAATAATAATAATAATAATAATAATAATAATAATAATAATAATATGGGATTAAAAGAAAATCTTCTTCAAATGGAACAAATGGTTCTAATGACATCAAGTTTGAAACCATTTAGAGAAAAGTCTTAACATCTATATCGGAGGTGATAAGTGTGTCAGTACGCTGCTTGCTCTAAAAGGGGAAATGACTTTTGTTGAAAAACAAAGGGGGAGGAGGAATGCAAAGTGAAAAACTGGTAAAAAGGCAGGTGGCTCAATTAAACAAAAAGAGGTAAACTTTTCCACAATGAAGAGGGGGAAACAGCTGGGTTAGAAAACACTGCAGGAAAGGAAGTGAGGAAAAAATTACGTGCGTAACCAAATTAATCGCAGCCTAACTTTCCAAGGGTTGAAGAGGGGTGAGGGAGAGGAAAGGAACGAGTTCTGCCTTCTCAGAAGTGCAGGGAGTGCAACAAACACCAGCGATGTTGCAATATGGACTCACGATTCAGTAAATAACATCTACTTTAGAAGAGCCGTTTCTCATTCAACCAAACTAATGCAAAAACGAAAAGAAATCTCAGAGAAAACAAGTAAAAATATGCGCCGAAGAAACTTCGGCGCAATCGAGATTTCCGTACAGCGTATAATCAAGGCCACCGAAAATGGATCTATCTTTCGGTGGTCTCGGTATAATGCTGTATGAGCCGCGGCCCATGAAGCTTTCAACCACGGGCCGGTGGTGGCATGTCCTATAGCGTTGCCAGACGTACGATCATGGTTAACTTTCACCTTAAAATAAAAACTACTGAGGTTAAAGGACTGCAATTTGTTATGTCTGATGATTGGAGGGTGGATGATCAACATACCAATTTGCATCCCTCTAGCCTCGGTAGCTTTTAAGATCTGAGGGCGGACAGAAAAAGAGCGGACGAACAGACAAAGCCAACTCCATAGTTTTCTTGAGAAGCGTGATTCATATCCGAGAAGTCAGGCCGCAAGACAGTGCAATTATGAATCCAAAAAAATAAATAAATAAATAAAAAATAGAGGATTTATGCTCTGAAATCGAGATGATGCAATAAATCTCACAACAACCAACGCAAACTTTAACCTATATATTTTAAGAGACATTGACATCAGGATCCTCGTACTTTTCAGATATATACCATAATAATCTGAATTTTGAGCTTTTAATTATGGCTTAGCTTTGCATTGTTTGTTTGTTTGTTTGTTTGTGTGTGTGTGTGTTTGCGTGTGTGTGTGTGTGTGTATTAGTGGAAAGACAGTTTCAAATGTTACCAAATCTACGCAAAAAGTCTGAAAACCCATGCTGACCAGATTTGTATAGCATCGCTATTAGAAGTGAAGAATACTATTTTTCCATACTATAAAAATGATTACTGAAAATCTGAAAGTAAGCTGTAATATATTACTGAACCAATTTGACTGCGAAATAACCATGCAGAGAACTGTTTAAATTCTTCCCTTTGTCCCCAGCTGTCGTTTACACAACCGCTTTCAGATTATTAGATTGATATCTGCCATAACTTTACTGTTCATAAAACTCTGATGAAAATTAAGCGCATGACCATTATGAAAGATTACCACATTAGAAGCGGGAAGAAAGGGAGGAAATTGTCCTACACTGAAAGAAAAGGGAAAGCCCGAACCCTGTCCAAGGGAAACGTTGGGGAATCTCTAAGGCCTAAGTGGTGAGTGATCGAAATGCAATTCCAATGGGTCTTAAAGCGGATCCTGAATGCCAGAAGAAAAGGCCATGTGGAGGAGTTTGAGGAAAATGGGACGGACAGGGAGGGAGGGAGGGAGGGAGGAGGAATACACTAGATCAAAGGGGATCAAAAGATTCCCCGAGGAGAGAGAGAGAGAGAGAGAGAGAAAACTCAGAGTGAAAGAGCAATTTTACACAGAAACATATCTTATCTCCTATTTTCTTACTTGTCTTGAAGTCGACTTTCAGTCGCTCGGTTTTTCCATAACACGTGAAAATAGGACATATGAGATGTACCTAATGCGAACGGTTTCTGGCACATAAATTGTCTACTTCTGCATGATGGGAGTAAAAGGAATGGATAATCTAATGAATAAACAATATTATTTGATACCATCACTTTCTCGTGCTCTTAAACGGAAAAATAAAGTCCACAGTAGTATGCATGTAAATTGCTGTATACGGGAAGCTTTCGCTAATTTGATCAGCTGGCCTCTTCAGCCTGAAGAAAAACTAACCAAGTTGGCGAAAGCTTCCTATATATAGCAATTTACATGCATACTACTGTGGACTTTATTTTTCCATTTAAGAGCACGAGAAAGTGTTGGTGTCATCAAAATAATATTGTTTATTCATTTGATTATCCATTCCTTTTACTGCGTCCCCCCCCACCCCCCGTGTGCTTGTTACATGTGAATAGGTTTCATCTACCGAATAAAATCAAATAAAAATAAAAATAAAGGAAAAATGATCAGGAAACATTTGCGACAGTGATGGCTATTAGATTTAAGTTAGTATCCCAAAGAGGTCATTACGGAATTTGGTATCCATGGCTGTTGCAACGGAGTCAACTTTTTCATTCATTCACGGGAGGTCAAAATAAAAGAATTAAAAAAAGAAACCCTTGTGAAGTTTCAAAGTAAAATATTCGTCTTACTTAATATCTGTACATTTTCCCCATTAGAAATCTAAATGAAAGAGCGGTGTAACAAGTAAACGGGAAGTAAAACAGGGAGAGAGGGAAGAAAGAAAATGAATGATAAAAGACGTGGAATCTTAAAACTAAACTGAAATGGAGATCGGGAGAGTCCCAAGTCTGGGACCCGTCAATAGGGTTATTTCTCACTTTTCCGAGCCTTTCCTTTGAGGTTTCTCTTTCTCAAAAATTCACTTTTCATCGCACCATTCTTCAATAGTGACGTGGGCCGTAAAATGGTGGGAAAAATATCCTTTTAAAATGAATGGCAATAAGAAATCAGTAAGTGCAAGAGAGAGAGAAGGGAATCTGACATTTTGACACTGAAAGGACGAAGTGTAATTATAGGGTTTATTATACTATAAGGTAAAAAAAACGTGAGAAGGCAGGAACAGGGGTACATACCTTATACCTTATGGACGTTTGAATATCCTGCAGAATTTTATTCCACACTCAACAACCACAAAATACCAGTTTTCACATAGAAAGAATTAGTACTGTCAAAAGAGCAAATATCAATCGTACTAACTGAATATTTAGCATATACAATTTCTACAACACTTTTCAGAACTTCCTTAACTTCAAAAAGAAAGCTGGGAGCATTCAAAATTTCATCCTTGTCATGTTTTGTTTCACTTCAAATACCATTCTTTACGGTCAACATAAAATCAATTTTCCTGAACACTAGGCTCTGCCATAAATTCTGTTCTATGGCCATACACAATGTAAGCTGGAGCTACTTGGCTTGTGAGTAAATTCTGGCACAATTCCCTTTGCTTATTTATTGGTAATTATTAATAAATTGAAACATTTACTGTTACTTCTACTACATATGATATTATTTACTGGAAATAATATATATATATATATATATATATATATATATATATATATATATATATATATATATATATATATATATATATATATATATATATATTTACTGTTTCATTTACTTAGTTCTGAAACAATTTTTCATCCTTTCTTTTTCTCTCTTTCGTTCATGACGCATTCTATTCAATGAGAATTCACAAACTTCGTCAATGACAACAGAAAAATAACACTCTCCAACTGCTCAGTTCTATAACAGAACACTCGCAATATCTAAGGCAGAAAAGTTGTAACCTACTTTTCGTGTTATTATGCAATAAAAGAAATTAGCCTTCCACAACACATTGAATGAAAAGCTGAAATGCTTAACTTTTGTTTGCACTCCTTTCACGGTGTGTAAACTTTGTGGGCCTTTTTAAGCAGTCTGAAATTTTATGTCAGAAAATAAAAAAAGAGAAGAAAATAGCACTGCTTTCATCTTTGTTAAAGTTTTCCTTCTTTACATTTGGCAACAAAGGGTTTTCCCACGGCAGGTGAATGTTGCAATACGTCAAGGATTTTTATTTTGATGCAAGACAACTGGAGATTTCTTTACTTGTTAAAGTAAAACTTCTCTACGATTGCACCAGGTTTTACTCTCTCTCTCTCTCTCTCTCTCTCTCTCTCTCTTTGTCTCACATATAGACACACAAACGCACACTCACACGCGCACACACACACACACACACACACACACACACACACATATATATATATATATATATATATATATATATATATATATATATATATATATAAAAACTCAAACTGATCACACAGGTGGAAAATTAAGACTTTCAACAAAATACTAATTTTCCTCAAACTTATTAAATGGGATGAAGATGAAAAGACGCTAAACACATAAAGAGAAAGACTATCAAGAGGAGAAAACCACCAGCGACTTATTCAATGCCCACATGCAAGACCACACACCAAAGACATGTGACTTCAATAAAGAAGAAGAGAACGCCGGTCGCTTCATCAATAAAATCGTGCCCCAAGTCACGAAGATAGGAAACAGGTTTCACTCACAGCAAATAAAACTAGTAAAAATGTGCCAAGTTTCTTAGGTGCAATCAAGTTTTCTGTACAGTGCATAATGCTGTATGAGACGCGGCCCATGAACCTTTCAGCCACGGCCCTGTGGTGGCCTGTCCTATAGCATTGCCAGATGCAAGATCATGGCTAACTTTAACATTAAATAAAATAATAACTACTGAGGCTAGAGGGCTACAATTTGGTATGTTTGATGACTGAAGGGTGGATGATCAACACACCAATTTGCAGCCCTCTAGCCTCAGTAGTTTTAAGATCTGAGAGCAGAGAGAAAAAGTGCGGACGGACAGACAAAGCTATCTCAATAATTTTCTTATACAGAAAACTAAAACTCGGGAGGGTTTGCTAAAGCAGAAGCTAGTTAAGGAAAGAAGGGAGAGATTATGTAGCCATACAGTTTATACCTACTTTGATGTAAATATATAAACACACGCACACATACACTGTACTATTTACCCCCATCTTGCACGCCCTTTCTTCCTGGAAGGTGAGGAGGTCCTTCCTTTTCAGTAACTCTTCAAGCCCACCTATCCAGCAAATACTTTGTCTTCTTAATACTTCCTCCTTGTTCAGTTTCTACCAACCTGTCATCTCCCGCTCATTCTTATGACCAAACCTTTCATTGCACCCTAATCCATCCTTTCGCCTCTTCATCACTTATATACGCATCTCTACATTTCCTGCCCTGTCAGTTCTTGTTAGGTCATTTATTCTCCGCATGTAATTCATCTCCACAGCTTCAATTTACTATCGACACGTAACTCAGGATATATATATATATATATATATATATATATATATATATATATATATATATATATATATATATATATATATATATATAATAATGTGTGTGTGTGTGTGTGTATATATACACATGTATATAAGTATAATGTGTGTGTGCGTACGTGCGTGTTTATGGACACGTAATACGGAGAAAATGCCCGTTTCAGAAACTCCAAGAACTTGCCAATTAATAAGAGAAAGTTATGGCACTGCAACTTCCATCCCAAGTCCTTCCAGGAACAAGCAAAACAAACGTAAGCGTTGAACGGAGGTAAATAATGAAACTTATCTCTGTAATAAATTATAAAGGAATTTATCTTTAATTTACAGAAAGATCCGAGAACCAAACAGCATAAACAGCCAACCCCCACCCCCAACCACCAACCCCAAACTTCGAACCTCTCTCAAACAATCTGTGGGGACAGAATATAAAACCAAACCCTAAATATCTTTAAGCAAAAAATTCTTCTTTGGACTGAAACCCAAAAGCTGAAGGTAGAGTTGCGTGGCTCTCTCTCTCTCTCTCTCTCTCTCTCTCTCTCTCTCTCTCTCTCTCTCTCTCTCTCTCTCTCTCTCCTACACACACAAACTTCAACATCGAGATGCAATAACGATGCTCAAGGACACATGGTCTCTATAAACCTCCGTAAATGCAAAACTTTCTCTGCTCGCACGTTACTTTCTTTTATGTGACAGTTGGTGTTATCAAGTGCGAACTACGGCTAGAGAGAGAGAGAGAGAGAAGAAGGAAGAAGATAATATCGCTTTCTTCTTATCGGTAAAGTTTCCTGCTTCGTTACCATTATGGGGTTTAATCGGGAGGGACATCTTCCTCTCATTGCGATATCTCTCGCTCTGATCTACGAAGGAAATAACCATGAACAAGAGATATCGTGCACTGTTACTTTAAACAAAGGAAGAAGACGGATTACTTAAAATATTAAAAGAAAGACATGGAAGGCAAAGACGAAGAACGATCTAAAATATTTGCTCGAATATTCTTTTATATATAATGTTTACACAATAATCACTATATATATATATATATATATATATATATATATATATATATATATATATATATATATATATATATATATATATATATATATATATATATATATATTATATGCATACAATATTTCAAAGTAATCAGCACATCACGTGTGGTACAGATATAAATCTCCGACCCATCGGGATCGATTCCAGGTCTTTCAACAGAATGGCAAGTAAAATTATATTTTGTTTTCATTTCAAATCTAAACTGTTTTTCTTTTCCTATGATTGTCACAGTTAACTTAACGAACTTGATATTTCCTCTGCAATAAATAAACACACCAGAGCACAAAGAAACGTCCTCAATCACTCGCATATTATTTCACTGAATGCTGGGAATAAATTTTTTATAAAAGCAGAGCACAGTTACTGTTCAGGAATTAATCAAAGCGACAGGAATATATATCGAGGCCAAACTACAGCATGTCAACGTCAGATCTCAACAAAAGCAAAAAGAGAAAAAGGCAGCGAAGAGCGAGATATATATATATATAATAAAAGTTACAATGGATACAGAGTGGAAAATCTTTTCAGGAAAAAGAAGTATGTTTGCGACAGACTTCTGGCAGTGATACATTGCAGGAGAGAAAACATTTAATCTAAAAGCTTTCGTGGGCAAAAAGGCATGGGAAATATTTTCACTCAACACTGTACAATGTAACTTTTCTCCTTTGGAAGTAGGAGTAACGAACAACTATGAAAATGAAATGTAATGTTAATTTCATGTGTAGTCGAGAGGGTTAGTGAATTAAATTTCTGGCGGTGAATAATCTAGTGTTCATTTAACAGGAGACATAAGTTAAGAATTCCAACTGGAAGAGAACAGAGAGAGAGGGGAAGGTGAAGATGAGTGGAGATTATTGGAAGATGAAGAGCAGGCCCGATGATGAACAAGATCGTATGTAACAAAAAATATTGCTTCTGATTTTACGTAAGTGGCATGAAATTTTTGACGTCTATCAAAACACGAAAAGATAATTAGACAAAGTGTGAAGAGGAGAGGCTGGAAAGGTAAAAATAACGATAATCAGTAATAATGTTAAATGCTAAACAGTACGCATTTAGAACTGGGTAAAATATGAGTCAACACCATAATCATTATCATCATCACCAACACCAGTGTACTTTAATAACAATAGTAACATCAAATAGTTATGGTAGTTTTCATACCATTGATATTCAATTGTTCACAAGATGTTACTACTGCACACGCGTCACATGAATATACAGTACATTACTCTAAGAATCACTGACGAACACAGAACATATATATTAATAAATAAATGAAATAAAGAAATTATTACTACAGCTGGAGAATAAACTGATAAAGGTAAAATAATCACAGATAATGGAAGCTACGAAAAACAGTAATCTAAAATTGCCATCTCTTCTTAACACTATCGATAAATTCTTTTCTCTTAGTTGTAGTAATCTTAAGGCCACGACTGTTGTATCTTTTTAAGTTTTCTGTCCGCCCTCATATCTTAAAAACTACTGAGGCTAGAAGGCTGCAAATTGGTGTGTTTATCATCCACCTCCCAATCATCAAACATACCAAGTTGCAGCCTTCTAGTTTTTATTTTGTTTCAGGTTAAATTTGGCCATAATCATACTTCTGGCACCGCTATGTACCAACAACAAAGGCCACCACCGGACCTTTCCCAAGTTTTATGGGCTGCAGCGAAGAGTTTCATTGGCCACGGCTAAGATTTTATGGGCCGCGGCTAAGAGTTTCATGGGCCGTGGCTGAGGGTTTCATACAGCATTATACGCTGTACAGAAAACTTGACTGCGCCGAAGAAACTTCGGCTCATTTATTACTTGTTTCTTTTTATTGCGGGTCTTTTTCCCGTCTTTTTTTTACAAGAAGAAGAAGAAGAAGAAGAAGAAGAAGAAGAAGAAGAAGAAGAAGAAGAAGAAGAAATAAAGAACTCACAAGGAAGGGTTATCTGGAACTAATCTCAGGACCTTCGATTTGCCTTCAGGCCACTCTGGAAAGAGAGGCTGGGAGAAATGAGGCGACTCTGATGACTTTAGTTGGATAAACATCACTTCAGACTTTCCTTTCATTAAGTGTCTTCCAATTTGGGACTCTTGGATGAGAGGAGCTAATGAAATCTAATCCCTGAGTTAACTGATTTTACTGGAAAGAACATAGAACAGCCACACCGATTTTTTTCGGCAGGGGGGCCACAAAAGATTGCTTAAAACTATTTACGGAAAAACACGATCGCACATTACATGCACGCATCCACACACAAACACACATACACTCATTATATATATATATATATATATATATATATATATATATATATATATATATATATATATATATATACACTGTATGTATGTATGTATGCATCTTTGGTATGTTTCTGTGTGTGTGTGTGTGTGTGACGCAGAGAAGTCAGTCTTGTGAAAAATGTGGTTTTTGGTGATACGTATTTCTTTCTTCGAGTATAACAAAACAGGTTTTCACTTTAATTTGCATTTAGTCTAGTGTTCAGTGCTGATACAGTGCATTTAATCTCTCTATTCCCTGGTTAGCAAAACATTTCTAGTTACCTTTTATTTACGATTTTACAGCAGATCGTATTTCAGTCTAATATATATTGAGGAAATATTCAAATATAAATAACTTTTTGCAACATGCAATATTGGCGCTAAATTGCCGTCAACACGAATCCCGGAACCCGACCTCCATTTTCATTTACTTTTTTTATACCGCTTTTATTCTTTAGCACGTTATTCGTCATATGAAACAAAAATTTTTGTACCACATAATGCCTACGGCTATTTTTAATTGGCACAAATGCCACCTCAACTGAAAATCTGTTTCAAGCATTGAAATTTTAATTGGTGTGCTCAGGGGCAAATCTGTTTGATCGCTGATTTCAATCGTGTTATCATTCAGCTTCCTATACGACAAATAGTGAATACCTGCAATCCATTCAAAGAAGCCAGCTACGGAATCGGATTATTTTCCAATATTGTTGGTAATGTCAAATATACCCGCTTCTTGACTGACACTCATTTTGAACCACTGCCGATGACTCAAAGTCTGTCACTAGTTTCCGAGCATTTGCTCTTGCGATAGGGTTGCTAGTCTCGACTCCAGTGTTCCTCTTGTAATGTTAAACGTTGAGTTGGTCGTCCTACCCATGTACTGACAAAAACTACTGTTACGTTAACGTCACCTATCGAGAGGCCAGCGATATAATGAGAACATATGTTTATGTCTAACTATTTGCGGATATTTATCCAAGAACTGACCACACACAATATTGCTCTGCTTTACTGATCAGGAGTACAGCGGCACAGTCGTAGCATTAACGCATGTATAGAATGAATGCTTTACGTGGTGACTACAGACAGAAACACATTCAATTGGGCAAATGAATAGTGAACTGAACTGAATTGAATATAGAATTCAGGCCAAAGGCCAAGCACTGGGACTAATGAGGCCATTCAGAGCTGAAACGGAAATTGACAGTAAAAGGTTTGAAAGGTTGCCTTATGAATCTACTGTTAGGAGAGGGTGAAAAGTAAGATGGAAGAAAGAGAATATGAAAGGAGGTACTGTAAAAGGAATGAAAAGGGTTGCAGCCAGGGGCCGAAGGCACGCTGCAAAGAACCTTAAGTAATGCCAACAGTGCACCGCATGAGGTGCACTGACGGGGGACAACTGAATAGTGATTGGCTCTCAATGATAACAGGCAAACCAGCTAACAATCAGAAAGGCACGAAAATAAACATGAGCGTATGAAGTTATTCTCGTTTTCTTACTTTCAATTAAAGAATGAGTTATTATTAGAAACACACGATCTAATTAACAAACCCAAACGCGGAGCACCATAAAACTAAATAGCTCACTTCACGTCATCAACACGAAACGACCAGTTGCATGACATGTGACAAAATGCAAGACCAGGAGAGCGATAAAAGAGAGGGCTAGGGAATAAAAATTAATTTCTTTGAGCAAAGGCCTTCCCTCATAACCTCTGCCGTCGAACAACCGCTATTATCATCTCTTTACATTGCAAGGTAATTTTCACTGAAGAAAAAATAAAAAGACAAACACGTGTGCAAGCGAGACGAGCGCAGGCAAAAGTTGTGAGGTAACTCTTGAATGAGACACCAAATTTCTTTAAAACTTCCGACTCTGTTATTCCCGTCTGGAAAACTTCTGGAATGCGGGGAATCCGGAGACTGCCTTCAGATCCATCAAACTGATTATCATTAGTCTCCTTCCAAATTTACATAGAAAAATTTGAAGAAAACTTCAGCAACTGAAATTTCTCCAAGACTTTAAAAATAAGATAGCAAACGACCGCCCAAATAATTCATAATTTACAAGTTCCAGATTTATCACTTTTTTTTTTACATTTATATTTCATTATATATCAGTAAGGACTTTGCATACTGATGTGTGCCTTGCTATGTACAGATATCTTCGTTTATCTGTCAGACAATAGGAATGGACAAAAACTATCCAAGATAATGAAATCCAAAACTTAAGTAACACATAGTATACACACCCACCCATATAAATATATATATATATATATATATATATATATATATATATATATATATATATATATATATATATATATATATAATTTATATATTCCCAGATGTTCTTCAATTTTGAGCATAATCACCAAATGTATGCTAGGTGACCCTCATAATATAAACATTATTTTATATGATAAATAATAAGCAAGCTAAGACACATACACACACACACACACACACACACGTCGACTTCACTTAAAGTTTTCACCCCTTGGAAATATCAAGAGCAAACACGAGGTATTTGATGTGCCTAGAAGACGTGAAGGGGAATCGTGATATAAGCAATAAAGGGAAGCAGAAACCAATTAAGGAATCAGAAATATTCAACTATAGCTGAACCGATCTAAGTATTTACCCTTCTAACGTTCCACAAGTAAGCTACGATGGTTTAAATGTGGAAAACCAATTTCGAAAGGTTTTCCTCCATTTCGATTAAAGAAAAAATGGCAAAAAAAGGACAGGGATACCGATAAAAGTATTAAAATCAAAATGGCAATGTGAGGAAAAAGAACAATGAATTTAAAAAATGCGACATTTCAAACAGAAATGTAATACGAAAAGCCGATTCAAAGAAAATAATGCCACTAAAAAAAGAGAGAGGATGGAAAATATCCGAAAATATGAAAATGGAAAAAAAATAAAAACCTGCGAGGTGTTATTGAAATGCAATGCCGTCATTTCAAGAAATAGTCATATTTCTGCAGAATAATCATCTAAATTATTTAACTGAAAATGGAAAAATAAATAAACATCGAAATATGAAAATTGATTCTATTTCATGGACTTTATGACTACTAATTCCATTAAAAGAGAAGAATGCAAGTACCAGCTCTGACAAATGTAGGCCACAGCTACTGGCAATAAAAACGCGAGTATTACTGAGAGGTTCAGCTAAAACGACAATTAAATTCCTTTGTAGCATTTATGATTTTATGAAATGCAAATAAATATTTTTCATTGTAAAATTTACTTGTCTTTCATACAGCAACTGTCGAAAGACAGGGAGGCCGCGTGTGTGAGTGTGTGTGTGAGAGAGAGAGAGAGAGAGAGAGAGAGAGAGAGAGGAGAGAGGGAGAGGAGAGAGAGAGAGAGAGAGAGAGAGAGAGAGAGAGAGAGAGAGAGAGAGACAGACAGACAGAGAGAAAGGCTTTTATTTTCAAGGAGGATAATATCTAAACTGTTTATAGATGAGGTATACATTTCAGTTGTCCATATTTCAAGAGACCACCAGTTTATGCATGAGAAAAAGACAATACAAATTAAAATAAGAAAATTTATTTTAATATATACAGTTCAAATGAGTTCATTTTACTTGAGCTCACAAGAGAATAAACAGTAGCCATAATCTACAAGAAATATTCAGTCTTTCACAAGGATAAATACAAATTCGCTCTATAGATGCGCTTTCCATCTAACGACCTAATATCCAAAAAAGAAAGTCAAGACAAAGTTTCTCTGTGAAAGTGAATGAAAGAGCGGCCGAATTTAATTCTGGTTGATGCGAGATTGAAACCAAGAAATTTCTAAACAGATTTTCTTCACATTTCTATATTTTGGATACTTGATTCTCAGCAAGAGGACATATCCAAAAATTAACGAGATCAGGATGTCAAAAACTGCATGTGCAGAATATTATATATATATATATATATATATATATATATATATATATATATATATATATATATATATATATACATATATATATATATATACATATATATATACATACACATATATTCTATATTCTGCAAGCATTTCTTAACTTCCTAATCTCGTTATTATTTGATAGTCCTTTGGCTGAAAATTAAATATTCTATATATATATACAATATATATACATATATATATATATATATATACATATACATATATATATGTATACTGTGTATATATATATACATTATATATATATATACATAACACTATACGTGTATATATATATATATATATATATATATATATATATATATATATATATATATATATATATACATTATATGTATATATACATAAACACCCACGTATATATATATATATATATATATATATATATATATATATATATATATATATATATATATAAAAAACTTTAGCATTTCTCGCATAACAAATAAATTGTATCGCCTTTGCAAGCACAGCCATTTTCAACATGAAAATTTTATATAAATCAAAGGTACGGCGATTCTACTGGGTCTCGCGAAAATAAAGCGTGCGTTCCTTCCATTAACAGCTTTAATATCTACCCCTTCTAAAACCACAGCAGGTTTTTTTTTTTTTTTACAGCAACTGTGTTTGTAAGCCTTCTCTCACAGCATTTAATATCTGACAATTTTTGTACGCGGTCATCGAAGGCCTTCCGTCCACCTAAGAAGCACCAATAGCATTACAAAAGCTTTGTATCTGCGTGTGTAAGTGGACGAGAGAGAGAGAGAGTGGAGAGAGAGAGAGAGAGAGAGAGAGAGAGAGAGAGAGAGAGAGAGAGAGAGGAGCATGCATTCTGAGTCTATTTGGGCAGGGAAATAGACTCATGATTGACCTACATAGCCGAGAGGACAAACAGCCACTGCTTGTTCTGAAACTCGGGAACAAACAATGTTATTACTGGCCCCATTAAGGATACGAATTCCGTAATACGGAAAATAATAGAAAATAACAATCCAGCGCTGCTTTCCTCCTTATGGAATGGTGCTATATATGAAAACATATCTGAGGAACAAGCGATTCAAAACATACTTTTGGGATATGAATAACCTTTGCTTACGCAAGCAGTTCAACATCCGTAAAATTAAAACAAATCAAAATGTTTGTCATTTATATCAGTAGACGGTATGTTCTATGGCAGAGCAAGAAGTCCACTATCCCTACATCCTAAGTCTCTCCCTGTTTTCCTCCCTCTTACATACAGACGATAAAGCTCTTCCCTGGGAGAGTCTGTAGAGTTGTGGCCTAGAACTCGCTAGGCCCGAGTTCGTCTCTCCGGCCGGCTAATGAAGAGTTAGAGGAATTTATTTCTGGTGACAGAAATTCATTTCTCGCTCTAATGTGGTTCGGATTCCACAATAAGCTGTAGGTCCCGTTGCTAGGTAACCAATTGGTTCTTAGCCACGTTAAATAAGTCTAATCCTTCGGGCCAGCCCTAGGAGAGCTGTTAATCAGCTCAGTGGTCTGGTAAAACTAAGGTATACTTAACTTACTTACAGACGTATTGATGTTTATACGTAAACTTTGCAAAAATAAAAACTGAAACACTTCATTTTGTCAAAGGTTATATAAACTTCCGAACATAGCATAAAGATTATAAAAATTTCAATCAATAATTGCAACGAGCAAGGAAAAAAAAGTCGACTAAGCCAATATAAACAGTATTTTTATCGTACTCTAAATTTACCAAACCCCCGATGCAAGTGGTTTATCTACCAAATTATCTTCTTTACGGGTGGCGCAAGACTAAATGAGGGTTCTCCAACTTAAAATATAGCCGAATGCAGTCATGTTTATTTAGTCTGGCCAATTTACGACGAGGTATAATAAATCCGACCTTGTTTTCGTTCTGATTTTGCCCTAATTATACTTTCGCCTCTTTTGCTTCGCAGCTACATGTGGAACCAAAAAAATAATTATGAGACCACAATCCCGCAATAATTTTGTAAACATAAATCCTGTTGCTTTAACATGAAGGAGAAAAAAGACAGAATTCTGTATACAAATACATAACATTAAGGTAAATAGAGATAGGAAGTTGTGAGGTGTACGTCTGAGGGCCAATGCATATTAATTCTCCAGCAAGGGTTCGTCGACACCAAGAGGACTTTTATTTATCCTCAAGCATCTTGACACTCACCCTTTTAAACCAGAAATGTTCTTCTTGACAACAAAAACTAACGAATATTTTATATATTTTTAGTGTTTGAATGACTCCTACGCAGCTCCTGGAACTTTTCTATATATCTTGAATGATAAGCGGCAAGTAAAAATTCTTTTCAACATAAGGTAGGTTTTTTACACACTTATTCTTATGATGACGTAATATAAGTCATTACAGTATAGGACAAAAAATGGCGCTCTCTCTCTCTCTCATACACACACACAATATATTATATATATACATATATATATGTGTATGTATGTATGTATATGTATACAAACACATAAACACATACACACACATATATATATACACATACACATTTTTTTTAATAACCATTTCAAAATTAGTTATTTGTTATCGAAATATTCCACTGGTCCCCGCATCATTTACTAAAACACCTCATCCACTTGTATTATTTATATAAGTTCTTGAAAACTAAAAATGTTGCCCTTTCCTAACAAAAATTGAAAAAACAAACGAAACCTTCGACCGAATAACAGTCTGACCTTTAAAGAGATAAAATCTATCTTTTTAGCGTGCAGTGGAGATAGATTATTTTAGATAGTAACTACTCAGCCATAAATCGACAGACAATTTGCCAAACTAGCAAAGGGGAAACCCAAAATCTTTTACATTTCTTTTCATTGTCCAACCCAAAAACAATGTTTTTCTAAACAGTGATCACTGGAATGTGTTTCTGAACAAGAAAAGTAACCTGTTTTATGATAAGAATGAAAGAGAATTGACTTTTGTAAATATCAATAATGCACATTTGACTATCAAGGACAACCGGACTCTCCTTCTGAACACGAAAAAGGAACCAGAGATATTACTGGAAGCCTCGATGATTGATTTAATCTCAATTTTGACGTAAAGCTGCTACATACTATGTCATTCCAGCCTGGTAAAGAACTAATCCTACTTACTGAAAGCTGACAGAATAGCAATCTTCCAAAACAAAGAATACGGCACCGATTGAACTTTTGCTCGGTGAAAGTTAATTTGGCACCTGCCATTTTAATCCGCCGAACGGACGGGTAAAAAGGTCAACTCCATCATTATTCGCGAACTCCTCCGCTCACTCTCTCGCAATCAGTAGAGGTGCATGAATACTCCACGCGCTTCAACCATCAAGCTTTCAACAGGGGTAATAGCAATTGGGAATTTGATCGAAGATTAAGCGTGGCTGGAGTTCATTGCATTATTTTTAGTGATAACGAACGTACCGGATTTTCCCATTACGGGAGAGTACAGGTAAGTGCGGCTCTTGGAAATAATAAAATGGCCTGCAGCGCCAGTTGTCAATCCGGTCAAAAATCAGTGGTGGAGTAGACGAAGGAATGAAATCTGACAGTTATTAATTAGCAGACATATTTTTTACTTCTTGAATATTTCATAATTCGTTTGTTCTGACCATTGCATTGGTGTCTTCATCGTAATGTTATTATTTATACATACATACATAAATACATACATACATAAACTATTAAGAAGGAGAATTTCGCAGTAAATTTTAAAAGAAAAATGTGCTATCGAATGCAATAATTATACATCTGAATACATTAGGAGATATTTGTGCACAGTAAAAAAAACTTATTCATAAAACTTATTCAAAAAACCCTTTATCGTGTCAAGCTGTTGCAATACTGTGAGAGAGAGAGAGAGAGAGAGAGAGAGAGAGAGAGAGAGAGAGAGAGAGAGAGAGAGAGAGAGAGGTTTCTCTTGAGTAAATTGCTATCCCTGGAGACAAGGCATGAATAGGGTGATTCAACAACGCATATTTATTAAAACACCGAGCGGCGCAGTTGCCTAAAACTTAAAAGACTGAAACGGGGTATGATCCCACAGCACAGGGTTGAGAGATGTGAGAAGCTTCCGAATCAATAACATCGCAATTTAAATGCTGTGAAATGTTGGAAGCACGTATACAAGGAGCCCTTTCCAATGTTCAGGATACCTTCATATTGCTGAAGGTACTACACTCATAGGAGTTTGAACATGTTTGTCCGAAACCCCGTTGCCACTTTTCATAAGAACGCACAGCTACTGTCAATTAACGAAACCTAAAGGCTGGAGATCCACCGAGACAAACATTTACTAATTTACTATGGGTTCTACGAACTCGAACAAAAAGCAGTTTCATCCTAAGTTACCGCGTACCAGTTCTGTAATCTCCAGCTATCTCTAAAAATTCTCCAATTTTCAACTCTTAAGAGATTTTTTTCCTTGGAGCGCTTTTAAAATTCTTCCCGACTTTCATGATCAATTTCAAAGAATGTAAGAAAAGTGAAGCTGCATACTGAAAAGAATCAATATTTGTCTTGGACAAGAGATAACGTTATGAAAAATATTTCTTTCATCTGCACGTAAAACAAAACCAAAACAAAAAAAAATCATGTTTTTCGATGATTTCTCCTACTCTGTGTGAATTTTCATGTAGATTCTCTTGTAAATATGTACCCACAGAAAGCCACTGTTTTGTGTGTATGTATAAATGTATTGTTATTTCTATCTGAAGCACTTAACAGCGGAATGCAATGAAATTTAGTATATAATATATATATATATATATATATATATATATATATATATATATATATATATATATATATATATATATATAAATAATGTATGTGTGTATGTATATATTCTACGAATGAATTATTTCATAAGAAAATGGCACACATAGGCGATCGGTTCCGTGACAAAAAAAAAACAGAAAACTCTGACTTGAAGTAACGATAATAGTCAGCGCTGACCCAAATGCTCCAGAAAGTTGCGCATCGAAAGAGTCACCAGCAGAATACAGACTTTCAGCTAAGCATCAACAAAGCCTGGTCATCATTTCGTGAGATATTCTTTTTATCTAAGAATATCCTATGGTTTGTTTGGTATTTACGACTGTGTGCTTGCTTGATTTTACATACAAATTCTTAGCATAAAATTTGTAGAGAACTAAAGTGAGCACATATGTTACCACCGCTTGAATATCGGACAGACAAAGGCTAAACATAGCCTATCAAATGTAAGGGTGATGACGACATCGCTGCATATTTTCCTTAAATATTGGAGTATCCTTTATAGGGAACTTATATTTTAACAGACGCAGAGATATGTACATAAATAAATTCACATATTCTTCCTTAAATATTGATGATATTGCAAAAACTACGAGAGCAATTACTACACGTCTGTTTGTCACAAGATTATGATAACACTTCCAGGAAAATGGGTCTCTTAATATCATGCCGTTTTTGTCGTTTTAGTACCATTTTAAAGATTAACATTAGAATGAGGTTAAAGTTTTCAGCGGTAATACAATTATTTTCCAGTTAACAGTCTTTTTTAAACTGTTTCTTTTTAAAGCTAGTACATAAGTTAATCACTCGGATAATGGCAATGGGCATATTAAATTGACTTTTTTCGCCTGCACACACGCATAGATCCAGACTGATGCACTTATATACTCATTACTGGACGCGTATCTCCAGTAGCCGCAGAAATTAGCTGTCGTTTTGCGGAACACGTAAACTGATTAAAATGCCACAAAAACCACATTCGAGTCTTTTATTTCGCTCACTACGCTTTGACGATTCGTGAAGAGAGAGAAAAAAAAAATGATACGGGAGACAGAGTTTCTAGCGGGGTGGACAGTGTGCGAAAAGGTATGGGGAATTGGATAATATATAAAACAGACTGGGATGTAGGGGAAATATTCAGTGTCACTCACTGAAGGAATATTTAATCACTAACATTTCCCTGGTGTTTCAGGAACACGGTCACTTACTCAAAAAGCTTACATAAACTGAGAGGTGTGGAAAAGTCAACCATTGGTTACATTACATTTAGATAATCAACATAAAGTGTACGCCGTAGTGATTCTCAAACTGGGTGTCGTGGACCCCTGGGGTGCCACAGACAATGCCTAGGGGTGCCGCAAGATTGTCATGAATTTTTTTTGCCTAGATCATCTCAGTGAACATTTGTAAAAAAAAAAAAAATTGCAGATCTTCATATAATTATTATCAGTGTGCTACTCTAATTATGTTTATCTAATTCTTCTGATATGTACTTTGTTTGTACAGTATATTTCTGCATGTACGGTGTGCTGATTTTGGTTTAAGTATTACATAATAATTTTATTCATTAAATAAGAAGTTAATTCATGCGATATGGTGGGTTGATAAAGAAGGGGTGCCACGGTAGTGATTACATTAGTTAGGGTGCCATCACTACAAATAGACTGAGAACCACTGGTGTACGGGATAGCAGTCGATTTTACGGGATGAATAGCTATCTGCTGAACAGGAAATAAAAAGATAATTAAAAAAGATATGTGGGCCTGAGGGGTAATGGAGACTGAGAAGTACAATCAAATTACCAAATTAACGGGAGATCATAATTGTGAGAGTAAAACCAACTGAACACCTGATATTAGAGAAAATTGTATATAGAGTATATCAAAACTACACTTTAAAACATAGGCTGATATATCATGGAAATATCAATATCGCCAATCCTTAAAATCGTGAATAAAAGGAACATTACAGAGAGAGAGAGAGAGAGAGAGAGAGAGAGAGAGAGAGAGAGAGAGAGAGAGAGAATAACCATCCATTGAACAGTATGATTTCTCGAGGATTTCCGTATCGATTTTGTGAAGCAAATTCATGACAAACTTTGGTCATTTCATAATTCTTATACTAACCAGTCTGGTAATACGAACCTCGAGCAACTACACGCACGCTAAAGCTTCACCTGCTCTTGGGCCAAACCCAAAAAAAGATGAAGCTTCACATGTAACAATGACAAAGGAAGAGGACACGAAAGAATATGTCGCAGAAGTAGTGCCACAAAAGAAACTGATTGGCAACTAAAATTAGAAAGGTACACAAGGCTTTAAGTTTAAGATATCTTGGAAGAAAAGGAACAACAGCAAGGAAAGGAGGCAAGTCAGTGCAATTAATTAAACTAAAATATTACTAAAACAACAAAAAATTAACTACACGAAGAAATTAAAATCAAGATAGAACAACACGCACACACACACATACACACACACACACACACACACACACACACACACACACATACACACACACACACACACACATATATATATATATATATATATATATATATATATATATATATATATATATATATATATATATATAATCATCTAAAGAACATTTTACTATCACATGCATTACAACAATACCACCAAAAAGACACCATTAACAAACATTATATATTTTAAAAAAATGCACATAGACTTTCGAACTGCCGTTAGCTTAAGGGACTGACTTCAACTGAGTATCAAGATCTTATTGGTAAACATGTGATGCTTCTGTGTACCATGCAAAAAATATCATGAGAGAGAGAGAGAGAGAGAGAGAGAGAGAGAGAGAGAGAGAGAGAGATATTGTAAACAAAACAAAAAAAAAGCACGAATTTCCAACAAGAAGGGAAAGTATTTCAGCAGAACCAGCAAAATTATTTACGAAAATTTCTCGTTTAATATCGGATGTCCCTCAAAAAAAGTAATGTTGGAATTCACATCAAAAAGAAGAGGAAAAGCTTAAACTAAAACTTTCCAAAGATGGAAATGACTACAAACAATTTCGTTGTCAACTGACAAATAATAAAATGGGTCGCTGAGTCCGATAAATGCCAGCATAAGTAGTGAGAAATTACACACAAACAAACACACACACTTAAGTACATATGCTCACAGGAATATGCGACAGAGTTAAAACAATAACAAACTACGCCAACTATGTAGATAAGTCCTCAATATTTGTCTGTTTTAGCGTTTTCACTCTATTTATAGAAAACGGTACGCAAATATTTTCAGTCGTTCAGTACCTGCTAATTCCACCTTTCGTTTTATTTGCCGCGTACCACGGAACAAGTTGCTAGGAAGGGAGAATATGTGTACAAATAAACTGTCTATTTGTGTTAGTGGGTAAAATGAAAATAAATAATCAGAACGCTTATTACCGTACTTTCTTTAAATTACTCCAATATGCTCGCAAAACTAATAATCCTGATGACCTAAAACGAAGCGAATGAAATGGGAAAGCATTTTAGTGGAATCTTTATTCCACGTTCGTCTTTACAACTGTCAAATAAATTAAGTAGCATTAATTGTTTAAATCAACTGAAACATGCTTAGTAATTTAATTATTTTACATGTAATACTGTACTTTGCAAGAGAGGAAGCCACCTTGATTAAGCAATTATGTATGCATAGGAACAACTGTTACATTTAGTTGCAAAACAGAGATGTACATTTTAACATGCATTTTTTTTATCTAAGAATATCCTATGGGTTATTTGGTATTCACGAATGTGTACTTGCTTGATTTTGCACACAAATTCTTAGCATAAAATTTGTAGAAAACTAAAGTAAGAACAAATGTAACCATCGTCTGAATATGTCATCAAGAATCCTAAACCAGAAAATTTCTCTGAAGCTGATGAATACTGGACATGAAATCAACGGCTAAAAAATCTCTCATGAAAGCCCAAATTCTAAACTAAAACAAAGAAGTCTTTTTGCACAAATTTAATTTTAAATTTCTCAAAAATTAAAACCCCAAAATTCAAATTCTGAAAAATTGAAACCTCAAAATTAAAATTCTGAAAAAATAAAACCCAAAGATAAACCTCACATTTCTGTACATCGTTAGTCTTTACACAGACAACCATACAGCCAACAATCTCTAATGGAACACAGACATATGATATCACGCTCAACACATCAAGTAATGAGAAATTTTGAGTTTCAGGTTTTCAGTAATAAAGAAGGTAAAAGTTCCTAATCCGTCAGATGAATATTGGAAATCAAAAGCCTTTACAATACGAAGCGTGCCATCAAGAAGCTGGTTGAGAAATGCGCCATCCACGCCAATATAAAGAGAAATATTCACAAAATGCAAAAACTCACCTCAAATTCAATATGACGATTAAAGGACACGAAAACGCTGTTGCGAAAACAAACGAAAAACCCATTAACTCATGTAACATTGCCATCATTAATTAGGTGTAAACAGAAGGGAAGAAATCTGATCTGTATACAAGAAACTGTATATATGGAGAGCAATAAAGAATCGTATAAAGAAACAGCCACTTGATCCGAAGCTATGTTCTATGCATGTGAAACAGTGATGCGGAGATACCAGTCCTAACCCAAGGACATGTGCCGTGAGTATGTGAGGGAAGAGGAGAGAGAGGGAGAGAGAGAAAGAGAGAGAGAGAGAAACAATAAGGAATGCCAAGTATTGCCCCATGTGATTTGTTGGAGATGCGAGTCATTTGTTCCTTTGTCTATTTTATTCTTCTTACAGTTCTTTGTATATCTTGATATCGTAACATGAAAAAGACGAAAAGACGTCTGCAAATGGTGTTAGTACACTGTATAACATAGTTACATGGTTACTGATGATATGAATGTCTACCACTTGATGCAATTCATAGACTCTATCTCTATCCTTTCCTTCAAATATTAGTCAACGTTTCACAACGTAGGAGTTAATTTATCTTTAGCAAAACCCGAAATATTAATTTTTGTACCGAAATCGTCACGTTAATCACTAACTTAAGTGTCTAGTCTTCCTTAATTAAAAAAGAGAGACGGGGGGGTGGGGTGACGGGTTGGTGGGTTAAAGGGTGGGTTAGTTCTTAGAAAGCTAAAAAAATCACTTGCACTATCACGCAGCGGTTTACGTACATTATGTATAATTAAAATTGGATTAGAGTCATGTACCTCCTTTGATGTTAAAAATAATAGTTGGTAATGAAACATAGCTAGTACGGAATTGGAAAGCTAAATATGGAGGAATACTATACACTAAGATGAAAACAGCAGTTCTATAAGAAACAGATTTTATTATTCAGACTCCTAGGCGGAGCAATATGAAGGCATTGGAGAGAGAGAGAGAGAGAGAGAGAGAGAGAGATTACATTCAATTGTACATAATACTGCATATGCTTATATATAGGAGAAATATCGCTTGATTTGAGCATTGAAATTTGTACTCAGCAAGCAATAAACCGTAAAGAAAAAATGCATATGCATGCACGCATGAATGATTGTAAACACTTTCTCTAACTCTCTCTGTTACTCGAGTAGGCTACCAGGAGGTAAAAATATC
>NC_089757.1:25508264-25548264 GCF_040412425.1 Macrobrachium rosenbergii
CAATTAATTTCAGTTTTTTGAATTACTTAAAAAAAATTTACAGTGTTTTCACGAAGGGGCTATTCTCTAGGCTTGATTTAATTTACTGTTTCTCAAAACTTCAGCAACATCAAGGTTGACATCTTCCCCCCTCCAGATTAATTTATCAATCAACAAATAATAATAATAATAATAATAATAATAATAATAATAATAATAATAATAATAATAATAATAATAATAATAATAATAATAATGTCATTATTAACAATGTTAGTAATATTGTAGTTAAAATTCTTTGGTCCTATGAGTGTTTTGAAATGTTTGAGAAAATGAGATGACTTCTCTCCTTATATTTTTAATACAAATAATTAGCGTAGGCGAATGGCACAGTATGCATAGAGGTTTCAATACACTGCTGATGAGCCTTCTGGGTAGATGAGTGAAGAGGCTAATGTTGCGGAAGTTTTTTACGCAGGGCATTATTCCTCGATGAAGCGCCTAAAGTACGCCTTTTTTCAGTAACTACTGTGTAGCTCTTTGTCTTAATTTTGCAAGCACATGCATTTTTTTCATAGTTAAAGCTGCATAAAAAACAACAGACCTACACAAGGTTCATTAGCATCTCGTCAAACCGGCTAAACAGACTGTAACGTTCTTACCCATCTTGCTTGCTCTTTCGTACGTACTGGATATTAAAGACCATACTTTCCACCCTTGCTGATAAATCAAACGGCTGTGCCCTTTTGGGGTCACCCCACCCACCCCGTAAGAAGAAAAAATGTGTACTGTGATCTATCTCTCTATCTCTCTCAATATATATATATATATATATATATATATATATATATATATATATATATTACACATATATACACAAATATATTGTATGTATATATATATATATATATATATATATATATATACTATATATATATATATATATATAAAACATATGGAATACATACTCAAACAATTTCTCTCCATTTCTAACATGTTTTTTCTCTCCATTTCTAACAAACAATGTTTTTTCATTTATTCCCATCCTTACGTGTTAAACTGGCCAGTCCACCAAATATATTAGCCACGCACTCACGCGCAAATAACACATGACGGCGAAGTTGCTTAAGAGCCAAATAAATGCAGTGCTGCGACCCTGTTCAATTAGAACGCCATCCTCCATTAGCGAAGTCCCTCCTCTCCTGCGTCCTTTCTCCCCCCCCTCCCACATACCCCTCCACCCTTTGACAAATGCACGTTTGCCAGATGGCTTACGTGCAGCGGCCTTGGTACAGCTGACAAACATGCCTTGAGTGAACACGCCCTGTGAGGTCGCTACGGGAGAGGTGAGGTCTTTTCATTCCAAATAACTTTGCCGCGGGAGAAGTGGTTTGTTTACACTGAGGAAAGAGTCGTTATTTCGGTCTCCTTTATAAAAATCCTAAGGTTGTTATCTTCTTTGTCTCTATAACTCATGTACGGTTAAATAAATACGGGCGCATCGAGAAACAACTCATACCTTGAATTTCGCTGTCCATCACGTGGAAATTTACAAGAATTATCCTGCAGCTCCATCAAATCGCATTCACTTGCTTTACTTGTATACTGTAATTGCTTCACTATATTGGTAAACGCGGGGTGCGCTGAGTAAGTGCTCATAAATCTTCACAATTACTACGGTGAATAAATCTACCATAATACAGCTACCTTGCATCAGGGGAAGGGTGGAGGGGGCGGGCTGAATGACCAGGATTGGTTACTGTCCAACTCCTCTAAACGACCATATGCACAGAAATGTCAACTACACTTTTTTTCTTTAATTTACCCTCATGAAAAGTTCGTTGTGTAAAAAAGGATAGACAGTTTAGTAGACTGACTCTAAAACATAAAAAATCGAAATGTTGGGAAATCTTTAATTTGTGTAACTTCCTTAGAAAGGAGCAAGAAATAACAAGAATACCAAAAGAAACATACAAAACTCATTTAAGAATAATAAAAATTACTACAATAATAATAATAATAATAATAATAATAATAATAATAATAATAATAATAATAATAATATGCAGGAATCTGGTCTGCGTGTACCACAATGACTGTAATAAAGAGAACCTATTGTCTTCTTCATCCTACTTTTCCAGCATCATTCCACTCACACGCAACCCACATATAAAAGAAAAAAAAATCACCAAACAGTTTGGTAACTGTACAGAAGTTCTCTATTTTTTATGTTTTGACTAACTTTTATGGCCACTGATTTTTATAAGACGGGAGGTAAAAAAAAAAAGCGTCATCTTTATCATCAAATCTTCTGAACTGTTTATTACTTAGAGCAACATTAACGTAACTCTCAAATAAAGAAAGGTGCTTTTACATCCACTAAAAAGGTATCTAGTGCCTTAGTTTTTATTATTTTGGCATAAAAAATGCTGAGACTGGTAACTACGCCAGTTTTATTGAGGTTTAATGACAAGGGCCATAAAAAGATCTAAAGAGAAATATAATGCATATCATCTTGAAAGACTATATTATAAAAAAAAACTGAAACCCTGGAAAATGTTAGAAAATAAATAACCATTGGTCCGAAAGAGGAGGGGAAAACTCAATGTAAATGATTAAGGTCCAACAAACATTAAATATGGAGAGCAGACGGTGGAATCATTCAGTTTATTTGTGGTTGCGAAGGAGTTACATGGTCCATTTCTGAGATTGTTATTATATACTAAATATACGGTCACACGGGTACACTTATACACACAGACACCAACAAACCAAGCCTTTTCTGCACGCGAGAAGAATTCCCACCCACACACGTCGAGTGACGTCACAGTTCAACACTGATTGCTCGACGATGTTTACCCCCTCATACACAAGCACAGAATTTCGGACAAAAAGTCTGCAGTTTTTGTCGGCCCTCTTCAGACACAGGCCGTAATCTGCAATACTTAATATTTAAGGCAAATATTTATGGAAAGACAGTTTCCTTTTTATTGTTAAAATGAACATCATTCAATTTCCACTGCCCCTACTTTTGCTTGTTTTAAACTATAGACCTCTTTCCCAAGAGCAGGAAAGACATTTAACATGATTTTTTTTACACCTAGACGAGCTTAATCTAGAATTCTATAAATCTGTTGCAACGTTTGAAGATGAGCTTGGGAAACATTCCCCTCAACGCAAAAATCTCACTATCTTCATTACTAGATTTTACTGAATATCTTTAGGCAAATGAGAATTTTACCAGTGGTGGATAAGATGTGACTGATTATAAGCCAAGTTGCTTATACACATGTCTATCGAATAGCTTAAATCGCTGATTTCTCAAATAAGGTCATTGTTGGTTACATTCAAAATGCATCATTCTTACATACATTCTATTCCTGCAACCATTACTGAATACCTTTATCAACACTGGCAGCTTTCTTTAACTCATACCAACAAAAAGGGGCAAAGCCTGATACCTTCAACCTATTCCACCTTCAGTTCAAAAAACCTTATCCAAAAGGCTGTCTGTTTATCCGTACCATTTTCTTTCTTCAGCCTGCATTCACTGGAGGCATAGTACTTCCTTCTCACTGGCCTTTCAGACAAAACCAGCCACTATCTTATTTACTCCCACGCATAAACTTCCCTTTACTGTAAAGTCTTTGAATCCCTTTCAACATGATGTCTGAGAAGACTACTCCCGACAATTCTGTACAGAATAGGATCTCCCGTCTTATCATTCTGAGCACGGCGTACTGAAGTCCTTTTCATAATTTTTCATCCACAGAAATTGCTTCGTGCCAGAAACCCCTCTACCTGTATAAACAGTCGTTTGTGAACTTTACACACACACACACACACACGTGCACACACACACACACACACACACACACACACACACACATATATATATATATATATATATATATATATATATATATATATATATATATATATATATATATTTGCTATTAGGGCATATTTTTCTCTCTTATGCAATTTCTGTTGAAGCTAATGGCATTGTTCATAGATACTATATGATTAAGTGAAATTAAGTATACCTTAGTTTAACAGACCACTGAGCTGATTCAGCTCTCCTAGGAACTGGCCGAGGATTAGATTTACTTTTACGTGGCTAGAACCAATTTGGTTACCTAGCAGCAGGACCTACAGCTTACTGTGGAATCCAAACCATTACAGCGAGAAATGAATTTCTATCACCATAAACAAATTCCTCTTGTTCTTCACTGGCCGGTCGGAGATTCGAACTCGCGACCAACAGAGTGGTAGCTGAGAACGGAACCCTCTCACCCAGCGAGGAACTGATACTATATGATGAATGTCATAGTTAGTCACAGCATGTTTAACGTACCGGTAAAAAAAAAAAATTATCATTTAATTGAAAAACATTCCTTATATTCCTTTCTAATGCGACTTTTTATTTCACATTGGATAAAAATGCATCTTTCAAAGCGTTTCTCTCTTTGAAACGTTAATGGTATGGAAAGGATCTCATAAACTCCATGAGAACAACAAGAGACTACCGAGACAAAAAAATAGTCCCTGACTGATGCAGCGCTGTTTCCACTTCACTCTCCTATTAAAATGGATCCTTTTAAAAATTTAAATGTACAGTGAGCGCATGAAGATGCGACACGAGGAGTTTGAGTGCCATTTAGCAGATGCATCGCGTAATTCTTTTTAACCTCTTCTGTGTATGAAGATAGCTTTTATCCTTTCTTTGGAAATCTTTTATTCTTTATATTTCATTTACTTCCTGTGAAACTGGAAAGTGATTTAGAAAGGATATATATATATATATATATATATATATATATATATATATATATATATATATATATATATATATATATATATATATATGTATGTATATATATATATATATATATATATATATATATATATATATATATATATATATATATATATATAAATATATGAGATAGTAATGTACGTACTCATTACGCTTAAAAATACACGTCAAATATATAAACACAGTTACATCACTTTTCATACAGTTTGACAAAAGTCAAACAAAGCATAACAAATTCAAATTCAGGAAAATTGATAATTTAACGTAGTTTTATCTCACACAATACCTCGTTTCTTCAAAATTCAAGTGACGTTTTCAAGAAAAATCCAGTAGACTTCAGGCTCTCACTATAGTGATAGATTATACGCGATTTTGTTACTTTTCTGCTGGAGAAAAGAAATCTGTCAAAGCTGGAATAACTTTCGGAAAAAGACTTACTCCGTTCCGTTATGCTCCTGCGAGCAAAGGAATTATCCTTATCATCGCAGTAACAAGAAAGAGAAGATAAAAACCCCACCATGTCCTTTGAATAAATGTTTACTGCAATAATACTGGTGTATTATTTATGGTATACTATACTTAAAAACAGCATGAGTTTCCTATCTCTACCCCATTTCATTTCTGGTAAATCCTAAAACCTTTCATCTTTCGAAATATAAATGTTTCGCTTCCAACTTTTCATTACTATCTCTCATCGATCTCTTCAGTAAAAATGTGTACAAGAAAAGCATGTTTGGATGTACAAACAACTTCTCTGAGAGTATTGCTAAAGAAGTAAAGGTTTCATAACAATCCTACAACACGAAATGTTAAAGACATCATCACAGTTCTTGGAAAGGTAAATAACTCCTGTAATTTTCTTTCTCATGGTGCGTTTGGGAAGCAAAAAATAAATGCCCCCGATGGCAGCTGTTTTTAGTACGAAAGCAATAGTCAAAGTCACGCATCACTAACCTTGGTATCGTCTTGAAGAGCCATATACTGTACGTGAAGTATGCATGTCATATAGAAAGTCTGTATATAGAAATTAAAACGTTATGCAACCTTGGTATTGTCTTGAAGAGCCATATACTGTACGTGAAGTATGCATGTCATATAGAAAGTCTGTACATAGAAATTAAAACGTTATGCCCAAGGTTAAAGTTCTCAGCACAATCCTTTGAACGTGAAACAATAATTTCGCGTTTTTGTAAAGACTTTAAAGATCTTGTTTGGCTGAGATCACTTCTTTCATGAGTTCTATCAGGAGTTGGAATGAAAATGTAAGTGTAAAAGACACAGTGAGAGAGGGATGGACTGAAATCCCGTCGACCACGTAGGAAGCGTGATTACAAGGTAAGTGACAGGCATTGACGGCCAGACAGACAGATAGGCAACCTCCAATCGTGCACAGAAGTTTGAACAGAATCACCTCAACCGTTCAGGGGGCGTTGCGATAACAACATAAGCCTGAAGGACACACTAATGGGCATACAGATAGATATATAAAAATACAAGCAAAAGGAAAGGAAAAACTACGAGTCCCTCCGACTTTATCGGCAGGGGAGTAAAAATGACAGCATTGGTAAGGGAAAGAAAAGCCCTCTCCAATTCCTTTTCCCAATCGAACTTATTATTTGGCTGTTATCCCTGAAGAGCGGGCAGTGGAAACCGACTATAAGCACCTTTCCCTTTCGCCTCTATTGAGAAAAAAGGGGGAGAGAGAGAGATATGGACCATATAAGGGAGAAGGAGCTGTGAGGGTAACGGCCAGGAAGGGAGGACGGCGAAAAAGCTTTTGCTCATAATGCCCCAATACTCAAAAGCCAATGAGGAATAACTCTCTCTCTCTCTCTCTCTCTCTCTCTCTCTCTCTCTCTCTCTCTCTCTCTCTCTCTCTCTCATGGACTTTCCTTTTTATCAAATATTAGAAAGAATACTTCAGTTGTCTGTCCTCTTTCGGTAACCTTAGAAGCTGTGATGCCATTTCATCAAATCAAGCAGTCGCCATCAGCCCTAACTTGGCTTAGTTGCGTTAATTTGTAACCTGTTTCTCTTTCGCCTAATTAACCAGGTTAATGCAATAAAAGATGTGCTTCTACAAATCTTCATTGCAAAATGAAGCAGGGCAATCATTCAGTTAAAAACAGGAATCCTAAAGGTTTGGAAGTGGATGGCTGAATTTGCAATATCGAATACTGAGTTTAAAAATCTTGTTTTTTTTTTTTATCTAAACAACTATTATTTTCCCGTAATCTAATACATTACTCGCATGATTATACCCTGTAAAATAATTACGAATATTTACAAGAATGCGTGTACGCATACATGCATACATTCTTAAAAAAAATAACAATGTACTACCTGGCAATTCTCATCTGATCCGAACACTAATTGCATTACACTACAACAACTAGGCTTCGAATACCTCATCCTGCTTTTGTGTCAGTTGATGGTGCTCTATTTTTCAAGTAAAAGACCAGTTTCTCTTTTATCAAGTCTTGCTCTTTTACTTGTGTGCTAATCATTTTCTCCTTTAGGTCTGGACCTCATAAGCGCATCTGCTTGCCAGTCCCGGCATGAAGGAATTTCTCAGATCAAATAAAGCGATTCCCTTTTATCCACGAAGAAGGAGGTGGTTCAAAGGAACAGAGCGAGAGCATCGCCTGTGGGAAACACCCAGGTCCTGAGATGAAAGCAGCATACTTCGGAATGCTTCGCGTTTTATACAAGTGTTTGGTATGAATTCACCTACGACACTTTACATCTGTATTTATGCGTATATGTGTATGCATATGTATATGTGTGTGTGTATACATATATATATATATATATATATATATATATATATATATATATATATATATATATATATATATATATATATAATAACATAAATGTCTATATATATATATATATATATATATATATATATATATATATATATATATATATATATATATATATATATAAATGTCTATATATATATATACATACATATGCATATTTATATGCTTGAGTTAGTTTGTGAGTTGTTCTACGGAAATAATAAGGTAAGTCGATCTACAAAGAGTACAATGTCGTGGAAACACCACCCAAAATTCCGCAATTTAGCATTCAGTTAACCTTAAGAAAATCACGTCCTGATACGCTGAGAGTAAACTGAATAACGACTAACAATTACAATTCCTCCATTTCCACTGGAAGTGAAAATCGTGAAAATCATTAGTCACCCCACCCTCTTGACAGACCGTAAGTACTCCCAATCCATCATGGACATACCAAGACCGATTGTCGAGGCGTAATTCGCTTTTGCTACTCAACGTAATCCTGTCATTTTGCTGCAATTACTTATTGGATTACCACTCGAGTCCGGCGTTCGTTGTTAACGTGCCTTGAAGACAGAGAGACAAAGTACAGAGGTTTAAAGATAACGTTTCTATATGATACCCTTCTGTCTGACACAACTAATCAAACAGCCGACTATCATGGGATGCAATTTAATACTGTAGTGAACAGCATTAGTTTACTGAAATATTATTTGCAATAATGGAAATGATAACGGCTTCTTATTCCAGTAAATTATCTAATAATACTGTGGTATCCATCTGTTGTAACATATACACGCGCAAAAACGCTATCAGCAAAATTAACAAGTAAAAAATGCGCCGAAGTTTCTTCGGCGCAATCGAGTTTTCTGTACAGCGTATAATCAAGGCCACCTAAAATCGATCTATCTTTTGGTGGTCTCGGTATAATGCTGTATGAGAAGCGGCCCACGAAACTTTAACCACGGCCCGGTGGTGGCTTGGCCTATATCGTTGCCAGACGCACGATTAAATCAAATAAAAACCACTGAGGCTAGAGGGCTGCAATTTGGTATGTTTGATGATTCGAGGGTGGGTGATCAACATATCAATTTGCAGCCCTCTAGCCTCAGTAGTTTTTAAGAACTGAGGACGGACAGAAAAAGTGCGGACGGACAGACAAAGCCGGCACAGTAGTTTTCTTTTCAGAAATCTAAAAATCAAAGCAGAAAAACAGTTAGCGAAGTCTTCAAAAGAAAAATGAATAGCAATACTCATAGACCGTCATTCCTAAATCCACAATATCGTTTTCCTCAACTAATCCAGGAGCTTTAACCTGTATTAGAAGCCCAGATAAAGAAAAAAGTTAAGTATGCCTTAGTTTAACCAGACCACTGAGCTGATTAACAGCTCTCGTAGGGCTGGCCCGAAGGATTAGACTTATTCTACGTGGCTAAAAACCAGTTGGTTACCTAGCAACGGGACCTACAGTTTATTGTGGAATCCGAACCACATTATACTAAGAAATGAATTTCTATCACCAAAAATAAATTCCTCTAATTCTTCATTGGCCGGCCGGAGAATCGAACGGGGGCCTAGGAGAGTGCTAACCGAGTACGATATCGACCCATCCAATGAGGAACTAACCCAGATAAAGAGGCAAGGGAGTACCTATGGGGTAGTCGTAAAAGACAGATAGACAAACCGAAGCAAGGCGTTGTTACTTCATTTTAATGTTATAATACAGACAACGAAAACTCGATTATCGTGTTCGTTAACCAGCAATATACGTTACCAGAAGCTCCAGCGGGACCCGGAGATAATTTGGATATAATTACAAAAACGGAAAAATTGGTACAAGAGTCCGAATTGCAACACACAAATGCTATATATACTGTGTGTGTATATGTATATGTATATATATATATATATATATATATATATATATATATATATATATATATATATATATATATATATATATATATATATATATATATATCATTATATATATATATATATATATATATATATATATATATATATGTGTGTGTGTGTGTGTGTGTGTGTGTGCATACAACTCGTTGCATTAAAATATTGTTGAATTATCCATCACAGATATTTCATGAAACCATTCGAACTCTTGCTCAATGTTTAAGCGACAAAAATCAAGACATTTGTCTGATGACATTTTAAACACCGTGAAGGCAGATAGCACAACACTAAATTTCCCCTCTTATGCCAAGATAGTAATAGAGGCCTCCTTAGAATATCAACAGAATCATACAAGTTTGTGTTAGATAGAATCTAAACAGATAAATGACAAGGGACAATGTGTAGCCCCAGAGGAGTGGAAAGAAACGAATGAAGTAGCAGGAGAACCGAAAGGAGTCTGTAAATTCCCATTTGTAAGACAATCTCTCTCTCTCTCTCTCTCTCTCTCTCTCTCTCTCTCTCTCTCTCTCTGTGTGTGTGTGTGTGTGTGTGTGTATTCCTTTACCTTAAAACTATTCTTCGAAATGTTTAAAGAAATTAATTCAGTTACTTCTAAGTTGTAATATTCTGTTTAACGATGTAATATTCTGTATAAAGATGTAATATTCTGTATAAAGATGTAATATACTGTATAAGGATGCAATATTCTATATAAAGAATGTGTCAGCAATATTTAGTTTAATAAAAATACTGTTCGATAGCACATCATATTAAAATATAACACAATCTCTCACAAACAAGACAGTGATATTTTATGTGATCGTGCGAGTTGATTAAAAGCTCCCCTGCGAACAGCTTGCCTCAAAAAAAAAAATAAATAAATAAATGGACTTTCTACACAACGGGACTGATACGAGATGATCCATACGAGTACGAAACGCTGTTCTGTTGCTTCCTTTACGACGTTATCGTACCCTAAAATCCTCCGCCATCTTTTTCATCGTCTCTGAGTCTCGCTTCTGTGATAATATGTTCTCTTGCTTTCCCCTTATCAAGACTCAACATTGAGTGTGATGTAACAAAGCCCCTCTGGAGGCAAGGAGGAACACAGGAAATGAATTACGGAGGAACTGCTAGGATACCTCCATTTGCTATGTTACGGCCCACTCAAAGCTTGTCGCAAATTCCTAAGGACACCTCTGCCTTCATAGCATCGCTCATTTCTTTTTGGTGCGCTGTAAGTGAAATGCATTTTTATCCTCTGACTTCGAAAAATATGAACTTAAGAAATATATATATTATATATATATATATATATATATATATATATATATATATATATATATATATATATATATATATATATATATATATATGTATATATACTGTATATATATGTGTGTATATATATTCACACACACACACACACACACACACACACACACACATATATATATATATATATATATATATATATATATATATATATATATATATATATATATATATATATATATATATATATATATATATATATATATATATATATATATATATAAAACAGAAATTGTTACTCAATATTTGCAAATATATAAAGAAATTTCCTGTTGTGTGACAAAAAAAATCAAAATTAGCTTCGTGCTACATACTGAATATAAAAATCTGAATTCGACAGGCATCTGTATTGCAGAGTCGATGTCAACTTACACCTCTCCTGACGGCTCAGTGGTCATAGTTACTTTACTTTCGCTTATTCCTAAACCACGCGACATTCCGGATCCCGCTCATAATTCACCTTGAGTGTAAGTTATTCCTGAGGTATAGAGAACTGGATATTAAACGCTATTTGTGGGTTAATATTCGTGGTTACATACATACAAAACTTTCGCACGATGTGTGATTTTCTTTTTCTAAAGAATTTGCTTGTTACTTATGCTGCTTGCACTACTTTTTCCTACTGAAACATATCTTGGAGACATGTGGTTGTTGAAACGAATTAACAGGGCCAGAGACAGACACACAATCAACTCAGAGACCCAAACAAAAAAAAATTAATATCACAGGACAGACAGTCTACTGATCACGTAACCCTATGGGTACTTATGGCCTTAAAGTAATTAGATATTTAATTTCACCAACACGTGACTAGGTCCGTCAATGGTCAGCCTTCTAACTGATAAACCATTCAGCTCGGTCGCTACAGAAAAACATGAAATATATGATATATAAGGAGAATCTCATGTTTTGAACGTTATGGAAAATATTTGGTTTAGACGGAATTCATATACTGTAAACACATGTATAACAAACACTCCTAATGAAACTAACGTACCCATTTAAAATACCATGTTATGATTGTTTTAAGATAATATCGTCAGTGTTGAAATTAAATTTGGCACTCCCAGTTTAATTTCTCATGCCAGTTTTCTACAGCAGTAAATCACGAAAAGAAATTGTATCTCATGTGAGTGTTTTCACCAAAAATAAAGAATATACGATATTTTCAGTTTACATGAGACTGAACCAATGTTCTAGAGGAACGATGCAAAAGCTCATAGTAATGGAGCGTTGGACGAAAATGTAAAATCTTTAGAAGTTTGTTATAAGATGAAGATACGCTGGAGAATAAGAATATCAGACAAAGCCCTTGTGTAAACTAGAGGGAACGCTCTCCAAAATTGAAGGTAAATACTGCAAAAAGACGAGACAAGACAAGTACGCTCATCTCAGATATTTTTGCAGATTCTTACGATAATATATATAGTATAAGGAAAATGAAAAAGGCGTTTCAGAAATCCAATACAACGTTCTAAGGCACTGTTGAGAGGTCCAAAAAGGAGGTCTAGTTTTTTTTTTTTTTAATATCCTCTCGTTTTCTAACATATCCAATTACAAATCTAAGATTTTTTGTGCATGAGACATAATGCAGTAATTTATGGTACAGTCTGTAAGCACTAAAAGCAACGACCTAAAATAAACCTGTAAGAATGTGTGTGCTAACATTTCAAAACGTAGATCACTGCCACATAGGAAGTGTGCTAAGCCGTGAGAGGAATGACAACAGTGTCCTAAACGTAAAAGCTAAAAACACCTCCTTGAGAGACGTGGCAAGAACCACGATTAGAGAACACGTACGATATGGCAGGTGAACTTATAACTGCTTAAGCGCTATGACTTGAATTGACTAATCTGAATGAGAATTCACTTGAAATATAACTAATTTTGAGAGTAAGAGAGGTAACGGCTTCGATGAGAAAAAAAAGTATGCAAAGAATAACAACCTAGCAAAATAAGATCATTCATAGAATTATTAGAAAAACAAATGCATCACCTCTTAGCAATTTCTTGTATAACAAGACAGACGGAAAATAGACGGATATAAGATATACAAGTCAGGACACACCAAGATTTGTAAATAACATTATTTCGTTTCTGGGAAATTGTTTAAATAGTTAAATGAAGTGTCGAAGGAATATGATTCGATTACGTTACACGGGATAATGTTCCTTGCTGGCTTCGCTGCTGACATGAATTCAACTTAATTGGTTTCTAATTGCAATTAGAAAGATATTGGCATTGAATTAGCTTGCATGGATATGCGGCGTTTATTTCCCAGTTATGAGCGCTCTCAGAACAAAGACCATAATTATATATAAGTTAATTCATTAAAATTAACTCATTGTATATTATCAAAAATATTAGACGACCACGGAAGGAAAGGAGGAAAAGAGAAATAACCTTGACTTCTGAGAGTACCCAAATGATTAATTACCCCAAAAATATTTCATTACAACAAATCAAGAAGACACATAAACATTGGATTTGAAGAGTGAAATGCTGCCATTCGTCACAGTCCGAAGTACACTGAGGAAGCGAGTTCTGTTTGTTAAAGGGGCATTACGAAAGCTCGAAAATATTTAATAATGAATGGTTTCTTCCCTGTCGGATAAGGATTACCCGTCAAGGCCCTCCCGTGTCTTAATACTCTACATTCTAACGGAACGATAAACACTCACGTCCAGTCCGTTATTTCTCTCAATTTATCTTTCTCCCTCCTCCGTAGATGCTACACACAACAGTCGACTAACAACTAGGTACATAATTTACTGGTCAAGTAAACAGAGGTGCACAGGGCTTTGAGAATCGAACAAGGATCGAAAGAAAGACAGAAAGAATCTTATGAATATCTTACGAATGTAATCAGATCGTCTGGCAGTAGGATTTTGACCTCGTGCAGGCCATTACTTTTTTATAGTATACATTTTTTTTACGGAACACTGACCATCTACGTCTTCCCCCACCACCACACCAGCTGCGACCTACAACAATCGATCAACAGCTAAGTACATCATTCACTTTTTTGGCCAACAGAACGCAATGTGTTTTTGTGTGTGTTTTTTTTTTTTTTTAATTTCAATCTTATTTGTACTGATCGGTGACTGAACGTTGTTCTTTCAGTTAGTGAGTTTGTGAAATAAAAGCGCCAGCATTTTCGCCTTAGAAGTTTCTTTAATTTATTTTCTATGAATAACACCTGTATTTGCATTCTCATTAGTTCAGCAGCACAGTGCACGATACGGATACAAGTATAAAAGCATGTACAATTTTATACTGGCTCTTACAAAAAAAAAAACCTGCTTAATTGAAAGTTCTTAGAAAGAGGTCCTTGAGCAACAAGGCAAGAAGGTGAAGTACTACGCACTTAGAAAACCTTCTTTATTATGACATTTCATTCGCTCCATTCCTCCATTTTCACGAGTCACCGCGTTTTCGAAGAAAGGGAAAGAGAGGGAGAGTAATTAAAACCCCCTAACACCATTTTTAACTTTTAATTGTCGCTCTTTACCTCCTGAAGAGGGCCCTTTCCATTAGTGAGTGCGCTGAAGGAGGGTGTCAAGAACCTAACAATTAATCCTCCTTTCACCGAGGTATAAGAAGAAAGGTGAGTAACTAAGAAATGTCAGATATTCTAATTTAATAGCACGTACAAAAATTAAATCTTTACAAGCTCTTTAGCTACCGACTGCTCACAACATTAGGAGATTCACCGTTTTCTTAATGTGTGTGAATAGCAAGTGGTGTTAGGAGAAGTTGGCTGACTTACCATCTTGATTAGAAATTATCATACACGTTGAATTTACCCACGCGGTTTTGGTGTTCATGATCACTGACCAACAATAAATAAAGAGCTCGAGTAGTTAGAATGTTTTCACACACGTTTCAAGACTTCTGGCGTTCAAGCATCACCACTCACGTGTTCTTCATTGAAATATAGCCGAACAGCATTATTAAGGTAATTAAACAGAAATGTAGCCATTATGCCATACACGGATATCACGAAAATGCATAACGTCAAATATATAAATAATTCAGGATATTCTTGGTACTGACAGAATAAATGGCATGATAATGTATTAGTTATCCAGAGTAAATGGTATCATTTTACCTCAAAATGCTTGCGAATAAAAAGATGCCTCCATTAACAAAGTCAGGATGTATGGGTAAAAGGATATTATGAAAAAAGACAAATACAACATCCACACTTTCTTTGCGTCGTCCGATTTTCCACTGGTTTACTTTCTTTCTCATTCACACGATAGCATACACCAACGGGACTCTCTAGATTCCATTTACCATCGAATATTTTATTTTCTGATTATCATGGGTGACCAAGTCTTAGTAGTGTCAAGTTAGATTTGATCTCGTACCATTAAGATTCAGCACTACGCGCTCAATTTGCTCAATTTTCCTTGAGCAGAAAAGTGCAACAGTTCATTATCAAATCCATTTCAAATATACAAAAGATACTATTATATCCCACGAAAATGACGTGGAAACAGTATGCATAATATACAAAACTTACGTTAACTGCAATGATACACTAAATACATGATACACTAAACCAATTTTCTCCTTTTACAAATCGCTCTAGGACAACGTACTCACAAGAATATCTGCAATATGTTGAAGAGCATTAAAACGCAGCTATCCTGAAAGAATATACATATTTCGAATCTCCTTTCCAGCATTATGGATACTCTTGGTATTCTTCTCGAAATGAACCTTTTACGAACTAGTCTGAAAATCAGATTTGCTTCTCCCCTCATGCAATTCTTAACTTCTATCTCATCAATATCGTAAACTGACGCCACTAACTTCTCAATTTTTCCTCGGCTACTGGTTTATTGTTGAATAACACCAGAAACTTAAGTCTCTCAAGGTAGTTTTCCTGATTTGAGGCGTAACTGTAGGGAATTGTCGTTCGTTGCGTTAACATTAGACAGTTACCGTGAACATTCTTGGTATTTGTTGTCTGGAATATAATTTCCCATAATATTACGAACAAGCATTATGTAGTCACCTCCGAGGCCTAACTGGAGTCTCTTTTAGTTCCTTAAGCCGATAAGTAAAATACTACGCACATCCAATAGCATTTAGCAATGGGAAAACCTCACATAGGTTCGGAAAAAAAATAGCAGGAATAAGTGATATTACAATAGTGAATCGGAATGAGATACAAGCCTTTACAACTCTCTCTCTCTCTCTCTCTCTCTCTCTCTCTCTCTCTCTCTCTCTCTCTCTCTCTCTCTCTCTCTCTTTTCATTTTACCTAAACATCCGGCCAGGGACTTTATCGTCTTGAATGGCAAAATTATGCATGCCAGAAAGCTATAAATGGAATGAGAGAGAGAGAGAGAGAGAGAGAGAGAGAGAGAGAGAGAGAGAGAGAGAGAAACCAAAAGTCCCGAGCAAAATATGAATAGCAAATGAGAAGCGAAAGACGAGAAAGGCAAAGCTAGCAGCATAAAGTTCTGAGAATTCCAAGAAATAAAAAAAAAAAATTGAAAAAATTGCGAAAACACGTTTAGAGATTACAGGAAACGGAAGGGTGAAATTTAGACTTTGTATAAATCTGCCAACCAAAACATCAGTTGTCCATCTGGACTGTAAGTTATTGTACTGTATATAAACTCGTATCCAATAAATACTTGCTGTAAACAGGTATGGCAACACCTCGCCCAATCCTCTCTGCGTTGAAAGAGTCGTATAATGGAAATAAATATATAATATATCTAAGGTCGAGTTACAAATCCCACAGAGAAATAAATGTACATTGTGGATGTGGTGAGTTAAACACGAAAGCGCTGGATGCCTTTACTTTTAATCCACCTCCCGGTGAATTTTGTTAATAGGCTATATATATATATATATATATATATATATATATATATATATATATATATATATATATATATATATGTATATATATATATATATATATATATATATATATATATATACATACACATATACTATATATATGTGTGTGTGTATAACTATAATTCGTAAAATAAATCATCAATGCAGAATTATTCCTGTGACCAACAGAAGGAATGAAGGACAAGGAATGTTAAAAGAAAAAGTACCTGATCCAAATCAAAGCAAAATGTATTTAAATAAGATTCAATACGCTCGAGACAGACCAGCAGATATACGAAGAGACAAGAGGGGAGAAATAACAAAAAATAAAAGGTCATTTGAGCGATACCCAAGATAACCCCATCATCCCCAGAAATAAAACTCTATAGAATTTCTCATTTAATTTTGAATTCCTCTTTTGTCTTTGATGTGCATCTGTGACTCTAATTAAATCCAAGATGCCAAGTCAAATAGTCCGGAATAAAGAAGAGATTCTTCTGACCTGAGGAGAAAGAGAGAAAATGGTCTTCTCACATCTAAGATCATCTCCCTTGATAATGCTGCGAGCAGTGTTGGGTTTAGCTGAGAGAATCGGGAAATGAAAAGAAAATACATTCTGACAAAAAACAAATAAACTGACTGATAGGAGGGAAGGAGCTTAAACGGTAGAAGACTAGAATGAACCCGGAATAATAATAATAATAATAATAATAATAATAATAATAATAATAATAATAATAATAATAATAATAATAATAATAATAATAATTATTATTATTATTATTATTATTATTATTATTATTATTATTATTACAATAATAATAATAATAGCTAACATCGACTCAGACGAAGTGTGCACATCACTGCAAATACTCATACGGACAATGTGACATTCTCAACAAAAATGTTAAATTACGTCATTATAAAATACATCAGAGAAGAGTCTAATACCCAGAACGGCATTATTTCCTAACAACAGAAATCACAATTGCAAGGATAGCGTAAAATGGCAAGCACTTATCACCCATTGCATAATTATATGTATATATATATATATATATATATATATATATATATATATATATATATATATATATATATGAAAAAAATCCAGATGAGTGCTTAGAGCACACTGTGTCAGTGCGGCAGAATTTGTTGCATTAGACATGAGAAACACATAACCCACGATATTAAAGTCCGTTTCGGACTAAAGGATGAAGCAAGTCTTACGGCAGAGAGAGAGAGAGAGAGTCCAAATCTGGAAAGCCATGAAGATGAAGCTATACCAGTGACAGCGACACGCAGTTGTAAATGGTCTGTTGGCTGTGAGGAAATAGAAAGTGGAGAAAGTTTTTACTTTGTTTAAAATGCAGAACATTCTTGATTGCGTAACCGGTGCTGCAGCCTCACGTATCACAACCCAGATGAAGCGAGTCAGCGCAATGAAGAGTTTCTCAAAAGTTCACCGCTTAATTTGGTGTAATCCTCGAAAAACCCGGGTTATAACTCTCCCATCCGACGACATTCATCAAACTAGATTAGATGAATATTCATGTCAGACATTGTTGAATATTCATGTGGGGCGTTGTTGGGATTTTTTTTTTTCTTTTTTTTTTAGGTTCCTGAATAGAAAGAGACTGTCGCAGCCCTTGTATTATATAATGGTCGCTTCAGTGGCACGGACAGTTACTAGAGGTAGAATGAGTTCTTGGTAAAAACCTATTGTACTTTCTCACTGAACCCAACCTTTTTGAGCAAATAACGGTACAATTTTTAATGGAAGCGTTACATCTCAGTCATTAACATTATTTCACCTAATTTATAATGATTGAAATGAATATGAAAATGTATGGGTAGGCGAGGGGCAACTAGTACTTCATATTTTTTATAGCTCATGTATAAAACGCAAGCGGTTTAAACTTGATGAAACCTTGACCTTAAAGACCTTCACAGTTTTTTACAAAATCTTTTACTTCGTCCTCTGCATCTGTCTTCATTTCTCATCCTTGTGTATCTCGACGATTATGGATATTTTACTTGCACTCATTATTAGTAAACACTCTTCCTTCCTTGCTGCTAACATAAAAAAAAAATTCAAGTAGTATTTCCCTCTTCGTTCTCTGTTTTCTACATTATCTGTATCGTTAGTCAATGGAATTCTACTATTTGCGTTATATTAAAAGGCGGAAAAGTACTTTCTATGAAACGTACACCTCGGAACGGAACACAAATTTCTTTTACCTAATCATGTACCCGTTCCAGTCTGCTCCTTTTAGTGTAGCTCAGGCTATATACACTATCCAGAAAAAAACTAGTGCGAATATCCACAGCGGAAAATGGGATGGCTAACTGTCCGAAGGCAAGAAATTCGTGCTTAATCCTAAGCTGTATTTCGATAAACGGCTGATCTTCTGCAAGCGACTTGGCCCCCTCCCAAAAAAAAAAACTTCATTACCAGCAAATTTCGAATGATAACAGGACTTTCCTTTTGTAGAAAGGTCCCGTGAAAGGAATATATAACGAAAACGAGAGAGTGCAATGAAAACAACAACGTTCGGTATAACGCACTGTCCTACGGTTTCTGTTTGTTGAGACAAAATTGTACTTCTAAAAATATTTTTGAAAATTTGGCATAAAAGTAAATATGAACAAGTCAGTGACTAAAATAAATGTAAAGCAGAGTTTGTAAAAATAGTAACAGAATGGTACGATAAGTATTGTTTAACTCACGAAGCAAATAATATCCGTACCTCTACAAATCGTTCCCGCTATTTATACGTACAAGGCTACAGATTACGGAATAATTAAAAAAGCGATAATTCTATTTTAAAAATTATATTTAAAAGCTCACTGAACTAAAGTCAACGGATTAGGTTCGCAAGACCAGGCGAAGAGAAAATTAATAATAATAAAGGTTATATAATAAAGGCTTACACCTGGCCGGGAATAATGCCAACATTTACGGCGGCTGCTTCTTTCATTTCCGCTGTGATAAACCAACGCCAATTGTCGCTTAGGAAGAAAAATTGATTGAATACGGAAATGCCAAAAGGAACGACCTTAAAGGCAAGAGACGAGGAGACAGAGAGAGTGATGCTTGCCAGTCAAAAAAAAAAATGGAATTATAAGAGTCGATGCAGAGTCAGGATGGACAACAAGTCTGGAAAGTTACCTGGAAGGAGCCATAGATAGCTATTGACGACGGATATCTATAAGGAAATACTCAAAGCTCTATGATAAGAACACTTAGATCGACTGGTAAAAACATCTTGAGGTTCTTATGCGCGCGGAGTCTAACTAACGATGCATAATAACACAAAACAGAAAAACTGTAAAAAATGGGATAAATAATTTATGTAATGTACTGAACTTTGTTCTTTGAATCCTTATCACGCTGTAATGTATGATATCTTTTACGTCATACTGAAGCGTAAAGATGTGCTAAAGAACGCACATCCCCTACATAACAGGAAACTAGAAACAAGCAAACAAGTAATATGAAATAAGGGAACCACACAGACCCAATGCCACCAAGCGAAGCAATAGAATACCTACAGCTCTCAATGGCCGCACGGAATAGGGAGGAAATTACCTTCAGCTCCCCTCTATACCTATGATTCGGGAGGCCTTGCAATTTAATAGGAAAAATTCTTGGAACCGTTCTTTTGGTTTTTTTTCCGGGACAACATTTATAAATAGAATATATATATATATATATATATATATATATATATATATATATATATATATATATATATATATATATATCTCTCATATACATATATATATATATATATATATATATATATATATATATATAGGCTATGTATTGTGTGTGTTTGTGTATGTATATAGAATATATATAAATAAATATATATACATATAAATATATATATATATATATATATATATATATATATGTATATATATATTATATGTATATATATTATATGTGTGTGTTTGTGTTTGTGGTCTGCAATAAAAACCAAACCATTCGTACCAGATATATATTCACATGATATATTCATTTATTTTAACCACATCTTTACCTTAATAGTAGTTTCTTTATACAAATACAGAAAACGACTATTGTATAAAAATCATCCCAAAAAATAAATTTAAATTTTCACTTATATTAAGTTTCCTTTACTCTTCTACATGTTTCTAACTCTGAACTACCCATTATCCTAGTGTGCTCTCGGGTACTTTTTTTTTATTCGGGTAAATATTACAATATATACTGTCTTTCCTACAGATAAATGCATGGGGACCTTCCCCACTCTTTCACATGCGCCTCTTTTGAATATCTCTCATTCAATGAAGTCTATCACAAGAGGGACCTTATCAGATCATCAATCAGTGACTTGTTTTCTCGTCCCATTTCCGTTTGTTTGCAGATGAAGAAGTTTTTTTGGGGGGGATTCAGTTCCCCCTTGGAAGTTCCGTCTCCATACAAAGAGATACTCTCTCTCTCTCTCTCTCTCTCTCTCTCTCTCTCTCTCTCTCTCTCTCTCTCTCTCTCCCTGTTGGTGCTCCCATGGCTTCCTTACAATGCAATTGCACATATTTACCTTTCGCAGCCTGGTCATTCAAGTCCTTACTTAAGTTTGTTCGGCTGCTCCTAAATGTATTTTTCGCTCCTTGACCTTGCCTTTACTTCCTTACCCTTTTCTCCTCCAAACACTATTTGTACTTACAGTACCTTGATCAAAATCCTTTCAGCCATGTAGGAGGAGATGCTATGACAAGGTAAAGTGGCACACACAGTAAGAGACAGATAAACAGATAGTAGTCTCCCAGTATGCATATCTAAATAGGATATTCCACCTAGGTAGTACGTTTTACCAAAATAATTTTAATCCTATGGATGTAACAATAATGAGGAGGTAAATGTGATGCACAACCTTACAGAAAGACAGACGGACAGACAGATACATGATAAACCTTCATAAACGTCTATACGTTGCGGTCTTTAGTACACAGTTTGAGCAGAATTCCTTCAACCCTGGAAGGGGAGTTGCGATGACAAGGTAATTGGGATGGACTCAATGGCGCATAATTGAGTTGAATTGAATAAAGAATTTAGGCCAAAGGCCAAGCACCGGAACCAATGAGGTCATTCAGCGCTGAAACGGAAATTGACAGTAAAAGGTTTGAAAGGTGTAACAGGAGGAAAACCTCGCAGTTGCACTATGAGTCAATTGTTGGGAGAGGGTGGAAAGTAAGATGGAAGAAAGAGAATATGAAAGAAAGTACAATAAAAAGAACGAAAGGGGTTGCAGCTAGGGGCCGAAGGCACGCTGCAAAGAACCTAAAGTAATGCCTACAGTGGACTGCAAGAGGTGCACTGACGGCACTGACACACAATTGGTCAGTCAGTAGACGGACGGACAGACAGGCAGATGAACTGAGGCAAAGACTGAAGTATTCCTGACTTTCTCTAGCTGAAGCTAATAAACATAGAGAATGTGAATAAACACCCTTATGACCACGGCTATCAACACAAGAAATAAGAAGCAGAAGAGGAGAAGAAGAAGAAGCAGAAGGAAGGGAGGAGAAGGATGAGGGTGAGAGACAATCCTTCTTAAATCTTCCGTCATTATGTGCCAGGGTTTATTCTCCTTATCTTCCTCGGGCAGAGCGAACCCAACTTCCAAAGGAAGAGCCGAAAAGGAAACAACAACAACCAGTGAAAGACCCCGTTCTTAACAAAAGCCGCCCCTAATAAGCCAAGACAAGAATGAAAGGACGAGGCCACACACTCCGCTCCCATATTCCAGCAGAATCTTTCACAACAATTTCCTGGGATGTTTACATCACTGCTCTGTCGTAATACTGCTTGATCAAGAGGTGCGGGTTTTCTCGCTGGAAGTCGGTAACTTCCTCCTTTTTCACATTTACTAACAAATAATTTAATGAATGAATTCCCACTTCACCCCGAGTCCATTGCTGAATGTGAGGCACTGTCGTAACAGTATATTGCGTCAATTTCATGTATCCTTTTTATTTTTGAGGCGGGAGAAAATAGCATTTGGTAATTATTACGGTTATTCTTCATGTCTAATCCAAATTCCCGGATCAGCACACCGATAAGTCAAAATAATAAATAATACCAGAGAGAGAGGACCTGTACAGAGCCGTAATCTTACCAAACAGACTTAGGTGCAGGATTATGGGATAAGAAACTGGTCATGAATGGAATGTGGAGTGACTGATGCTTGTACATAATACTGTTGGATGGTGATAGTGAAGAGGATGAACAAATTGCAAGTAAATGTGAACAAATGTAAAGTTTATATCTTACGTAATTTAAAGTCAGAGAGATGGAGCAATAATGTTACTATGGATGGTGGAAGAATGAAAGCGGGACACTCGTACAGGTATTATTAATTAATAACTGTAACAGGTGATGATTGTAGGACGAGGTGGGAGGTGAGTCGCCAGGAACTGGAGCAGTTAGGAAGGTAAGTTGGGTTTAAGTAAGAAGTCTGGAAGAAAAGACGAACGTATAAGGTGACAAAGTTGGAATGCAAATAGGGACTGAGCAGTCGGCTTTCATTTGAGTGAAAATACTAGAAAAACAGAGGCTGTCAAGTTAGTTGTTTATTTAGTAAAAACAGGTACAAAGGAACTGAAAGAGGGAGAAATGCATATAAGACGCGTTTAGAAAGTGAGCATGGATGAAAAAGTCCATCAGGCTATTCTGAAATAGTCTGGTCATGTGGAAAGAATGGGGGACATTTGGTCAATAAAGAAAGCAAAACTCGGAAATCTTGGGGGGAGAGAAAGAGTCCAAATAAGGAAGTGACTAATGAAACAGTGCTGAAATGAAAGGCCTACTTAATGAAGCAGGAGATTCAGTGCAAAGCGCAAGTAAGAATGCAGCATGTATTAGGTGGGTGGATGATCTACTAATGAGCCTTTAGTGTACGTATGTGGAACAAGTAATGCACAAATTTTCTGCATGGCGGCTTATCCAAACAAATTTATCTATTTCTTAAACGTCCGCGCAATGCATACTCTATCTTGATTATAAAAAGTCAGTGTAAAATTCCTTTTCAGAACACAAAATGAGTCCAGTCTAATGGAGGCATCGTAAATACATTTACTTAATGACAGTCAAATCCCAGTGCCATATCTGCTCCTTTTCAGTACTCCAAGACTCCGCTGCTGAGAATTCATATCTAGATATGAAACGAAATCAGCAAGATACAACGATTCTTTCCTTTATGAAGCAATTCAGCTGAAAAACCTGATACATTTACGATTCTCTGAAAGAGGCCCATTAGAATTCACATTTTTCCTAACTAGCCCTGGACCTCCAAGTACCCTTATAGCCCTGGCAGGAGTAACATGCCCCTCCTGGCTTATGCTACGTTGAATCTGCCTTAAATATTAATTCAAGTATATATGAGGATTTCGTTGCTGGGTCTTTTCTGGGAAACATGAATGCTTTCTTCCTTCGCCTCATTTCCTTCTGCCCTTCGGCAAAAGATCTCTTCATGTCGCAAATGCTTTTCGTTGTGCTTGAGGATGGTCACCAGAGTATCATCAGCATTTAGAAAGCCATGGCGATACAAAGTTTTATTTCATATTTTTTTTTTTAAATAAACGAGAACCTCTAGGCGCTAAGGCATTAGTCAAGATATCTCTTATGGATATCTGATTCCAAACAATATATATGTATATACAGTATATATATATATATATATATATATATATATATATATATATATATATATATATATATATATATATACGTATATTATATATATATATATGTGTGTGTGTGTGTGTTAACAGTATTTTATAAACTTCAGTCTCTTCATACCTATTCTAAAAAGACGTCTATAGATATCTCAAGTTATTCAAATCCATATTATTGGGATGAACCCTTTTTTTCACTTGGCACGCGTTTGTCTCTTTAGGAATGAAAACAGCATTTTGGTAATTATGAAACGAGATGTCATATTACGTGAAGAGTTTCCGCATTCCTCCCCTTGTTCCACATTAAGATAATACCTCTATTTAGTTATTGTTTTTGCTCTGAGATTAAGCTTGCCATGTTTTGTTCACTGAGCAGTCCGTAACATACATATGTTCTCTATAACATGTGGCATTACTTACTTAAAAGCGCACATAAATATGTAAGTGTAAAAACACAAAAGTTTAAACAAATTCGTCCCCAATCTTAGTCTTCAAAGACTTGGTTCAAACATAAAAGCCAATACTTGATAAAAGAAAATCCAGTCAACTCCATTTACAAAGACTCAAGCTTTTATTTAACATCAGTTATGAAAACTTAGCTCGGGTGCTTTTTTTCCGAGAACAACTATCTATCTTATTAGCTATAACATGTACTGTCACTTTGTTTTATTATAAAAAATATCAGTTTATCTTCCAGCAAACTGCTAAATCTATCCATTTTTATTCTGCTCTAAGCTATTTTAAATTCATCATTCAACACAATATTCATATATCCCCATAAATAAAAATGGCGAATAGAACACAATTCTTTTCCAACCTGAAATTTCATATATCATTTTCCTTACTAGATATTCGAATCACGGTTAGCTTTACCTAAAAATTATTATTCTACTCAAGCTGAACTATCGGTCAACCGATCAAATTAATCAAGAATTTTTCAGTGATTAAAACCACCGAATCAAGATTCCGTCGAAGGTCAAAGATAAATGGAAATTTATCGATGAATCTAAAGCCACTCTTCGTGGACACATATGGAAAGCTTCCCGCAAACCACTTATGCTATGAAAGCAGTATATGCGAATCTCCCATTCAGCTCACTTTCCATATTTGAATAACATCAACAGTCCACGATAAAGATTCCGTTTCCAGGGGCGATTATCCATCTCACAGGAGATCAGTGTGAATATATCGAACTGGACAGTCGGATGCCTTTCAGGAAATACAAGCGTCTGGAAGTACAGACGTTTGCTGATCGAAGGAGCTTATGGGTTATGGTTTCCCCTCATTATTAATTAGCCATTTCTAATCTTTGCTGCTTTCTAAATGGGAAAACTATATATACTTTTAAACTCACGCTAATATACTTTACTTTATGTCCAGAATGATTAATTTATAGAGTTTTTGAATGTTCAGTTCATGGGATTATTTTTTTTACATAATCCCAAGTGAACGCTGGCATAGGGATCCATGAAAGTCAGATTCTCTATCGATTCCCGGTTACTTCGAAAAAATAAAATAAATTCGAGGTTAAAACTCATTGAAATTTTCTCCTCTATATTTTCTAATGCTATTGTGCTCTCTCTCTCTCTCTCTCTCTCTCTCTCTCTCTCTCTCTCTCTCTCTCTCTCTCTCTCTCTCTCTCTCCAGTAAAACATTACTGATAAATTTTAACTATACGCGGAAATTGTTGTAAAAATTGCCTAATATAATCCACGTAGGGGTGTTGGACCCGTAGTTGGCAATAACAAATGTTTTGACGGCTTGGCAAAAATAGAACAGAAGGGAAAAGAAAACTGTCAGAGCGTCAAAAATGCCACCAACTTTTCATTTGTTTCTCTAACAAGAGAGGATGTTTTTCTTAGAGCGTAAAGCCTGCCACATATTTACTCACTTGCCTACTCTCATTTACCTACACAAACACACACACACACAAACATATATACAGTATATATATACAGTATATATATATATATATATATATATATATATATATATATATATATATATATATATATATATATATATACATACATATATAATGTATATGTGTGTGTGTGTATAGTTTCTAGTAGTCGCATTTTACCAGATATATGTGTGGTTGTAATAACCACAGCCCCCTCTTAACTTTTCGAATTTTTCACATGTTTTGGATATGCTTGTAACTACAACTCCTGAGACCCAAATGGAAGACATAGATTCAGATCCTGGTAAGGATGTCAAATTTTTTCATATTCATTCATAAGGGTCTCAGGCTTTTTCTTTAATGTAAACGTATCAGAAAGTATAATATATATATATATATATATATATATATATATATATATATATATATATATATATATATATATATATATATATATTCTAACATTAAGCTAAAATGTCGTTTTAATATCAATTCGCTCTACCTCATAAATAATACCGAAGGAATTATAATTGATAAGTGATTAGTCACCTCACTCGTCACCTCACCTCACAGGATCGAACTGCCAAACATAAGAACCACGACGTTCAGTGACGCCTTAGACCACCCGGCTACCAAGAGAGGTATAAGTTTGTACTGACCCTGCTGCACAAATCACCGTCGAACGCAGGTATTTGCACTTCGCAAACTTGAACCAAGCGCTGCAATACTCACTCACAGAGCCCAAATACACACACACGCGCACACACACACACACAATTACCATAAAGTATCCTCGACTCAGATTGGTTTCCAAAAGCGATTATCCTTCGCAAAGGAGATTAACGCGAATGTATAGAACTGGACCGTCCGATATCTTTCAAGGATTTGGGAATTTCAAAGTTTATTTGAGGAGACGCTTAAGGATGAAGCTTTCTCTCATTGGTCCTTATCTCACTTCTAAGTCATTGCTTTCGAGACGAGGAAACTATTAAAAACTTTGAATTCACACTGAAACACTTGTATGATGCCGGGAATAACTAACTATTTTATCGAACTTGACATGGAGTTAATTGGTCGTGCTGGTTCAGTTGGACTTTGGTGAATAAATCGTGAAATCGATGCATATCATGTATACATCGATCAGTTTGCTAAATGTAAAAATAAAAATAGCCTGAAGTTAAAATCCATGTATAGTGTTGCATTTCTCTCTTTTCTACATTTCCTGAGTCCCTCTCTCTCTCTCTCTCTCTCTCTCTCTCTCTCTCTCTCTCTCTCTCTCTCTCTCTCTTTATATACATATATAAATACATACATACATTCATACACACACACATATATATATATACATAAAATATATGTGTGTATTTAATGTTAACATGTAAATATTTTTAACATAAATGTTTCCTAGAGGTGTTTTTATCAACAAGGATGATTATCAGTCAAATGAAACCGAAAAAATATTACCTCTGCAATCCTTGAAGAAAAATTACGTCACTAAAATAATTTTTTTAAAATAGCAGAGACAGCAGAATAGAAAGCAACAGCAATTTCACGTTGCAAATTCCCTTCATTCCAAAGCTTAAAAACAGCCGCTAATTTCTTGGTAAGAGGCACTTACTGCACTGAGCTTTGTATGCAAACAATGCACATTGTTTCCATGTTTCTAATGAGAGAGAGAGAGAGAGAGAGAGAGAAGAAGAGAGAAGAAGAAGAAGAAAGAAGAAAGAGAGAGAGAGAGGCTAATATGTTTTCCTAAGGAAACCCACACTGTGAGAGGGTGCTATAAGTACCCATGAATTCTCCAAACCAATTAGAGTTTCTTCATAAGTTTTACAGTATTATCTATACACCTGGCCCTTCACTGCAGATTAAATATGAACGTTAAGAAGAAATGACGCAAAATTAATACACCTACAGATAAATAATTGAATACGAAACGAAGATAAGAAGGAACCTGAGAATAAAATACTAGTTATGTTTCCATAACTCCATGGCAGGTTGGACTATCACGAATTCGTGCTATTATTCATTAGTGAAAGTGAATGTGTGTGTGAAAGGACGCTCCATTCACCCAGAGGTATCTTCGGGAAGATGTACGAGCATATTTCGTTAGACACGATGTATTTTTTTGACAGACGTTCATTGGCTGCCTGGTTTAATGAAATGCAAACCTCGCTAATTAGAGTGTGTTAAAAGGTCACGAAAGAGAAAGAAAGGAAAAAAAGGGGAAAGAGTACACATACTTAGGAATGAACAGAGAAGGTGCCCTAACTACTATAGTAGGAGGCTATTGACTTTTTACACATCAGTCTATTTTCAGAGCAAATAAAGTGGTTTAGGAAGAGAAGAACTAAGCTATGTTACTCTGCAGAGTGAACGAAAAAGCTGTAGTAATAAGCGTCATACCGTCAAGGAAATCATTTAGGAAATTCCAGCAAATAATATTCAGGAATGATTTCTTCACTTTTCCTTGAAATATCCCAGAGCCAATCACTGAATTCACAATCATAAGCGACTGTATAGTTGTGCTAATAGGAATGATAATAATGAATTGCATTAATTCTGTGGGGCAATAAATATACAGAATTTATACGAGGAACATTGAAATAATCATGGAAACTTGGCTGTGTGCGCATTGCAGTTCACATACAAAAGCATTTATTACAACGTTAGTAAAAAAAATATATTTGATTCTGACAGATGTGTGAGCAAAAATCAATTCTTTTTCCTTCCTGATAGCGTGGGTTGTGTGGTACTGAACTATATAATCCAGAATCACTCAGAATCAGCTAAAAACTTTATTAACAAGTACAACTTTAGTAACAGTAATCAAGAGAAAAACTACAGGCAAACTGAAGCTCAAATAACTGACACATTAAAACAACCTGATTACCCAAACAAGGAAACTTAGTAATCATAATTTCTACACATCCTGACTAACAGATAAGACGCAAAATCTGATTAATATTATGTGGAAAAAGCTTATCCACGACAGAGCGCAATCCGAATCATTGGAAGATTTTTAGTCTTTCAGCATCATCCGGTAAGACATAGATAACAAAGAATAAATAGTTTAAAAATTTTGCCAACCGCATTGTTAAGACAGTGTCAAACACACGATGTTGTCATATTAAAATTTCAATATTTCCCTTGTAAAAATTGTATCGTAAGTGTCAAAACCTTAAATAGTTTCAGATAAACCAATCTTTGAATCCGTTTACTTCTGTTCTCATCAGAATCCTGAAAGCAAAGCGCTATATCAAAGATCACTCTTCAAAGGCTGTCCAAGATGATTTCTTCTTAAATGTAAACAAGTCAAAGCTACAGAAGCTGGGCAGCCACGTGGGAAAAGACCACTATGAATTTTGTGCGAAAATAAATTCTTATCAGTTTTTTTAAAGATAAACAACTATGTATCACAAATATGAAATTTTCTATGTAAAACTTATAAATAATCTTTATCTTTGACTATTGTCGAAATTAGCAGTAGAATTGTTACTGTGGGCTGGCCAGAAGGTCTTAGGCACGGAAATGTTACAAAACTAGGAAAGTACAGGTACTTCTATTTATCAATTTTATCCATCCCAACTACAACTGCTTTCAGATGAAGGCATGGAAAGGTTCTCTCCAAAGGGAGAATTGAAAGTCACGATTTTCCCCTGAGCAAAGCTGTCAGCTAGAACATACTCGCTTCATAAAGCGGCATTAAATCCATGCTTCCTCTTTGGTATTAGGTATAAAGATATGTTTACCTTTACGAAGGAACTCTAAATGTTACTGCTACTTTCCTTTGAGGAAAATGGTGAATGTACGAGATTGCATTCCGACAAAAGGCAATGAAGTCAAAGGTGTACTCTCTGGGAAACCCCCACAAAGTACTACAGCCTTCATTCAAGTAAAGCTTTTGAAGGTATAAAATAAGATAAGTTCACTAGACTTATTTAACACATGCATTAAACAACGTTAGAAGACTGCTACTTTCTCTCTCTCTCTCTCTCTCTCTCTCTCTCTCTCTCTCTCTCTCTCTCTCTCTCTCTCTCTCTCTCTCTCTCTGTATATGCGTGTGTGTGCAGATGTGTGTGGCGCGAACTGCTACTTTCTCTCTCTCTCTCTCTCTGTACGTGTGTGTGTGTGCAGATGTGTGCAACTCAGCTGCTACTTTCTCTCTCTCTCTCTCTCTCTCTCTCTCTCTCTCTCTCTCTGTATGTGCGTGTGGTGTGCAGATGTATGGCCAGCGCGAACTGCTGCTTCTCTCTCTCTCTCTCTCTCTCTCTCTCTCTCTCTCTCTCTCTCTCATCTGCAAAAAATATGAATAAAATAAGAGTAGAAATAGGCCCTCTAAGAATTGAAGGGCGATTAACGAATGAAAAAAAGGAAATATGTAACATATTAGCAGAAAGATATAAGAGTGAATTTACATCTAGAATTAACAATGAAGATAATGATACAGAAATAAAGAGATGAAAATACTGAATACTTATCAGATATAGATATTACAGAAGCCGATATTGTGCAGGCTATTAATGAAATTAAAAATGGATCAGCAGGACCAGATGGAGTAGCGGCCATATAATTTTGATTACGGCCGAGATGAGACCTCACATACCACAATCCGGAGGGTTTTCGGACGGTAGTCACCGTAGCATGCTACCAGACACTTTTTGAAATCGTAAAGCAATCATTGTAATAGCGTTTGTATTTGTTGTTTTGCTGCAAATTAACCTGTTTTATTTATATGATAATATTGTGATAGTAGCGATCGTGATAGATATTATGCAATTAATGTAACAACACAAATAAATAAACATAGGATAAAGTACTATATCAGGGTTTAGTGTTGCCAGAGGTATAAGCACTGCACTGATTGAGGATGACAGTCTTCTTTTTTTTTTTGTCATTTTCTCTAATTCTGTTTGAATCCGTAAGGACAGCTACATCACAGTTTGTATTATAGTTAAAATTATTTGTATATTCGTCAGAAAACTAATCATAAGAATGTTCATCATTTTTATGGTTCCCTTACTATTCCACTAGCTGGGCAAAAAAAAAAAAAAATGAGAGAGAGAGAGAGAGAGAGAGAGAGAGAGAGAGAGAGGCGTGACAGAATAAAAATTTTTACCTATGATTTATTCCTTCTAATTGTACATCAATAACATTGGAGAGTAAGTAGACACAATCACAATATTGGTTGCAATATTAACCACATTTCTAGGTAATATTTTTATCAATGATCAAGCACGCAGCTGACAAGGGATACGCAATCTAGAAATTCAGATGAATTCTGCAGTGTTTGAAAAATGGTTTTAAAACCCAGCTTCTTCCCAATATAGGGCCATCTGCCATCATAGTGTTGGATAACGCTTCTTATCATTCAGTTCGAATTAATAAACCTCCGACAATGTCTGCCAAAAAGGATGAGTTAAAGACTGGCTAATAAAAAATTAGTAAAGTTGCAAAGACATTCATGTAAAGAAAATGATTACGTGATTGACAGACTGGCAAGAGATCATGGACATAGTGGTTAGGCTGCCTACATATCACTGCCAGTATAATGCAACAGAACTGATATGGGCGCAGGTGAAATCATACGTGGCAAAGAAAGAATCATTTTTAAAAATCAGACCTGCTTCCTTTGGTCAAAGCAATTGAATCCATATCTTCTGACAACTGGGCTAATGATGTGAGACATGCCGAAGATATAAAAGATGACTTCTAAGAGATGTTTGCATTGATAAATATATAGATTCTTTTGTTATCGATGTAGCATCCTCTGACGAAGATTCTTCATAAGTAATGTCTCCTCATACTTCGATTGTAAATAAATTTATTGCTTTCCCTTGTTGTGTGATATCCTGTTGAACACTGAAATTGAAATAAATTGAAATATAGATCTATTTTTTCGACAGAAAGTGGCAGAAATATCTTTAAAAATCTACATATAACAGAAATGCCACATCAGTGATGAGTATCATATGACAGTGCTTTAAAAGCACAGGTAAATCTAATACTGTATAAATATATAATATATATATATATATATATATATATATATATATATATATATATATATAATTGTGATATAGTTTTGAGCTTTTGAATTGCTTTCTTTCATTGCATGCCGTAATCATCTTTACCTCCTTGCTGTATCAAGGTTGAATTTTCACTGTACAGCTATAAAATAGCTCATAATAAACATTCTTTAAATATTACACCCTATATATATATATATATATATATATATATATATATATATATATATATATATATATATATATATATATATATATGGATGTAAACAATATTTAAAAATATTTATTATAAAGCTATTTTATAGCTGCACAGTGAAAATTCAACTTGATTACAAAGAAAAAAGACGAATACACGTACAAAAAGAAAACAATTCAAAGCTCAAAACTATATCCTGATTATATGACTTCGATAACAGCAAAGGAACAGTAATAAAAAACTATAGTAGATGACGTAACTCAAGAACATTGCTCAGTACAGCATCCAAATAAACAAAACTGAAAATGAAACACATCTAGGTTTCCAAATTTCTTGCATCTATCATTTTCATATATTGAATTTTTTTTTTTTTTTATCTAAAATTTAAGTGGGACAACAAAACTTCATTCAGAACTTTCTATTATAGTACACGTGCTTGATAACAGGCGCAAACAATGAGAGCTTGAAGTCAGAAGGTTAATGGTCAGTTTAAGAGGGCAAAGTCTCTTCCTAAAACGGTCGTACTATAGTAACACCCCCCCCGGCTTTCTTGTTTACCTTGCTAACCTTGTTTTACTCTTATTCAGTTTTCATCCTCTGGACTTTACTACTGAAGGTAATCTATTTCTTGTTTGTCATTGTCATTTTTCAATCTTTAAAGCATTTTAATTTTTGTAAGCTCTGTTGTCAGTTTTAATTAGTGTTTTTGTATCTTTTTAGCCCAGAAAAGATGGGATATGGGTGATCCTGAAGCGCACCTATTAATAAATATATCAATGATGAGCTGACTGTTCTTCCTATCAACTCCCTACTATATATATGCATATATGTATATATGTATATGTGTATATATATATATATATATATATATATATATATATATATATATATATATATATATATATATATATATATATATATATATGTATATATGTATATATATATATATATATATATATATATATATATATATATATATATATATATATGTATATATATATATATATATATATATATATATATATATATATATATATATATATCTTTCTATCTATGCATCTATCTCTGTGTCTAACTATCTGTTAATACACACTAACACACACATATATGTATACATACATATATATTAACTTTATCACATACACAATTGTTCTGTGCATTAATAAATTACTAAAAGGACAACTCATTTCAAACTGGATGGTATCTATAGATATAATGCAGTTTGAATATAGGTCCTTTAGTAATATATATATATATATATATATATATATATATATATATATATATATATATATATATATATATATATATATATATATATATATATATATATATACATCACATCAAAAGCAGTAAAGGAAAGGCATCCTCATCATCTACAGTTTATTTTCAATGCCGACGTTTCGCGACGAATTCAAGTCGCATTTTCAAGGCTATAAAATATAATATAATTTTGAACATCAATAACAAATTAATGCAATGGCAACAGCTCTTTATGTAGTAAAAATATTTAAAACAAAAACACCTCATTCCAAGACAAGTCAATAATGAGCAAAAGGAGTTCACTAAAATCTTAAAACAACCTACCTATATGAAAGAAAAGAACAAGACTAACATAAATAAGTACAAACAGAGTGAGGGAAAACCAGTTGCCCAAACTAGGCTATAAACAATTTCACTGAGGACGATTGAGTATTTAACGACAGCACAGTCTTCCAGATAATTATGGATTCTAGGATGGTTAAGTCGTTGTTGTTCTGCACTCGGCCTAGGATGGAAAAATCCTTGCTGTCAATATAAGTTTTACATAATTTTGAATGATTTCGTATATTTGATTGCTCAGGATTAGATAACCTGCTACCTGTTCTATGACTTATGCCCCTGTGGAATCTATGCGGACCTTCAACAGCCTCCTCGTGCATCCATATGTATATCCCGTGATCACATCCCGGGCAAGTGTATATAAACAACGCTGGACGAAAACAGAGGACAGAGCCAGTCTTTGACTCTGAACAGAGACCCTATTGTAAAGGGATTTTCGGGATGATTTTCAGGTTTTAAAGCTGGAAAACTCTTTTGAATAATGGCTGTGCATTTTCTCCTAAAAAGTATCATCATGCACGAAAGGGGAAACTTGCATACATCTTTAGTTTCGGCACAGTCGATTCAGGTGTTGCCGAGTCATTTTCTGTAGTAGCAGTTTATTTGGGATCTGAAAAAGTCGTGATGGAAAACAATTATTATTGAAATATTTCACTAAAAAGGATATCTCATCGTGGAAACTCTTCCAGTTTGACGAGTGGGTGTAAGCCCTATGGAGGAGGTTAAAATAGAGTTCAGTTTCAAAATGAAAAAACACGAACTATAAAAATTCATTCCCAAACCAGTAAATGTATTTTCTACACACACCTGTGTAAAACCCTGAGTCACCTCTGGAAATAATAAGATCAAGGAAAGGGGTTTGTTATTTACCTCCTTCTCATAGTGAACCTTATGTTTGGATGTTGTCGGATGACGAACTCCAGAAAGGACTCTGCATGACATTCATGACGAAATAGGGAGAACGTGTCGTCAACATATCTTCGATAAAATAGAGGCGGAACCTAATGGGACATTCTTCTATTATGCTCCTCCAGGAGCACATGAAGATGTTAGCAAAACTGGACCAAGTGGTGATCCCATGGCCATCCCTTCAGTTGTTTATACAAACTGAAGGTAAAAGGTCGTGTCCAGCACGGCCAGCTCTAAAAGTTGTTTAAAATGTCCTACTAAAATTATTAAAAATTGCATCTTCATCAGTAAAAGTTTGCTTAATATTATCTCAGTATTATTATTATTATTATTATTATTATTATTATTATTATTATTATTATTGAGAAGCATTATTCCCACAGTTGAGAAGCAATTCCACAGTTATGTATATGTACATATATTTAAAGATAAATATCAACTGTGGATTTGCTACTTCATTCAAGACTCATGCTACTATGAGTATTTTTTTATTACTATTATTTTTTTTTTTTTAGAATATAGAATCAATTCATACAGGACAAGCATACAGGGACCATTGACTTGAAATACAAGCCTCAAAAGTATATGGTAGACAGGTTTCCAGGAATATTGGAAAAGTTTTCCGTGCGTCTTTAATAGTGTTCTTGAAGACTCTAAAACTTATTTCTTTTCCGAAGAAGAATTTTTATTTAAATAAGACAAACTTGATTTAAACTACTCTGTATCCTTCAAAAAATCTACTATTATAATTTGATGCTGGTACCATAAAAAAACTATATATTTATAACTTACTCTGCTATGAAAAAAAACTTAATCATTCCTTGCTGGAGGCAGCCATCTCTCTCTCTCTCTCTCTCCCTCTAATAAGGTGATCAATGGCAATGGAGAAGCCTTGTTAAAACAAAAAGGTCACTTTTCTCTTGAAGCTGACTGGATTACTGGGCTAGTGATGACATTTCAGGAAACAGAAATTCTTGAGACCACCTTATTTTTAACTATTGGGAAAAATTAACTTACACAGACACTTACAAACCAGTGTACACACACACACACACACACACACACACACATATATATATATATATATATATATATATATATATATATATATATAAAATATATATATATACATATACATATATTTATGTATATGTATCTATCTATAATAATAATTTCCAAGTTGATCTTGTCCCCCAGGGTGAAATTTTCTAGAAAGCTTTATTGCCACGAAAATAGCATTTTTTTAAAGAAATAAATGTAAATGTAGCCGAAAAATCATCATCATCGTATCCTTTTCCCTCGTCGTCAGGAGAGATATCTATCTATCTATCTATCTATCTATCTATATGTATATATATACATATATATAGATATATAAATATATGTGAATATACATATATATATATATACATATATATATAATATATATATATATATATATATATATATATATATATATATATATATATATATGAATATAATATATATACATATATGAATATATATATATATATATATATATATATATATATATATATATATATATATATATATATATATATATATATATATATATATATATATATATATATATATATATATATATATATATAAATATATATATATATATATATATATATATATATATATATATAAATATATATATATATAAATATATATATATATATATATATTATATATATATATATATATATATATATATACATATATATATATATATATATATATATATATATATATATATATATATATATATATATATATATATATATATATAAATATATATATATATATATATATATATATATATATATATATATATATATATATATATATATATATATATATATACTATATATATATATATATATATATATATATATATATATATATATATATATATATATAATATATATATATATATATATATATATATATATATATAAATATATATATATATATATATATATATATATATATATATATATATATATATATATATAGTACATATATATATATATATATATATATATATATATATATATATATATATATATTTCTCCCAGCGATATGAGAGAAAAGGATACGATGATGATTTTCACTAAATTTTAATTTCTTTCTTTTTTTAAATATTGATGTTTTCGTGGCAATAAAGCTTTCAAGAAAATTTCATACCTTCTGCTACAGAAAGAATCATTGTCGCCTGGCGCCGTAATATCTTCGTGTTTTCCTGCAGTCGTTTAGAATTCTTCCCGCTCATGCGTATAGCGCCATCACTCAATAGGTGCACTGACACCAAGGACTACAGTGGCCATCTCAGGGGATCCTCCAGAAGACGTCTTGAAGCCTTCCAGAGACAGCATGTGAGCAAAGAAGGTGAAGTTTATGGATTAAATGAACTGGATGACAGAAGCAGATCGACTAAAAAGAGATTTTCAAGAGGGAAAAGTACATCACGAGAATGGCAGATAGCTTCAGTCTGTAATTGTTTACTGCTGAAAATATGGACTACTTCGTGGAGCAGTATGAAGTCAGGTTCCGCCTTCTGCGATTATTCGGCACCTCTACAGTCGTATTGTCACTCGGACGCAAGCTCTTCATTCAAATAAGGAAGGAAATAATCAAGAGAGAGAAGACAGTGGAACGGAGATCCGAAGAATTTATACAGAAATAAAGGTAGAGAACTTGAGGTGTTTTCTAAGCTGATTCAGAGGATTTTGGATGCCCTTAAATTACCGCTTGGAGCAGTTCTTCGCTCGAAATAAGAAAGAGAAGGAACAAAAAAAGACGACATCGGCGTGGAGGTATACTGAAGAATGCTGACGAAGAAAAAAGTAGATAACCTGAGGTGTTAGAAACTACTTCAAGATTTTGGATTCACAGAATTACTTTCGGAGAAGCAGGAAGAATCGAAGGGATGATCAATATCGTCAGTAAGAGGAATCTCATAAGTTTATAGAAGACGACTCCTTAAAGCAAAGCTGTTTATGTGCCAAAAAAAGAACTCCAAGTAATGGTTATCGCGATGTTGAAATGATCTAAAACCTTCGAGATTTTCTTGAAGACATTTTGGAATCCTTCAGTCCTCCGGCTCCTGGAAGGACAGAGAAATGCCATTCGCGCATGCGCCGAGCTTCAAAGTGTCAGAACAATCTCGAGATGCTTCAAATCGTCTGGAAGCCTTCGGAGACAGAAAGTGTCAGTTTTGAAAAGTAGGGTAGAGAAAGCAAAGAGTATTGGTGAGGGGAAGGGTCCGACCCAGAGGCCGCTTCCTTCCTCCCAAGGAAGCAGCCTATGGGTCTGACCCTTCCCATGGAAGGGCCCAAGCCCTTTCGGAGGAAAGGATTGGCCCCAAAAGCCTACAAGGCTTGCCAGTCTTTGAGGCAGCCTTCCGCAGAGGGGAAGGGGTCCGACCCAGAGGCTGCTTCCTCCCGGGAAGGCAGGTATCCTGTCAGGCTGGGGAAGCAGGCCTGGAGAGGGCCCAAGAACTTCAAGGATGAGGCCCAAAGTCCTCCTAGGCTGGCCAGTCTCTTGAGGGCAGCCTTGAAGGGGAAGGGTCGACCCAGAGGCTGCTTCCTCCGGAGGAAGGCAGGTATCCTGCCAGGCTGGGAAGCAGGCCTGGAAGGCCCAAGAACTTCAAGGATGAGGCCCAAAGTCCTCCAAGGATGGCCAGTCTCTTGAGGGGCAAGCAGAGGAAGGTCGACCAGAGGCTGCTTCCTCGGAAGAAGGCAGGTATCCTGCCAAGGCTGGGGAAGCAGGCCTGGAGAGGGGGCCTTCAAGGATGAGGCCCAAAGCCTTTCTTCCTCCAAGGATGGCCAGTCTCTTAGGGCAGCCTTGAAGGAAGGCTTGGTCTGACCCAGAGGCTGCTTCCTCGGAGGAAGGCAGGTATCCTGCCAGGCTGGGAAGCGGGCCTGGAGGGCCCAAGAACTTCAAGGATGAGACAAAGTCCCTCAAGGATGGCCAGTCTTTTGAGGGCAAAGCCTTGAAGGGGAAGGGTCCGACCCAGAGGCTGCTTCCTCGGAGGAAGGCAGGTATCCTGCCAGGCTGGGAAGCAGGCCTGGAGGGCCCAAGAACTTCAAGGATGAGGACCAAAGTCCTCCAGGATGGCCAGTCTCTTAAGGGCAGCCTTGAAGGAAGGTCTGACCCAGAGGCTGCTTCCTTGGAGAAGGCAGGTATCCTGCCAGGCTGGGAAGCGGGCTGGAGAGGGCCCAAGAACTTCAAGAAGATGAGACCCAAAGTCCTCCAAGGATGGCCAATCTCTTGAGGGCAGCCCTTGAAGGGAAGGGTCCGACCCAGAGGCTGCTTCCTCGGAGGAAGGCAGGTATCCTGCCAGGCTGGGAAGCAGGCCTGGAGGGGGTCCCAAGAACTTCAAGGATGAGGCCTCAAATTCCTCCTAGGCTGGCCAGTCTCTTAAGGATAGCCTTGAAGGAAGGGGTCTGACCCAGAGGTTGCTTCCTCGGAGGAAGGCAGGTATCCTGCCAGGCTGGGAAGCGGGCCTGGAGGGACCAAGAACTTCAGGATGAGACCCAAAGTCCTCCAAGGCTGGCCCAGTCTCTTGAGGCTGGCCTTGAAGGGATGGGTGGGCAGCCTTGAAGGGATGGGTCTTGGAGGATGGGTCCGACCCAGAGGCTGCTTCCTCGGAGGAAGGCAGGTATCCTGCCAGGCTGGGAAGCAGGCCTGGAGAGGGCCCAAGAACTTCAAGGATGAGGCCCAAAGTCCTCCAAGGATGGCCAGTCTCTTAAGGGCAGCCTTGAAGGGAAGGGTCTGACCCAGAGGCTGCTTCCTCGGAGAAGGCAGGTATCCTGCCAGGCTGGGAAGCAGGCCTGGAGAGGGCCCAGAACTTCAAGGATGAGACCCAAAGTCCTCCCAAGGCTGGCCAGTCTCTTGAGGGCAGCCTTGAAGGGAAGGGTCCGAC
>NC_089757.1:25553264-25558264 GCF_040412425.1 Macrobrachium rosenbergii
GCGAGGCCATAAATGTTTTTACCACAGAACCAGATACCCCTAGATCCTCATCTACCAATATCTCTGTATCTTTCCAGTATAGATTATAAAATCGACAATATAATCCGTTTTGGCATCACAAAGTTCAAATATTTTCCTCCCAAATCGACTTCTTTTATCTGGAATGTACTGCTTGAAACTTAGCCTTCCCTTCCATAACATTAAACTTTCATCTATATAAATCCTGGAAAGGTTGAAATTTTTCCCGGAATTTTCTACGCACACTGTCGAGCACAGGTTTAATTTTTTTAGTTTATTATCTGGGCTTGTTTTCCTGTGAATTATCAACGAAATGTAGAACCCGTAGAATTTGAAGAAATCTGTCCTTGCCATCAGCCTTCTCACTCCTTTTGTCTCGAATGTCTCAAGCGTAGTCCAGTAATCTACGATGCGATGTTTACTTATATGCGACATGATCATAATCACACAAAGGAACGTATCATTTCCTCCACAGTAACCTGAGCAAATTTTCGCAAATACTTTGCACTGCATCTCCTAGCGTATCAACAAGGAATCTCTGATAACGGTTTGTCTCTTCAGCAATCAGCCCCATAAATTCGTTGTCGAAAAATTCAAAAAAATAGTCTACTTCCCTTTGAATTTTCATTCACATTACATTTCGACGTAATGCCACTGCCACTGCTGTCAAATATGAAATCTCTGGGCTGGAAATTGCTGGCAGCCCCTCCCACTCATCACCTGGGTCACTTCGCTGTCTCCGCCTTCTTTTGACACCTTGGCTTTTTCATTTGTAGGTGGCAGATTTTCGTCATTTTCACTGTCGGTTGATATTTCATCACTGTCTCTTGTACCAGGACCATAATTATCCATTTTCATTTCCTTCTAAATCCGATTCATTTTCATATCCAGAAAATGAGTCGAGAAGGTCTATAAAAATAGTTATCCTCGTCGAGAGCTCTTCTCTCGATCTGCCGGCCAGTCAACTCGAGGATGTCGTACCCTTGACCCCCTCCTGTGACATCTTGATGAAGACTAATGAATTTTTAGGGAAACACGTGAATTTATATGAATTCACTGTATGGCAACTGACAGACTGTTACCATATCAAGAAAAAGAGGCCAGTATTTCAATCATCAGTCCTTCATAAAAGGAAATTACCGGTGCTCGTATACGACACAACAGTGTTCCGGGCCAGTTTATTAAATGCGTCGTATACGTTACAACCGAAATCAAAGGGTTAATAGATTTGATTGGCGGCCGAAAATGACCTCCACATTTTACCATTATTTTTATCTAATCCGGAGGGTTTCAGACGGTGTCACCAAAAAGTAAAAAGTTTTAAGCATGACTCTACCAGAGATATTTTTCTATTAAGCATTTTAATCTGGAGTGAACGAATTGGTAATCATTAAATAGCGTTTGTATTTGTTGTTTTGGCGATAAATTAATGTTTTGTTTTATTAATGTGATAATAACACTGATAGTAGCGATCCGGTGATACAGATATTATGCAATTAATGTAACAACACAAATAAATATTCATATACGGATAAGTAGAATGGTCGTTGAAAATAAAAGGGTTTTAGTGTTGCCAGAATATTACAAACTTAAACTGTTACCCACTGATTGAGATGACAGTCTTCTTTTTTTTTTTTTTTTTTTATTTTCTCTAATTCTGTTTAAATTCCAGGAATAAAGGACAGTTTATTACTTTTAATATGAATTATACTATTAAAACTTTACCACGATTTGTATCAAATCAGAAAACTAATCATAAAAGAATGTTCATTTTTTTATGGTTCTACTTACTATATCCACTACTGGGCAAGATGAAAAGAAGAAGGTCAGGAGAGAGAGAGAGAGAGAGAGATCAAGAGATGTTTCGAAAATCAGAGGTGAGTTTGACAGAATAAAAATTTTTACCATGATTTTATAAAATTTTATGTTGTACATCAATAACTTCATTTGGAGAGTAAGACTGATGACACAATTCATATTGGTTGCAATATTAACCACATTTCTAGGTAATATTTTTATCAATGATCAAGGGTCCCAGCTGACAATTTGGATACGCAATCTAGAAATTCAGATGAATCATTTTGCAGTGTTTGAAAATGGTTTGAATATCATACTTCTATATAAATACGGCAGAGCCATCTACAATCATTATAATAATCATATTTGTGTTTGCTGATAACCTGCTTTATTTATCATTCATATTCGAATTAATAAACTTCATCCAACACAATGTCATGCCAAAAAGGATGAATGTTGGTAAACACTGGCTGATTAGGGATGAAAATTAGTAAAGTTGATTATCCAGAAGACATTCATGTATTAAGAAAATGATTTCACGTGCATTGACAAACTGGCATAAGATCATGGACATCAGTTGAGTTATGGCTTTTTACTATTCCATACTGCCAGTATAATGCAACCAGATCAACGGATGGTAAAATCATGGTTGCGTTGCAAAGAAGAATCATTTTAAAAAATCAGACCTGCTTCCTTCAACACCTTCAAAAATCACAAATTGAATCCACTAATCTTCTGACTGTTAACCTTTATAATGATCAGCACCAGCTGACATGCCGAAGATATAAAAGAGATGAAATTGGTTTAAAAGAGATTTCGATGCATTGATAAATCTCTAGATTCAATATTGGATAATTTATCGATCAAAGCATCCTCGCAATCTAGAAAAGGATGAAGTTCTTCAAAAGTTTAAAAATGTCTCCTCATACATTCGATTGTAAAAAATGATTTATTAATAAACTTTCAATTTTACAAAGGTGGTGTGATATCATAAAAAATTAGTAAATTGAAATAAATTGAAAGATAGATCTGTTTTGGGACAGAAAGTGGCAAAGAAATATCTTTAAAAATCTACAACTAACAGAAATGCGCACAGAAACAAAGATGGGCCAATCATTTTAAAATCAGATGACAGTGCTGAAAAAGCACAGGTTAAAATCTAATACTGTATAAATGTGTAATATATATATATATATATATCTTTGTTATATATATATATATTCTGAATACATATATATTATATTGTATATATGACTTCTCCTGAATTGTGATATAGTTTTGAGCTTTTGCAATTGCTTTCTTTTTTGCAGAAAGTGTAAGCATCTTTACCTGATTCTGTATCAAGGTTGAATTTTCACACTGTACAGCTATAAAATAGCTCATAATAAACATTCTTTAAAATTGTTACACAATATATATATATATATATATATATATAATATATATATATATATATATATATATATATATATTTGTTTATTTTTTGTATTGAGCTATTTTATTTTATTCAATATATATTTAAATATTGCGTATATGGCAATTATATTATATATATATATATATATATAATAGCAAAGGAACAGTAATAATAAGTATATAATACAATATTTAAAGCTATTTTATTTTACTGCATCCAGTGAAAATTCAACCTTGATGATAATCATTATGTTCTGATATAAATAAAATATAAAGAAAAAAATTCAAAGCTTCTTAAAACTATATCACAAATTATAAAAACTTGTTGATAACAGCAAAGGAACAGTAATAAAAAACTATAGTAGATGACTTAACTCAAAAGAACGTCATTGCGATATATCAGTACAGCATCCAAATAAACAAAACTGAAAATGTAAAGCACATCTAGGTTTCCAAATTTCTAATATCTATCATTTTTCATATATTGAATTTTTTTATCTAGAAATTGGAAGTGGGACAACAAAACTTCATATAAGAACTTTCTTTTATAGTACACGTGCTTGATAATAAGGCTATGAAACAAGGCATTGGAGCAAGTCAGAAGGTTAATGGTCAGTTTAAGATGAACAAAGTCTCTTCCTAAAACGGTCGTACTATAGTAAACCAAAGTATTACAAAACTGTCCCTTTCTTGTTTACTTGCTAAAGCTTGTTTATCTCATATATTCAGTTTTCATCCTCTGACTTTACTACTAAGGTAATCTATTTCTTGTTTTGTCATTGTCATTTTCAAGAGGATTAAGCGGAATCAGATTTTAATTTAATAAGCTCTGTTGTCATTTCTGGTTTTAATTAGTGTTTTATCTTTTGAAAAGATGGGATATGGGTGATCATAAGCGCACCTCTATTAATAAAATATCAATGATGAGCTGACTGTTCTTCCTATCCGTACTCTACTATTTATATGCATATATGTATATATGTATTTAAATATGTATATATAAGTCTATATATATATATATATATCTATATATATATATATATATATATATATATATATATGTATTTATATGTATATATATATATGTATAATATATATTATATATATATATATATATATATACTATATATATATATATATCTTTCTATCTAAGCATCTATCTCTGTATCTAACTTTATCTGTTAATACACACACTCGGACAAAGTCATATATGTATACATACGTATATATTAACTTTAACAACACAATTGTTCTGTCCATTAACTAAATTACTAAAAGGGCTCTCCCCCTTTCAAACTGGATGGTATCTATAGATACTCTCAGTTTAGATACCTAAGTTTTAAATATCTCCTGTTAGTATACCTATATATTTATATATATATATATATATATATATATATATATATATATATATACATATATATATATATATACATCTGAAGGAAGCAGTAGGGAAAGGCATCCTCATCATCTACAGTTTATTTTCAATGCCGACGTTCCATGACGAATTCCAAGTCGCATTTTCAAGGCTATAAAAATATAATATAATTTGACAGTATGAACATCAATAACAAATTAATGCAATGGCAACAGCTCAGTTTATGTAGTAAAATATTTAAAACAAAACACCTCATTCCAAGACAAGTCAATAATGAGTAAAGGAGTTCACTAAAATCTTAAAACAACTCTACCTATATGAAAGAAAGAACAAGACTAACATAAATAAGTACAAACAGAGTGAGGGAAAACCAGTTTGCCCAAACTAGGCT
>NC_089757.1:25563264-25565764 GCF_040412425.1 Macrobrachium rosenbergii
GGAGAGGGCCCAAGAACTTCGAGATGAGACCCAAAGTCCTCCAAGGGATGCCCAGTCTCTTCGGCCTTGAGAAAGGGCTGGCCAGAGGCTGATTCCTGGAGGAAGGCAGGTATTGGCCAGGCTGGGAAGCAGGCCTGGAGAAGTCAGAACTTGGGATGAGGCCCAAAGTCCTCCTGAGGCTGGCCAGTCTCTTGAGGCAGAGGAGGGTCTGACAGGATTTGCTCCCTCGGAGGGAAGGCAGGTATCCTGCCAGGCTGAAGCGGGCCTGAGAGGGACCAAGAACTTCAGGATGAGACCCAAAAAGTCCTCCAGGCTGGCCAGTCTCTTGAGGCAGCCTGAAGGGATGGGTGGGCAACTGGAAGAGGATGGGTCCGACCCAGGCTGCTTCCTCGGAGGAAGGCAGGTATCCCTGCCCAGGCTGAAACAGGTCAGAGAGGGCCCAAGAACCTTCAAGGATGAGGCCCCAAAGTCTCCAAGGATGGCCAGTCTTTAAGGGCAGCCTTAAGAGGGAAGGGTCAGCCCAGAGGCTGCTTCTCGGAGGAAGGCCGGTATCACTGCCAGGGCTGGGAGCAGGCTCTAGAGAGGGCCAAGAACTGGGATGAGACCTAAAGTCCTTCAAGTCTGGCTTGATCTCTTGAGGCAGCCTGAGAGGGCTGGTCCGACCCAGAGGCTGCTTCATCGGAGGAGGCGGAGTATCCTGCCAGGCTGAGGGAAGCAGGCTGGAGAGGCCCCAGAGAACTTCAAGGATGAGACTGAGGCCTCAGACTGGCCAGTCTCTTAACCTTATCTAATTTGCAAGTTGGTCTCATAGGGCCACTATGGATTTTTTCATTTTTAGACGTTTATTTAATAATCGTTTTTAGTTGATTCTCTATTGCAAAATGGGAAATTATTAATTATTTTGATTTTTTCATTAGCCTTGATTACGGCCGAGATGAGACTCACACTTACCACAATCCAGGTTTTTGACGGTAGTCACCCAGCATACCAGACGACAAATCGTAAACAATCATTGTAATAGCGTTTGTATTTGTTGTTTGCTGCAAATTAACCTGTTTTATTTATATGATAATATTGTGATAGTAGCGATCCGTGATATAGATATTCTGCAATTAATGTAAAACACAAATAAAATAAGCTGCCAGTAATGAGAATATTCCAAAATGGCAATTATTCCAACGGTCACGCCAACCAAATTCGACAAGTGGAAGGTACATGAGCTGAAAACAAAGCGGGTCATTTCTGTCAAAACACGTGTATAATATCATCTCAAGGTTATCACACATGTACAAACATTACATTACTGTGATCAGATATATATATATATATATATATATATATATATATATATATATATATATATATATATATATATAGTATGTACATTACATATATATATATATATATATACATTATATGCATCTATATATATATATATATATATATATATATATATATATATATATATATATATATATATATATATATATATATATTTATATGAATCCATATGGCAACAATGATTATACGACACATACATATACATTTGAACGGCAACAATAGCGAACCTTGGACTAATATTTGGAAGGTGACAATCGTATTTCCATGGCTGAGACGTGGGTGGTACGTGCAGAGATGCCGGAATCCTTTGATGGAAAATGACCGGTCGTTGTTTTCTGCTCTTGCTTACCTTCCACCTGTGTTGTTGAGTTGGTGGCCTGAACGCCTGGAATACTACCTAAATAGGCCTGGGATTATCCCTTGTCCTTCGACATTCCAATTCAATGTTTGATTGATGGCGGACAAAAGTCAGGGGAAAATGGAAACAACCTCGAATCGGAAGTCGTATTAGCCGCAAGTAAAGGGAGGTTCCAGAATCTTGTTTGTCAATGAAACAAAGGAATTGAGACTGCCAGGGCTTGATAATCCTGGGGCCCATTTTCAAGCTAATATTCAACGGTCACGCCCACCAAATTCGAGCGTGGTGGAGGGCAAGAAGCGGCTGAAAACAAAGCAGTTCATTTCTGTCAACAGGACACGTGCATCTGAAATGCCATCACCTCGTCTGCGCTAATTTTTGCATGTGACTGTAAATACACCACTGCCATCTGTACTAGGGACATATTAAACATCAATTGCTGACTAAAATGTGTAATTGTGTGGTGTGTGTATGTGTGTATGAGCAGAGCATACTATATATGTATAAAGGTATGTATGTATATATATATATATATACATTGCTGATCAAAATGTGTACTGTGTGGTGTGTATGTGTGTATATATATACTATATGTATGTATGTATGTATGTATATATATATATATATGTATATATATATATATATATATATATATATATATATATATATATATATAATTGACTATATATAATTGAGTATATTATATATATATATATATATATATATATATATATATATATATATATATATATATATATATATATATATATGAAGGCAATGCCCTGAAGGAAAGAGAAACGA
>NC_089757.1:25568264-25570764 GCF_040412425.1 Macrobrachium rosenbergii
GGATGAATTTCAACATTTATTTTTACAAAAATCTTTTGCTGTAGATAAAAAATCAAAATGGTGAAAATGTATAACACATAAGACTCCAATATGATTGGAAGGTTTTACTGACCAGTTGAAATGAAATCAAAACAATGTGAATAACAAATGGTTATGAATCTGAATATTTAATAAGCTGGACATAATAATCTTGACAAAACTTTTTACGGGATTCTAGTAATCTCAGAAGTGTGTAGTATTCTCTGAAATGTTGAGCGACACACAGCAGTCCTACATTGCAGTCTTTACACATGGAAATATGTCTGCACCCCAGCCTTTCTTATTTGCGGATGTGGCGTGACACACACGCATCAGTCTAGGTCGCAGTTGTTTTTCTGTTGAGGGAACTGGATCAGAAAGTATCTTTCTATTATTAGCCTGGCTGCGTTATTACGGTGCGGGTAATTATCTTGTTAGGTGCTGGAGGGTACCTTTCAATCAACTGCAGAACGACTGGCTTAGAAAACTGTAAATATGACCTTTCTTGCCAGTAACAAATCCATGCAAGTGATGACAGTTTACTAGTATCATATCAAAGCGGTAGACGGAAAATAGTTTTATGTACCATCTCGTATTAGTTTTACAGATTACACTTCATGAACTACTAAGACGCTATCGTGCCTGTCCACAATCCGCATTTTCTTATTATAGTCAACAACGCATGCAGGTTTTTGCACAAATTCCCTGGTCGACACCTTTTCACAGTCTACCATTTATATTTTCCTGTACTGAAGATAAATATACACTGTCCTGTTATCTGCCATTTTAAAACTAATATTCCATTGCAGTTTTGAGACGAAATCTCATAGATTTGTTCACATCAGGAAATTTAGGGGCATAAATTTCCTATTTTTCGAACTGTTCCACATGCTCCTGTTTCGTTGTCGCCCAAACACTTGAGCAGTTTTGGGCTGCAATACCAATTATCGAAATACAGATGATGTTTCCGAGATGAGGCCATAAATGTCTTTACCACAGAACCAGGCCCCTAGATCCTCATCTACCAATATTCTGTATCTTTTCCAGTATAGATTATAAAATCGACAATATAATCCATTTTGCATCACAAAGTTCAAAGATATTTCACTCCAAATCGACTTCTTTTATCTGGAATGTCTGCTTTGAAACTCAGCCTTTCCTTTCCATAACATTAAACTTTCATCTAACCATAAATCCTGGAAAGGTTGAAATTTTCCCGGAATTTTCTACACTGTCGAGTACGGGTTTAATTTTTTGTTTATTATCTGGGCTTGTTTCCTGTGAATTATCAACGAAATGCCAAGAACATTAGATTTGAAGAAATCTGTCCCTTGCCATCAGCCTTCTACCTCTTTTGTCTCGAATGTCTCAAGCGTAGTCCAGTAATCTACGATGCGATGTTTACTATATGCGACATGATCATAATCACAAAGGAACTTATCATTTCTCCACAGTAACCTGAGCAAATTTTCATAAATACTTTGGTTTGCATCTCCTGTATGCGTATCATCAAGGAATCTCTGATAACGGTTTGTCTCTTCAATAACCATTTATAAATTCGTTGTCGAAAAATTCAAAAAAATAGTCTACTCCTTGAATTTTCCATTCCACGTACATTCCGACGTAATGCCACTGCCACTGCTGCTGAAATATGAAATTCTGGGCTGAAATTGCTGGCAGCCCACCCCACTCATCACTAACCTTCGCTGTCTCCGCCTTCTTTTGATACCTTGGCTTTTTCATTTGTGGGTGGCAGATTTCAAATCATTTCTGTCAGTTGATGTTTCATCCTGCCTTGTACTCAGGACCCTATTTCCAAATTTCAATCCTTCTAAATCCGATTCATTTTCATATCCAGAAAATGAGTCGAGAAGATCTATAAAATAGTTATCCTCGTCAGAGCTCTTCTCTCGATCTGCCGGCGGTCAACTCGAGGATGTCGTACCCTTGACCCCTCCTCCTGTGACATCTTGATGAAGACTAATGAATTTTAGGGAAACACGTGAATTTATATGAATTCACTGTATGGCAACTGACAGACTGTTACCATATCAAGAAAAAAGAGGCCAGTATTTCAATCATCAGTCCTTCACATAAAAGGAAATTACCGGTGCTCGTATACGACACAACAGTGTTCAGGCCAGTTTATTAAATGCGTCGTATACGTTACAACCGAAATCAAAGGGTTAAAGAAAATGGATTTCATTCAATACATAAAGCCATGTAATAATATTGAACTGGTGTAAATACAAACAGATTTATGATGACATAAATTAGCATATAGTACTCCTGCACAAAAGTGGTTTGAGACTAGAGCAAGTAATTATAAATGCCGCCGGTTGACATCTCATGTGTAAGTGTGAAGGAGTAATGAAAAAAAGAAATATATTAGAACATTTAATGAAAATAGATTGTTCAATATAGGACAACATGGTTTTATTTTGGAAAAGATAACTACAAGCCAGCACAATGTTAGTCCATC
>NC_089757.1:25573264-25575764 GCF_040412425.1 Macrobrachium rosenbergii
CTCAGCATTTATCAAAATATCTTCTCATTTGTTGAATAAGTTTCGGAAGAGGTCTTAATGTAGTTAACTGTGACGACAAAGGCAATTTGCAGATTTCGCATGTGAAGACAACTGTTTTATACTGTGTCCTTCCATGCTATCTAGAGCAAGCCAGTTATTAACTATCCGATCGCATTTGTCAGACCAGCTAAACAATGACTTCCTTCAGTAAAAGGTAAAGAAAGTAGACTGGTAGTTCCACCTGTTGGTTCCTGTAAACATCTCCGAAAGAGAAGCGTATTCTTGAACACAGAAGAATATGAGAATAATCTTGTCCCATGACACCTTTACCTAAGGAGGGAAAGATGCTTCATTATCACTCACTTCTATCTTATTTTGATCGTGTCCTTGACCCAGCATGTTATGAATATAATACAGAGAGCTGATGTGATGAAGATATGAGAAGAGTATGATTGGAAATTAATTACATTAGTTTCTCTGGCCATCCTAGTGTTGAATCCTTGCAATGAAGCTCATATCAAGTAGAGTTTCACCAGTTTCCAGGTTCTGGTGAGATGATACTCGGGGAACGTGTCTTGCAAGATGTCCTCTAAATATAGGCCTTCGGTCAATGCCATTAAAAACGAAAAAAAAATGATTGTGCTGATCTGGTAGCCGCTCCTAACCAAGATAGATACCAACTGAAATAGCATTAAAAAAAACGTAAAAATAATTTAGCCAGGGATAACGATATTTTCTTGGCGGATTTTGTAATTCGTCTGTCGTTTGACCCAAGTAGTCTTTCCCCTTCTAGAGTAAATGTTGAATCCTCCCCATACATAAATGGCCAGCACCTAGGGACCTTCTTGCAAAAGTTTGACCCTTTAGAGGCATTTGTGGCATCTCCCTGCATCAAAACATATTTTTTTGGTTTCAGCCGTGTAGGAAAAAGTTAAATTTTACCTCCAGATTTCTTCACTTCACTCGAACTCTGCACATCTGGGTAAATACCACCACACACCCAATTTATTTCTGCAGTTTTGGGGATAGCTATCATCAGTGCCTGAAATGGCTATTGTATAGTAGAAAACGTTGAATCCACAAATTTGAGAGAGAGAGAGAGAGAGAGAGAGAGAGAGAGAGAGAGAGAGAGAGAGAGAGAGAGAGAGAGAGAGAGAGAGAATACTTTATTTTACATACCGGCATCAGGATGCCAAAGATGTAATAAGGAAAAAAGAGAAAGAGTATAAGTAATGTTTAGGATACCCGCCTCGCCTCAAGCCTGTAGGTTCGGTTAAAACCCACTGAGCCTCTGATCACCTCCGGCAGTTAGTTGACTGGTGAGTCACAGTAATGGCAGAGACTAGGAAAGAGCCATAAGATTAGCAACTTCCTCACAAAATGCTTTCAAATAACCGATAGGCTACCACGTTTCAGAATCATCCATGCGAGGGGAGAAAAAAAGATATAGAGCATACCACTGGCGAGAGGGGTTAAAACATTATTCCTTAAGCATTAGCCTTTTTCACCCTAGGTATAATGAAAGGAAGCGGAACGACGTAATATTCAGCTCTTACAAATCACACATATAGCGGAAAGGAAACAATTTCTTTGATTAGTCTGTAGCAAAATTATCATAATAATTCTGTTAAACCATAATCTGACTACGAAGGAAAATTCCACATTTGCTTTGGATAAAATTAAATTTCTATTAACACGTGAAATTTCTTCGAACATGGATTAAGCAGGCTTCCAGAGCAATGTTAAATGACTAAAATAAAGAAAGAGAGAGAAGGGGGAGGGGGTGAGAAACTATCCCAAACTTCTTGCTCGTCTTGCAGAAGTCGTTTCACCTGTAGCACCGAAGCAACGTTCAAACTTTTCCAGCACACGCTCTGCAGCTGCAGTTTAATATAATTCCAGCAGAAGCATTTAAAAAGGTTTCCCTGAAACGGTCTTAGGCCTGCGTTTCATTCATCCTTTTCATTATACTAACAAAGTTTATATTAACACAAAGTTTCCAAAGTAGTAAAACTTTAAGAACTGTCCTTTCTCTAATTTTCCAGGGGCATAATAAATACTTGCGCGAGATGTTTTCCATTTTGGAAAGCTGGGGTGGCGGTTTGCACACTAAGTGATGCAAAGTTTTCTTATCAACACAGATGAGCAACGGTCATTATAAAAAGCACATTGTACAAGCTGCTAATTAAGGACTACAATGCTCGCTAATATATTCGCATCCCCAGTTGTGGTCTACTAAGATCAGCAAGACAACACTTCCTGCAGCAATACATCTATGAATAAAATTAGGAGAGCTGAATAATAATAATAATAATAACACACAATAATAATAATAATAATAATAATAATAATAATAATAATAATAATAATAATAATCAAGGGAGGTGACTGCCAAATCAACCAAAACAAATAATGGCTTGTACTAAAGGCTATGCTAGGGAGAAAACCTACAGGTGGGCTGACAGTGCATACGGGAGAATGTCCTTTTTTTCTTCATTTC
>NC_089757.1:25580764-25590764 GCF_040412425.1 Macrobrachium rosenbergii
TTCACTGATTGTTTGCTTTGCCTTTTGTCTCTCCTAAAAGGCATGCTAAGGCGATATATATATATATATATATATATATATATATATATATATATATATATATATATATATCATATATACATATATATGTATATATATATATATATATATATATATATATATATATATATATATATATATATATAGTACCATTCTATCCCAGTACTGGGGACTATCTCCTGAGCGCGCACACGTGTACGTGCGTGTGTGTGTGTGTGTGTGTACGCCTGTTTGTGTCTTATCACGCATAAATGGGTGCAGTCCTAAATTGTGTATACACATTTCTGTACCTAGGCAACGACTGACCAAATATTTAGTTTGCAGTTTATGAACAGCAGAAGTACTACTTTGTATAATGAAATTACTATGACTCAAAAGGATGTTGTTTGCTTCATATGTCTAGAATTAATATCTTTTACTGGCAGAAGGAAGGGGGAGGGAAGAGGATGGAAGGGGGAGGGGGGATGAAGGGGGAGGAAGGGGGAAGGGAGAGTGGAAGGTGAGGGGAGGGACGGACATACACACACACACAGAAAGGCAGCCAAGGAAATTAACATAATAGAAGGGGGAGGGGAGAGGAGGGGAGGGATACAAACACACAACACACGCAGAAAAGCAGCCAAGGAAATTAATAGATGGCTTTATCATCTGCCTCATAATTAGTGGTAGTATAATGTCTGAGTATAATTTGAGGTCGTCAAATCTATATGAGACATTCTTATCTACGTATTATTTTTTCATCGTTGTCTATGTGTAACTTTTCAAAAATTAAAAAATTTTTGTTGAGTGTAATAATGGCCATGTACCTAATCCGGCAGATCTTGTCAATTGTAAAACTGACATGACCCGCTTATCAATTTTACAACGTCCAATCGTAAAATGTCTATCAAAACCAAAATAATGATAAAGGGCAAAGAAAATAAAAGTCGTGTAACTAGGTCATACCAAGAATGGAAACATTTAACTTGAAAACGACCATTAAGCTTCGTACTGCATAACGAAATTCTGATTTATGAACTATAAATGGCGCCACTAACGAGAAAGCAACAAAAGGAGTTAACGACCGATCCATGGCCCATTTAGCCAGCTCGAGTCAAATTTTTATGATGACAATCACGGGTAGTGCAATGAAACACATACTTAAAAGGGCAGACGTATTCATAAAGACACTGACAGGCAGACATCCTGACATTCACACAGAAATACAGCATAGATAACTGAAAGAGAAATATTATTATTATGCTTTATTGAAAACGTTTCTTTGCAAATACATCACCAATATTCACAGACCAGATGAACATGACGAAGGTAATGTTTGTGAATTACAGAAATGAATAAAACTAATCTCCATTGCTGAGTGACACAGAAGAGCAATAAATCCCCCACGTCCTGTTGTTGAGGAATTAATAACAGGAAACATAAAACGGTACATGCAAAGAAATGAAAAGGAGGAGCAATGCAAAGACATTATGCACAAGATGTAATATTTGGAATGACGTGAAATACTGTATATATTAAAAACGTGATAATATCATATTATAAACCATACAAATAAAAACTGCTAACAAATAAAAAAAAAATGATAGTACACCCTCTCATGCAATGTTTACAAAATATTCCAAAACCGTTCTACACGGAAAGGATGTTTACAAAAAGTGCATAAAATGTAATCATAAGAGGACCATAATAGCAATAGCAAAGATTTACTGCTAATGGAGGACGAGGACTCGAAAGAGTACAAAAACTATGACAAGGAAAACTTGAGCACAGATAAAAATAAAAAATAAATAAATAAATAAATGCGTCCAAACGTAAACTCGTAATTCATTCTAAGAGAGTTTAGTTGGAAAATAACAAGATAGGACAAAATTACTTGAGGAAAAGATTCGGGAAATATGACATATTGGTGCCTACGTTGAAAGCATAAAAATGCAATATGTAATATTCATGACAAGCTATTACTGCAAATATTTAATGTGGAGAGGGAGAGGCTGAAAGATGCAAATGGCCATTGATTTTTTTTTTATATGAAGGCGAATCTCAACAGAAGAAGTAAAAAATGCGTCGAAGTTTCTTCGGCGCAATCGAGTTTTTTGTACAGCCGCTACTGCGTATAACCAAGGACACCGAAAACAGATCTATCTTTCGGTGGTCTCGGTATAATGCTGTATGAGCCGCGGCCCATGAAACTTTAACCACGGCCCGGTGGTGGCATGGCCTATATCGTTGCCAGAAACACGATTTGGCTAACTTTAACCTTAAATAAAATAGAAACCACTGAGGCTAGAGGGCTGCAATTTGGTATGTTTAATGATCAGAGGGTGGATGATCAACATACCACTTTGCAGCCCTCTAGCCTCTGTAGCTTTTAAGATCTGAGGGCGGACAGACAAAGTGCGGACAGAAAAAAGTGCGGACGGACAGACAAAGCCGGCACAATAATTTTCTTTTCAAAAAACTAAAAATAAAACACATGAACTCTGACATCACAAATATTTAGTAGATTTCTGTACTGATGCAACTCTTCTAAGCAGAGACAAAATATAAAAAGGATGTAAATAAGACACACGTAGAAATATGCAACTGCAGTGATGTGTTTTTCAAGAGGACCTCTTTGCCTCATTTCCCAAAATTTCATTATAGTGAGCATAAACTAAAATGACTGATACTGATATCATACTCTAATCGACGAGGATAGTATTTCTGTTCTCTTATTTACTATATAATATGTAAGGCGCCTGACTTTCTCATTTCAAACTTTAGAGAAAAGACGCCCTAAAGAGGTTTATTAAATTCAAAACTAGAGAAGCGTAGCAAGAAATGGAGAGAAATAAATTTTAGAAGCTAAGAACCATACCAAGGTTCCTCTAATTCACTCTAAAAACAACCAATGCGAAAATAACAATAATTCCCAAGATGACACGCGAGAAAAATTAAAATAAAATCATACATAAGATTAAAAACAACAAATGCCACCTGAGCTTATTCCAACAAATTCGAACAAAGAACCTGTCACTACATTTACCTGGAAGAATGCAAGGCTAGCAACAAATAATATATAATTTTTTTTAGGATAAATGTTGTACCCATTAATTTCAATGTATAACCAGGAACTCAGTATAACTGCCATAACTTTTTTTCAAGTTATTTTTAGAAAACTAGTAAGAGGTGAATCTCCTCCTCTTTTAATTTTTTAGCTTTTCGATTTCCAGCCTGCGCTGTTCCAATATGTCGCGATATTTCCAGGCATCGCAAAGCTATTTTGTCATTCGGATGGAGATTAAAGGACAAGTCACTGCGTCCGGAAGGGAATCCAGTTAGGAGACAGCTATACAAAAACAATGCCAATCCACACTCTGGAATTCCCAGCAAAAGTCAATAACGATTATCCGGTTTCACTGTTCTGGGTATGTAGTCGCGTAATGAACATCAGTGGCACGGAAAATGTTTTATATTTTGCTTGGATGTAAATGTGAGTGGGCTGCGTGTAGAAATTATATATATATATATATATATATATATATATATATATATATATATATATATATATATATATATATATATATACCACATACATACATATATACATTCATATATATACAGTATATGTATATGAATATATTATATGTATATACTGTAATGTATATGTACATTCATCTTTTTCAAAGAATTATAACTTTATGATCCGGATTACTCATTTCTTGAAGTGTATATATATATATATATATATATATATATATATATATATATATATATATATATATATATATATGTATATTTTATATCCTTTTAAAAATTAGTAATCCAAATCATAAAGTTTAGAAAAAGTGACTGTTTTTCTTGAACCACTGAAATTATCAACATTGTGCCTAACATCTTCTTAGTCTAGGATGACGAATCCGACAGCTTGTAAAAAGGATGGTATAACAGGCCCACAACATTTTTCAAAAAAATTACGAAAAGTAGTTGGATCTACTCTCTATTTTCGCAATTCAAATATATCAGGCAGCTTGATGTCATATATATTAAACTCTGAATGCAACGATGCGGATTTAGTAAGAGTGGTAGAATATCAGCACACCTGTCGTGATGGAGTGCAAGATTAATATCAAACCTTTGACAAGGATATGATGATGATGATGATGATGATGATGATGATGATGATGATGATGATAACTGAGACAGAGAAAGGTTCTCATTTTTGAAAGAGGTCACCACGTTTTAATTGTAATATTATAGCAAGCCCGACATAACCGAAGCTGATTGATTGGATACCAATTATCCGTAGCAAGATTTAATTGGGAAGACCAATTAGGACGGAAAGCTAGTGGTAACATTTCATTGGGAAGAAATTTTACACGCGACTTTTGATATCTTGTTTAGTTCCTTGTTAGAGGAGACTTTCCTCATTTTCTGTGTGTGTGTGTGTGTGTGTGTGTGTGTGTGTATCTGAGAGAGAGAGAGAGAAAAGTTAAGTATACCTTAGTTTAACCAGACCACTGAGCTGATTAACAGCCTCCTAGGGCTGGCCCGAAGGATTAGACTTATTTACGTGGCTAAGAACCAATTGGTTACCTAGCAACGGACACAGCTTATTGTGGAATCCACACCACATTATACCGAGAAATGAATTTCTATCAATAGAAATAAATTCCTCTAATCCCTCACTGGCAGGCCGGAGAAGAGAGAGAGAGAGAGAGAGAGAGAGAGAGAGAGAGAGAGAGAGAGAGAGAGAGAGAGATGCACTGGAATATAAACCATCAGCAAAATAAGTAGCGATAACCTCAAAACAAATATGCGAGTCACACTTCTAATTAAAGATGTGAGCCTATTAGATGCGCTTATATACATAGCTAAAGAAAAACGGAAGACTAACGGCAACAAATAAAAAGAGAGTATGCCTGTACTCCTCGACGCAGGTTATCTCTTAAACCGTACTCGTCTCTCGGAAGTTTAGCTTCCGGTTATAAAAGATAAAAAATGTAGAGGACCAGTTACTTGAGCTCTGTAGATCCTTCCTAGAAGAAATGGTATGACTTCAAGAGGACTTTAAGAGCACTTCGTTCAGAAATGAGAGAGAGAGAGAGAGAGAGAGAGAGGGAGAGAGAGAGAGAGAGAGAGAGGGAGAGAGAGAGAGAGAATGGGGAACTAGAATGATGGGACATTCGCAGTCTGGCAGGACAAGGGAAAAAGCCCAAATCAAGGTTTTTTTGTTGTTGTTGTCAACTCAGAAATGGCGATATAAAGAAAAGCCTCGTCATTCATCGGAAACTCGCACATTTCAATAAGTCGCTACTTGCAAATCAGTCTAAAACGAAAACCAACACATTTGTCCAGCCGTCTACAGAAAAGAGGAAAATCCGGTCCAACCTTCTGCAACCTTCCCCTGACCCTGACCGTTTGAACATGCGGTCGGCCTTGGCTTCCGCATCGTTTGACGCAAAATAAACCTAACCACATTTTTTCCACCTAACCTACTAAAACATGACTAGCATGATTACCTAGTCCAAGGCTGCTCCCGAGGATCCCCTTAGAAGGTCAACCCTGGAAGGTTCCCTTACCCAGCTCGGAGCCCATTAGACTGACCGGCCTTTCTCTAAACTTATATAATAACGTTACAACATATGGTTTGACCCAGGATCCCACCCGATTTGACGTGAAAATATCCTAACCACAAGTTCCGACTCAATTCTTATCTTATTAATATGCAATATATGACCAGGGGTGAAAGCATATAGAGCGACAACCCTTCAACAAACACATCTTTATTTTACTGTGTGAATTTGTTCAGTTAATTTAAGCCACCCCTGGAAAGCATGAGTTTTGTCTTACACTGCGTAAGTAGACCATGTGCTATCAAAAATATATATTTCATGTCTGATAAAAGTATATTCTATATATATATATATATATATATATATATATATATATATATATATATATATATATATATATACTTACATTGCGTAAGTAGACCATGTGCTATCAAAAATATATATTCCATGCCTGACAAAAGCATATTCTTATATATATATATATATATATATATATATATATATATATATATATATATATATATATATATATATATATATATATATAATGTGTGTGTATGTATGTATGTAATGTATATATACTTATGTATGTATGTAAGTATATACATATATATAGTATATATATATATATATATATATATATATATATATATATATATATATATATATATATATATATATATATATATATATATATATATATATATGTAAGTAGGCTAAATGCTGTTAAAAATATATAATTTTTGTCTGGATAAAAGCATAGTCTATATATGTGTATATATACTGTATATAATATATATATATATATATATATATATATGTGTGTGTGTGTGTGTTTATATATATATATATATATATATATATATATATATATATATATATTTCATGTATACAACTGTGCCACAGCATGGTACAGTCTTCGATTAAACGTATTCCATTCGTTCCTGATGTAATTAACTCGCTGGTGACCAGCCCAGATTGAGAGGCTTCCATTTGCTTCAAAATAGAGAGAGAGAGAGAGAGAGAGAGAGAGAGAGAGAGAGAGAGAGAGAGAGAGAGAGAGAGAGAGAGAGAGAGAGAGGGCGATATTAATCTTGGTCTCGTGCTTTCATTAACAAATTCCTATATTTTTCTGGAGCTTTGGTATAACCTTCAGCTATCATGTATTTACATTTTCATATGACATTCATATTTGGCCATTTCGACTGGCATAGATTTTTCTCTCATATTTATTTATTTATCCGGAGGGAAGGCGGGAGGTCGCATGTTTTACATCAACGATTAACATTCGATCAAGAAGTTACAACATTCTGAACTAAATAATACATTCAATCTTTGCAGTCCTCTCTCTCTCTCTCTCTCTCTCTCTCTCTCTCTCTCTCTCTCTCTCTCTCTCTTAGTTTCCCAACACTTTTGAAACCGTTTACGCTGAATTTCCAACAGCCAGTTCCCATGTCCCTCCGTCTGCTGAATTTCTCATGCACAGACTGAGGTGAAAAGCAAACTGAGCTGACATTTCAGAGAGACAAATACATGATACACACAACATATATATGTGCATATATACCTATATATATACTGTATATATTATATATATACATATATATATTATGGGGAAAATTTGCTCGGCCTGCTGATATGAGAAAAAGCTTCAAACGTTCGCCTGAGGGTGACAGAAAAAAAAAAATAGCGTCTCCATTCGCTGTCACATACATCATATATTGTCACAAGGCATTTTCATCTTCATACTGATATCAAAACTATATAACATAGTCTTAAGATTATGATCCCACAGCGACTAATATATATATATATATATATATATATATATATATATATATATATATATATATATATATATATAGATATATATATATATATATATATATATATATATATATATATATAGAACCTTCGAACATAAAAAATATCGTATTGTGTTGTGCTTCTTTCTTATTCATTCTTGAAATGCACATTACTTACTAAGGCTAATAACACCCCATTGCTTCTTCAAGAATATATCCACAGATAATCGAAAATAACCAATTTGCGAACCTGACAGTCACATGCCTTGGGTACAAGCAACGGGATCTGCTTCAAAGAGACCTACGAGGGACCGAAGGAATCGGGACAACTTTGATCGTACTGGGAATCTTCTGGGACTTGGGTCGAAGCTATTAATGCTCGTCTCTCCACACCCACGCAGGTCTCGGGTAAGGTGAGACTGCAAAGAAAACTGGACCCTTATTAATCCTACATCAACTGTAGAAAAGAAGAATGGCTAGTTCTTCAACCCATTTCAATGTAAAATTCCGTTCATTACTGCAAGCGAAGAGATGTACAGTACTACATACGCCAGACCGACTTTACAGGGGAGGAAACATATCACGTTGATCTTAATGATAATGTAAAAAATGCAATCCTTTCTCATAACGGATGGTACACGTTCCTGAAATGTTTCCTCTAAAACAAAATGATATCAGAACCTCATGCTGCAAACACAATTAGAGAGAGAGAGAGAGAGAGAGAGAGAGAGAGAGAGAGAGAGAGAGAGAGAGAGAGAGAGAGAGAGAGAGAGAGAGAGAGCCTGCCACCTTCAGCTTACAAAACGGTCAAGGCACCCGTAATATTTGAGAGCCACCTAAAGTTAAAGTTAAGTATACCATAGTTTAACCAGACCACTGAGGTGATTAACAGCTCTCCTAAGGCTGGCCCGAAGGATTAGACTTATTTTACGTGGCTAAGAACCAATTGGTTACCTAGCAACGGGACCTACAGCTTATTGTGGAATCCGAACCACATTATACCGAGAAATGAATTTCTATCACCAGAAATAAATTCCTCTAATTCTTCATCGGCCGGCCAGAGACTCGAACTCGGGCCTAGCAGGGTGCTAGCCGAGAACTCTACCGACTCATCCAACGAGGACCTGCCACCTGAAGTGCCAAATACAACTTGGAAATCGTACGTCTACACGAATTAAAATAAATTTCCTTTTATTACGATAAGCAGCAAAAATAATGATTAGGAAGACTACTACGTCGCAGTCGTAGGAAAATGATGTCGCAGTGGAGGACCACAGCAGCAGGGAGCAATGTCACACTTGCCTCGCCGTCATTGAAAGTCAGGTCAGGACCGAGGCAGCCAGAGAGAAGAATTGTGAGAGCATTGACATTTCTTGTGAGATCGTTTCTTTAAGCCTCTTCCATCTTTGCTATTCGAGGCAGGATTAAGCCCCAGCAAAAGAACGGGAGTCTCGTTTTCCTTCTGTCGAATATTTGTACCGATTTCGGAACTTCCTTTATTCTCTTCTAAATTTGAGATTTTTATTTGTCATTAATAGCAGAATAGCAAGAGAAGGTTAGACGTGCCGTTTTCCAGTGACTTGACCTTGAAAGAGCACTGTTTACTTATTAATATAGTTCTGAAATACCAGCATGGAGCAACAAGCGAACACATATGACGTATCACTGAATGACAATTGTTAAAGGGAAGAAATATACATGTATGTATGTATGTATGTATGTATGTATGTATGTATGTATGTATGTATGTATGTATGTATGTATGTATGTATGTATATATATATATATATATATATATATATATATATATATATATATATATATATATATATATATATATATATATATATATATATATATATATATATATATATATATATATATATATATATATATATATATATATATATATATATATATATATACAATGTATATATATATATATGTGTGTGTATATATGTGTATGTATATGTATATATATATACACACAGTATATATGTACATACGTATATATATATATATATATATATATATATATATATATATATATATATATATATATAACGTGTGTGTGGATATATACATATATATATACAATGTGTATATGTGAGTGTATATATATATAAACATATACGTGTATGTTTTCCATATGTATATGCGCGCGCGTGCGATTGTGTGTGTGTGTGTGCATGACGAAGGATGCGTAACGGATATCACATGAGCCCCAAATGTAATAGATGTTTCATAAGAGAAGCTGATCACCGCGACAAGCCATTCGCATATGATTACGTGAAAGCAGGAGCATGGATAATACGTTACATGCCTACTTTTGTTTACGTAGAGCATTCTCTTTGAACGCGTAATTCATTTTTTTATGGAATTATGTCAGTAATAATTTATAATGTTAATGTAAAGCTTATTTTTTTTATAAAAAGGCAAACACATCCACATATAAAATATCTCACGCCTTCTTTTCTCTCTCTCTCTCTCTCTCTCTCTCTCTCTCTCTCTCTCTCTCTCTCTCTCTCTCTGCAGACAATGCCAGTATTTATGAAATTGGATTAAGCCTAACGATACTCTCAAATGTCAATGACCTTTCGA
>NC_089757.1:25598264-25628264 GCF_040412425.1 Macrobrachium rosenbergii
GAAAACTTCTGCAAACAAAGGAAGATACTGCTCATTCAATACGGAATTAATCAGTATTAGAAATGAAAACATGCGAAATGTATCTTTACCAAGACTTGGCTTAAGGAGGGACCGTTAGCATTCCAGGACGAATCACAAATTAATGTAAATGTAAGTATTGATTTAAGTAATAAAGTAGTTCATGAAGAAAACGAATGTTCTAGTAGAGTGAGCTTAACGAATTTATGCAAAAGGCAAACTGCAATTCGTAATGCAATGTTTACCTATATTGCATTACGAACTGCATCTATAAATATTCTAAATATATAAATCTAACTGTGAAACGTACCTTAATTAAAAGTAAGAATGAGAGAGAGAGAGAGAGAGAGAGAGAGAGAGAGAGAGAGAGAGAGAGAGAGAGAGAGAGATCTGTTTTTAGGACCTCCCAACCGGTGAAAATCTTCCAACATACCGCCGAACTGCCAATATAATATCAACTGAGAGTTACTTTATTTAACATAATTAATGAGGATTGAATGCGCTTTCAGCGACTTATAATAGCCATGCATTAACTGAATTATCAGCCAAATCCGACTTCACAAACCACTATTACTCAACTTCTTCCTGTCTATATCCATATCTATGCATTAGGTGAAAATATATTAAAGAACTCGCAAAAATAAAAAAAAATTGGATATTTCCTAGATAGTGACCCCCAACAAAGTTCGAGGGTCGTTATCTAGGACTAACATTTCATGGGGGTCATTATCTTTATGATATTTACAGTCTTTTGTTTATGTTTTTACGGTAATCCCCAACGGGCTAGTACTAAACACGCCGCAAAGGTGGATACATACCGGGTTGAGACCCTTGGGGGTCACTATCTAGGCAAGATCCAAAATTACACACACACACACACACACACACACATATATATATATATATATATATAATTATATATATACATATATATGTATATATATATAAATTTAAATAATACATATATATATATATATATATATATATATATATATATATATATATATATATATATATATATATATATATATATATATATATATATACTGTATAGTCATCACTATTTACAGTAATTCCCTGAAAGTGAGCAGTTTGTAGAGGAGACTTATCAGGCATATTCGCTCCCGCCTATTAATATGAGTGCATAATAAATCTTACCTTTCAGTTTATACGATGATGCGTTCAGTCTTTATGCTAGAAGCTGTCCTTTCACAGATTGGTATTTTATCTGCGAAAGCAAAGCTTCCAGCATAACGACTGAACGCATCAGGATATAAACTGAAAGGTAAGATTTATCATGCAACCATATTAATAGGCGAGAGCAAATATGTCTAAGTCTCCCTCTACAAACTGGTTCGCCTTCAGAGATTAATTACGACAGTAAATGATGCCTCTTCATTGCACGGGCATTAGGAAGAGAGTGCATCGGAAAGGGATTTTCATTGTATGGGAAGCGGAAACCCGCTATCTTAAAGAATCATTAAAGCATCTTTTGGTAATAGTTTGCGCAAAGAACAAAAGCAAGAAATGCTTGCTTCGAGAAACTCATTATCCTCCTAAAATATGATTTGTGTTGAGAGTTTGGGTAAACTTTACAAGATGGATTGTTGGCTGTGAAACATCGTTTTAGATATTGGCTTTAAGATATGCTGCCGAACTTTTGCAGACATGGACCTTATAATATTTGCTGATCACTTTAATTAACGGAATTTATCACTACTTCTCATCAAATATCGGCAATAGTAATAACAATGCTCATATGACAAACTTCTACTGACTTTGAAAATGCTATTTTTAAAAGGAAAAAATATATAAAATAACCTTATATAACTTTCATAAAAGATCTTAGCCACCCCCCAAAACAATATGCAAATGGTACGTGTACAATACGGAGCCTATTTTTGCAAAACAATTTTGTCCGAATGTTGAAAAAGAAAGCGAACGGTATAACAAAACGAGATATCGCTCAAATATTGTATGTCTGGAATAAATGAAATTGTTTACCCCAACTTTTTAGTATTATTCATTATTACGCCACATATTCAAGAGTGTAACAAGCGAAGACTGTAAAGAAAAAGTAACATAATTAAATCTGTAATGGACAGCAAAAATAAAAGGTTCAGGAACAAAGGAAGTTAAGGATGAAATGTACGTAGAGAAATGAGGGAAAAATTAATAAAGGAATAGTGGGTATACAAATGATGGTAAATATGATGTTAAAGGGGGCATCAGCTTTATCCTGTATTCATTCCCCATTCTCTCTATTTTCCCGACTTCAGAAAAATATATGGAGGATTATTTTAGCATGACATACATACAGACTAATTAATGATTTCATAACAAAAATTAATGTCACAATAGATGCGAAACAAAGAATAAACTCTGAATGAAACCTAATATTGAAAAACTAAATGGCGCTGCATCACAATAAACGATGCATAAAGGCAAAAAATAAAAAAGACTGAAACAAAAATATTTTAAATATGAACAGAATAAAAAAAAACAATGAAAGTGGAAAAAAATTTACACACAATGAACAACTAAAGTGCCGAGGCTTCAGTTTCTATTCAGTTAAAAAAAAAAAAAGCTAGGAAAGTGCCCGAAGTGGAAACACCCGAATCTAGAGATAAAAGAATAAATATTTCTGTAATCACAACAAAAGGTACAAATGGAATACGTTTTATACATCAAGATATCTCAAGGTAAAGAAAATTCCCTCATTGATGACGGAGTCAAAGGAGAGAGAGAGAGAGAGAGAGAGAGAGAGAGAGAGAGAGAGAGAATAAAATGCTTGGGGATGACCGATGTAGGAAGACTGTGCAAGAGTTCGCATGGATTTTCCAAATATACATTATTTTATCCTCACTATACAGTATAAACAAGCTTACATTATTCCATAAAATGCCTCTCATTCAAAGCGCAGCAGCACTGACAACTAAGTGCTTTAATAAACACGGATGAGGATTCAGAAGAGCTAGATACAAACTGATAATCCAGCCGTACGATTCTTATCATTCCAGGAATATCCAACGCAAAAACAATTCAGGGGTGGATAGTACACCGGCAAAGACCTGGCATCGTTGACAAAATAACGACGAGCGACTCTATTTCTCTCTCCTTTTCACGTTTAGTTGCGCATAACCCCCTTTCTATTCTCCATGTGAGGTTTGAGGTTCTAAATCAGACCTTCCAGCCATTCTCAAAGACATGATAATAATGGTTAGAGCACTTTGGTGCTCCATTAACATTCAACGTGTGGCATATCTAAATGAATTCCCTTTCCTTAAGAGAAAGGAAGCATATATAGTGACTGGCAGCAGGTATATAGTGGCTAGCAAATTATTCCTCTAAGGACAAAGGCATGACCCCTGAGACTGACAAATTATTCCTCTGAGGACAAAGGCATGCCCCCTGAGATAATTACAATTGCTGCTTCGGGTATCCGTGTGAGTCTTCGACTCTATTTGTATGTATGATAGTGTGATCAACAACACCAAATTTGTTACGAATTATATCCAGTGGGGAAACAATGATCTTTAGAGTTTTCCTTCTGCGCAGCGTTGTAATTTTTTCCATTGCATACCGAACAGCACCGAGCGATAAAATCAGCTATGTATGAACATACCACATCCGGTGACTCAACCTTAAGATCACTGAATGGCGTCAGAAATACCACATTCATCTCGCAGAATAGCAACACACATTTTCGATATTAGGCCAATCAGCGAGGTTAACTACCTTTCCGCACGATATCTTACACCGTATGAAAGAGATTTACGCGATGAAAAGAACAAGTAGTAGCAGTAGCAGTAACGGCGGGATAAGGAAAGGAAAATAAAAGTGAGAGAGGTCATGATGAAATAGAATAAATAAAATATGGAATTTAGGCCAAAGGCAAAGCGCTGGGACCTATGAGGTCATTCAGTTCATGGAATAAGTATTTAAAACTTTAAGACTTTTGATCTCTGTGCTCTACATGCATACTGACAAAGAAAAATAAAATCAGGAAAATAGCAGTAACAGTTAAAGACGACAAACAAAGTTTACCTTCCCAATAATAAAAGGTATGAAAATAAAAGCTATGACCAAAAAGCTTTAAAAACAGAATTAGATAAGGCGAACATTTAAAACCGACGAGACGGAGAAGGTAATGCCAACATGAAACGCTCGAGAACTTGCAATGAAATGGCACGCATAAGTCTACAATAAAATAACAGAGAGAGAGAGAGAGAGAGAGAGAGAGAGAGAGAGAGAGAGAGAGAGAATTATTCTCTTCAGCTTCAAATTACACTCAAATTGTGGTATGATAAATGTTAAGACTGTTTCAGAAGCAATATGCAGTCCAATCGAATATACTTAAACACTATTATTCAAGGAGTATGCGAAGTATGTGTAAAATCCCACTACAAATAACAGTGTTCACTAAACATAAAACTCAATAGCCTTAACTGGAGAACTGCCTGTAAAAATACCGACCCCAAAATGCAGACTATTGGCATTACCCAATCGCACAAATAACGGATTTAAAAGATACGGCGTTATTGCTTCGCAAATAATGACTCATTGTATTAACTAATTAACCTCCCGGTATTGAGTCCTGTTGAATGAGTAAAGACTAGCATTTCAATGTTTGCATCGACGTTTATTAATGAATACATTGCTCAACTGTCCTTACATCGTATAGAGTCACGTGACAGTGCCAACGACCGACTGCCGTTGGCTTGAAAAGGGAACCTAACTTACTAAAACTCACTTTTTCTTCCAATTTTGAGCCGCTGTTACTCATTTTTTCACACCTCTTGGACCTTCCATTCCATATTCAAAAAATGTTCTCCACAGTTAGCTCAGCGATCATTGAACTATATAAACCCATTGACATTCTACAGGGAAACAAATTAAATCTTCTACCCCTCCCAGAATCCTCTGCACAATGGGAAGGAAAGTGTAAAAAGTGTGCATAATTGGAAAGTGTTCAAAGGGAGGAAGAGACGAAGACCTAAAAAGTGCTGGATATATCGAGTGAAAGAGGTATTTGGAAGGAAGGGCGTTGACATTCAGGAAGTGCAAGTACGCAAGCAATACACAGGTGGAAAGTTCATTGTGCGCGCTCGTGTGTGTGTGAGCGCAGGAGAAGGAGTCAGAGGAGTGGGGGAGGCATTAGTGCCCTTTTGTGTAGGTGTACTAAGCATCGAATGTAAGAGCAATTTTCTCTATAAAATGTTATTGACAATTCAGTAGTTATGGTATGGATGTTGCAAAGCCTGCTATTTTTTCCTCTAAACCGCCCCCTACCCCATTAAGTGAAACTGCTAATTAACGAATTAATATTTATGTAATGTGTCTGATTCTTGTCCACATAACTGGAAACACGCAGTGAATACACAAGCCTAAAACTAAATCCAAAATACGTACTGAAACATTATCTCCAAAATCGAAATCGAGCTGACACAATATATTTTAATGTACAGCATAAAGATTCTGCAACAAAGGCGACAATTAAAACTATTAGCTACTAAACAACTATAAGGAATGAGAAACACTCTCAATCTGCTTAGTTTCCTGTTTCCATTTGCTGACGAGTTTCGTTGCTAATGTACACGGAAATAATGAAAGTGTTAATTATCTGAAGTACCTTGTGTACGGAAATTCATTGATGGTAATTCTGCAGTACTTCGTGTTTAATCAAAATGTTACCTACCTGGTATAATACATGATGAGTTACCGAGCTGTATTGACCAACATTATAGAATTATTGTTGACCTTTGGTGAAAAATTATATATAAAGAACAGTATAGCACTGCCGTAAGTTTGTCAAATCAAATCTGTTTTAAAAGTAACATAAGGCTAAAAGACCCTGCGGTAAATCTCATGGTGTAATAATAACCAGTCGACATTTAAGGTCTGTAATCTCTTATGGCATCATGTTAAGCTACTTTTATGTTAAAAATAAAGATTAAAAACAAAAAATACGCTTAGTAAGCAAAAGCGCATTAGAGCTACAAGACTCACTAATGGAATGTGTAATTAAATGAAAGGGAGATTTACAACCGCACTGATAAAATTCAACAAAGCGGGCAAATGACAATCTGACTGAGGTGAGATTAATTTGCCTGTGCTATATTTGAAATTAATGATACGAAGATGAAACCGGAACTAATTGCGTTCATCTACTTGTTAATTACCTTGCAAAGCAAACCTTGCAACAAAGAGATTACGAGCCGAAAACTATCGACTTCAATAATAATCCCTGTAAGAATTCTTTTGAATAACCACCATGGATACGAGAGCCTGATTTTGTTCATAAAACGAAATAAACAATCCTGCATCATATGGAATGTGAATCACGAAAACAATTTGCGAGTGGTCTTAACAGCAAAACAAGACATTTACATTTAAACCCTAATCGCGCAATATCGTCCATAAGAAATGACCCTGAGCACAATATAAAAATTTAGCGAGATATACAAGAGCTTCAAGACAATCAGAGCAACTTGAAAAATATTTTTTTCAATAGTGTTGTTAGTCAACTATCATTTCGGAAAAAGTATGACCATTACTAAAGTGAATTATGGCTCTCAGCACCGAAAACGTCAAAGTTATCTCGTATATCATGTAATGTATTTCACCCAAAATTATAAAATAAAATCATACGCACAAACATAGATTAAAAACACAAATGCAAGCTTATGAGTACTGTTACAATTTCCACCACGAGTTTAAGAACTCGCGTAGCCCTTCTGAGATCCTAGCACTGTTAATAACTTCTCTCAGTGGTCTGGTTAAACTATTTTAATAATAATAATAATAATAATAATAATAATAATAATAATAATAATAATAATAATAATAATAATAATAATAATAATAACTTCTGCCTTCAGGTGACAAGAGGAGATCATTATCGTAACAAGGGAGGCAGCAGAAGCTCTTGTACTGAGAGACACAAGGCGTCGGACTGAAAAATAATGGCTTGTGCTCTGTGTGTCATGAATCAAAGTGACACACAAGACCATCATATCCTACGGTAATTTTAAAGAAAAACTATACCGATACCAATTTTCTACTGATATTTGTATATGGGCTTTCTAATCTAACTTTTGAATGTGGCAGTGACCATTGTATTATGTTTTCCCTGGAACTTTTCAACACCCTCTGTTAGGGTAACCGGTTGTGTGTGCAATTTATATATAATATATATATATATATATATATATATATATATATATATATATATATATATATATATGTATATGTATTTTTGTGTATATATAAATGTAATTACATATACATACACACACACATACATACACACACACACACACACACACACACACACACATATATATATATATATATATATATATATATATGAATTTTCGCCATTCATACATACAAGCACATACATATTTGTGTATATATGGTATACACACATACATATATACTGTATATTTACACATATTTAACTCAAAAAAATTATTCACAGAAATTCGCTGACTTTTTGCTGCAACAATCGAATAAATCATTATCACATAACCATTTGTATAAAGCAAGCCAGTAACTATCAGAAAGAAAGGGAGGGAGACCTTTTGTCTCTGATAAACAGCTTTCTTCTGATTTCAAATAAGACTGGGCGATGAAAGCACCTGTTAATCCCTGCGAGGGACAGCCCAGCGGGGAAGGAGACCGAATCGCTCTGAAGATTAATGACGCAGGTTTAAGATAGATTAAGGCCATATTTCATCTTGATTCCCGGAGGATACGGCTTAAATATGGGAGGCTTTAAGCGTTCTTTCATTATAACTTTCTCACATTCGTGTTTATTGTTTTCGGGTTTAATCTGGAATAAGTCAGGCAATATTAAATATTGGAAGCCCTACTTATTTCACTGCTGCAACCAACCCCTGTCAAAATTATCGGAAATATCCGCGTAAATCACAATACGCGTATTACCTCTCGCATGCGAATAATTATGCTTTTTTGTGATAACGTAGGAAACACCCAACCGAGTTAAATATATAATAACTGTCTTCATACAATAAAGACTCCGAAAATATTGTATTTGTTCTATTTTGGATTTATAATCAATTAGAAGTTTAACGAACATGCAGAATCTGTCCTTATATAGTGGAGAGAGATAGGGAGGGAAGGATGTCGAACGAATCCTGTCCTTATATAGTAGAGAGAGATGGCGGGTGGTTTCATTTTAAATGAAATTTCAGGCCTTGTAAGGTAAATGCTTGGTTTAACCAAAATCAGCGTCTTTTGAGAGAATGCTTTTAATTCTTGCAGTAACTTGGACAGCTTTATTGAACCTCCTCGTCTTATATTTTATATTTTTCAAGTGAGGTTTCACATACGTTAATATGTATTGATTGCATCTTATTTATCTACTTGAAAAGAATCATAATTTGTCAATACGCAGAGTTACGTAACCATAAGTTAATTTTCTCTTCTTTTCTTATTTTGTACTAATTTATATCAGCACCGATGGCACTTGCACTTGTCAATAGCAATTGTACCTTCCTTCATAAACACCACGGTCAAATTTTACAGAAACCGAGTCCTACAAGTTGTATGAGCACAAAAACGTTTCACATAACTGAGAACCTTCCAGAACGGGATACACCATCAATGTTTCTTAAAAACGAAAAAAAACATATAATAATAAATATGTAAATACATAAAATTCCAGTGTTATACGTCCACCATTAACTCCGACTTAGACCAATTCAATCTCGGCGCGAAAATGAGTTGGATTTCCGCAAAGTGAGTCCTTCGGTAATATCAGTATAACGTAGAGAGCCACTTAAGACCCTTAACGCTAAGTGGATTAATTCTCGGGTCTTATATTCAAGCTCCTTGAGTGGGATGACTCTGAATGGCAGAAGGTATAAGAGTAAGGGGGAGAGTGGGAGAAGAGGGTAGAGGGTAGACTCGTAAAAAAATTAAGAAATGCTTAACGGAGAAGGTTAGGAAGGAAAAATGGAAAACAATGTATATTTTCTGGTGATTTTGTGGACTATGAGAATGTTTTGTTTTCTCATTTCATGTTTTACATATCAATTCTAGTTCCTCTTCACATTTTGTAGGATGTGCTATCTTTTCTAATCAGTTAGTTATTTTTAACCAAGAATGTCATACCTGTTTCTTTGGAGCATCTTTGTATGGCAGCCTCTTCAAACTGTACCTAAATTCACTTATTTAAGTTACAGTTACCAAACAATAGGTTAAATTAACATATTCCTTCAGTATGCATATTTTGTATTCAATCTACCGAGTTTACTCTTCCTCCTGGTTTATGATTGAAACGTGAAATCAAAAATTGTGAAATATCAGGACTTGGTCCGCCTTTCTTTTCTAGATTCCAGCACAGTTACACTAACAATCTATTGCAACCATTACTTCTTTTAAGGCGTTACCCAAGCAATGACGCCGGGTAAGAAAGGACCAGGTCCATGGGGAAACTTTTGGGTTGACAGTACGATAATTCCAACAAGTCTACGAACTGAATTGTCATTTCTTCACATTTTTGTTTTCAAAGACTGATAGTAGTTTTTTTTTTTTTTTTTTTGCATATGTTCCATATAATTTCATTGATGAAGGTATGGTAAAATGTGCAGTTACGAATGAACTGTATGAACAGCATTCCACTGATGAAATTTTAACCAGATTTTTTCCTAACAGTACGTAATGAATTCTTTTAGTAATTAATGTACTTCTGGTGTAGGTGCGTATAGCTACTTATAAACCAGTGCTATATCAAAATAAATCAGTCCTTTATTTGTTTCCACTCAAAGATATATTTACAGATTGTTTATGTAATAAATCCGTTATACCCTACAAGCCAAACATGTAATTAGTGAATAAGATCATTCTGAAGCGAAGAAATATTTTGATAGCTTGGAGGGAGAAAAGTCGAGAATTCTTGGATTACGACTGTCGTAGGTAGAGCGTTCCTTGTATCGACCCTTGCATTGAATTGCATGAATATTTTCTTGATGCAAAGACAGCGAGAGCGAGAGCGAGAGCGAGAGAGAGAGATCAGCTAATGTAAGTGGCACAGATGAGCAGAATCCCATCCATTAGCGGCAGCATTAATTCTCTGCAAACTTTTACCCCCCGCATTGGACGTTTCGTTATATACATTAGGGTTTTAGCTTTGGGCTTTTAACTATTGATTTAAGTCCTGATGTAGGTTTTCACCTCGATCCTGATCGTTGTGAGCGCATTAAATAAATGAGAGCTTGTGTAGTCATGCTGCCAGTAGCAGCAATTTTACCAACGATGGGGGGGAGCTAATTCAATCTGACTGTTTCGCAAAGAGATCTGAACTTACATCAAAAAGGAGCATTAAACTTGAAGGTAAACAGATACCGTCAAGAGGTTTTAATCTCGCGTGAAAATGTTTAGTGTTTGATTCATCGAATAATAATCACTTTACGACTTTTTATAAACTTTTTTCCTAAGAAATGCAAACATGCAATTCACTGAGTCCAAATTTACTTTAAATCACAGGGCAAATCGAAGCTTGACATTACATTTTTAGTACTTGTTCTTATATCTAAGTATATCCCGATTCACCTTGGTTACATAAACGTTAAATTACTTGAGTTATTATTGTATTTTTTTCGTTGGTAAATATTCAAGGGTCTTGAATTAAAAATATTAACGTCACACGACTCATGCTAGTACACTCTCAACCATGATAAGTATACGCATCACCTTAATTGTCACTGCTAACTTCGTCACTGAATTTCAAAAGCCATGAAACGCGAGTGTTAAAATACATCTTTCATCACGAGCAAGCATCTCCATCGGGCTCATGCAAATTCAAAATAACTTTCGTGGCCATCTAAGGCCTGACGTGATCTGGCCTGCAGGACAATTTCGAAGAAGTAACCTCTGGCGATTCTAAGAACATTTTCCTCTTAGACCCGCCTCAAGATCGTAACTGAGTTATTGCAAAATCCCAAAAGAATTTAGAATGTCCTTTCCAGTTTGACTCTTCGCTAACAAGCCAGCCTGCGAGACTTAGAGCTGAGTCTCACCTGCTGCATAATTTTGAATATTCTTATTCGCTGATATTTTAGTTTATCTCAGTTTGTTATTTTCATTTATTTTACCACGCTTTCTTTCACTGGGTCTGTTTTCCTGTTTATTTTGTGAATGCCTATTTGGCAAATGAATGGCTTCGTTCCGCTGTTGTATATGTCATTAAAACTCGTAATACATTGTTCAGTTAATAGGATTCCATTTCTTTTGTTCTGTAAATTCTACATACGATTTTGTGGCTCTATATTTTTGTCATTTTTGTTTAGTACTGATGAATCAGTACTCCTCTCCCTCACAAAATCATAATAAATTGCTCTTTTAAGCGGCATGCATCACTTATCATAAAATAATGTAAGCATATCATTTGCAGTAGTTAGCGGGTGTCATTCACCATTAATAATTCTCAGTACTCGCAATGAAATGATTGTTTAATGTTATGAAACACCTTTTTGGGGCATTAAATGAAATTAACTCACGGTCCAAAATAGACATAATTTATCATATTTTCCGGATCAGTCAGTGAATGAATTACTATCCTTCACTGGCCTTATGTAATGATTTTAAGTTAAAGGGGTTGTGTGTGTGTGTGTGTGTGTGTGTGTGTGAGAGAGAGAGAGAGAGAGAGAGAGAGAGAGAGAGAGAGAGAGAGAGATAATATTCACCTACAAGTGTATGTCCAGGTAGCTGGAGTACGAATGGGAAAGTTTCTCATTTATATTCTCAGTGAACAATTACAAAATAATAAGACATCCACAAACAAATCTTCGACATATGGTTAGAAATTGTTCTAAAAAATATATATATATATATATATATATATATATATATATATATATATATATATATATATATATATATATATTATATTTACATCATATACACAAGTACGTACGTACACATAGCCTACATTTGATGGTATAGACTACAGAGGGTAGAGTGGTAAGAAAGCGAGGTGCCAAAAGGTCAAGTTCTGAATGTTATGGATGATTCATGGCTCACTTTTCGGAAATCGGAACGATAGCAATGAAAGTATGTCGCGACGCTTTTATCCAGAGAGTCGATGAGCTAAGTAATGGGATAAGACGAATGTCGTCGTCGCCTTGGTAAATTTCCTCGGGCAGTCTCGTTCCCGAAGCATAATATTTATTGCGCATCGAGAGTGAAATGAACTTTCCTTGTTCATATTGACACTGACACCACCCCGTTCACGGAACAGTCGTTTCCACTACAGATATTGGTGTTGTTTCGGGGAAGCATTTAGATGCTAGCACTTGGGAATGGAGAAGTATTTACCTTCCCAACAGCAGGAAGCGTATGGTAACGTTTTACCTCTTTTTAGGCGAGATTTCTTAGATTTATAATGTCATTTTAGAGATATAACCAGTCATTTCTTGAGAGGCCCATTTTCTCAAAATACTACACAAACATTCTATCTTTTCCATTTTCCGGTAATAAAAAGTAGATATACTATATTTTGGGGGGGGATTCTTTTCCTACGTTTTGAATTTGGGAATCAGTAAGCCAAGTTCTTTCATTACACTCTAATGGACTATTAACAACAGAACGCGGAACCAAGACGAAATTCTGGCAGAACAGGCAGATTCGAATTAATTCTCAGCGATGCCCCGGATAATCCCGAAGGTTCTGAAGCATGCGGAGTCCGCGCGATACATCCTGCGTTTTATTCGTAAAGTTTCTTGGTTATAAAACTGCGAGTAGACACTGGAGGTTTGGTCAGTTGTCCTTTCAATGTCACCTCGTAACTGGATTTTCAGAGGACGAGATCTCGATGTTCTCGTCCTATCACAAGATCAAATCTCAATGTCCTCGCTCTGTTTGGGTGTGTATTGAAAGGCCATTATTTCATTCAGTGAATAAGTAAATAAATAAGTAAATACACGCCCACAAACACACACACATATATATATATATGTGTGTGTGTATGTATATATATACATATATACATACACACACCCACATATATATATATATATATATATATATATATATATATATATATATATATATATTTGTATACTATATCATTGGTATTTTTCATATATATACTTCAAACAGGCAGCGATCAAACTTTCACTGACCACTGTAGGCTTCATCAGATAAAAGCCAACAATATGTACTTTAACCGAAATAAATTAAATAACAATAGTAAATTGCTCTAGCAAGTAATTTCCTAACACTCAGAATACATTAAAATGGTAGTACTCAGCCTATCATTAAATTTAAGAGGAACTGGTAACATAACATAGTCTATCCATTTCATCAGTGCCTTCTTATTGTCGAAATATATATGCCACGCCTCGCACTTCTGTCTCTCATCTCCTGTCACACAGGCACTAAATGGTGGCACTTATGCCACTGGCACTTACCCTGGAGAGACCAGATGCCCCCAGCAGCTCAACAACCAGACAAAAGGGATAACAACCCTGCAACTTCTAAGAAAATCAGATAAACGTGAGATCAAGACTAGCAATAATATATTATTACAGACTACTAAACGCTTCAAAGCAAATGCAGGCACGACACTTACATTGGAGAAACATATTTTGGGTACTTTCAAACTTATTATCATAATATTTAACAAAACCAAATCTCCTTCGATACAATAAAGTGAAACGATTCCCTGTTACAGTAAACGCACAGTTTTTAATGAAAAGAGTTGCTTTTAGTACTAAGTGAAAGATATATACTTCCTCTCTTAAATTATTGTAAAGGGAAGGAAGGTTTCTTTGCTTATGTGATACCTCGTTGGTCGTGGTCTGGAATTGCTATCTTGCTTAAATGTGTTAAAACGAAAACTGCAGACAAAATAAACTGGTATTGGACTGGCCTCAACATATACAGTGCCGTGTATAAAAGGGGGTTTTATAAATACACACTGACAGCACATAGGAAGAAACAACATTTTCCCCCGTCTTTTGCAATATTTAATAGACATCCATTGAACTTTAGTGAAATGTATTTCAAACATGTTGCCGCATTTATTCTTCTTTCCTAAGGCCTCTCCCATTATAGGAACGTGTACATGTATGGAAATATATCCATACATATACAGGCAACTTTTGTTGAAAATACTTATGAAACAATTAGCATTCAAGAATTCTATATCTATTTATATATCTAGTTATTTATCTGTGTGCATGAGTATAGCAAAACTACATATACAGATATAATAACATGAAAGGGAAATGACTCAATGAACAAAGAAAATGAATTTTGACATACTAAGGCTGTTACCACCTAAGATAATCTGTTTATTCCGACCCCCGTTTATATATTCGGCCTAAAATATTAAAACTTTTCAAATTTTCAAAGATACGTAAACCATAGCTGTGCCTTGATTTTATGATCAAAAGTAATACAGGAAATGCGCAAGAGAGAGAGAGAGAGAGAGAGAGAGAGAGAGAGAGAGAGAGAGAGAGAGAGAGAGAGAGAGAGAGAGAGAAGAGAGAGAGCTTGACTAGTAAGCTTTAGGCCCTCCGCCTCATGCACCGGTGCAGCGTTCTAACTTTTTATGCAAATGCTCTGCAACTCTGATGATTCCGAACAAGTTCGAGAGGGACAGACGACTCTAAACTCAGAGCAGGGAGAGGTCACGAATTTGTATCCATCTTAAAATTCCTTCTCATTACATTGACGAAATTATATTGACATCAGACATCATGTTTTATATTTAAATGGCTTAACATTTGAAATTACGTTATTGATATATTGCCATGGACATTAAACGGAATCAACAGCAAAATAAACAGGATGATGTTGCATGAGTTCGACATCGATTATGCAACGCTCTGAATTCGTAATTTGTGATTGAAACTGGTTACCTTTGAAGGGCAGAATATAAATACAATTGTGTATGGCCGATCTTTTTACCTGCAATATTTACAGTCCATCAGCTGCAGTGAATTAATGGAAAACTAATTATCAACCAAAATCACAGCAGGAGTAACAACCAATAATCATCATCGTCACCAAAACTATCATAAAAAAACGACTCACATTAAGCTAATTTACCAACATAAGTGACCAGAAACACGATCATCTGATAATACCGTTGCACATTGATAATATGTTTATCTGAGAAGATTAAGATATACTACCACGTGAATACTGACAACGAAGCCAGCGTTACCTGGCCAACCATTATATATATATATATATATATATATATATATATATATATATATATATATATATATATATATATATATATATATATATATATATATATATATATATATATATATATAATATATATATATATATATATATATATATATATATATATATATATATATATATATTGCTCAAGTCTTTCCCACGCTTTCATTACAGTAATCTCAGCTCTTTTCCAGCTTCCTTGATTATTGTTCACAAACAACTGTTGCGTAATACGGAACACAACACTCCCGTCCCAGCATTATTCCACGGACTAATTTTTACGTTTTAATCGTGAACAGGACAACTCCAACTACTGACTGTATCCTACCTTTGTAAAGCGCTGCTTTTGGGACGCTCTATTCATCAGGAATGAACGTCCTGAATGGGAATGCTAGTTTGAACTGGAAATAGTTTGAATTTAAACAGACTAATAAATGCAAAAAGACTAGTTAGTTTAACAATGAGTCAGATACTAACGAAAAAATCTTTAATATATATATATATATATATATATATATATATATATATATATATATATATATATATTATATATATATATATATATAGTATATAAATATAAAATATATATATATATATATATATATATATATATATATATATATATATATATATATATATATATATATATGTTATATTGTAAATATACAAAACAAATTTGGTTTGTCAAGGCAGGAATCCATCTGCAAATTACTACATACGTAATCTATATAGCAATTTTTATTGACTACAATTCAATGGAAAATTCACCCGAACTTTCCCAAAGAACGATTACAGTAAAATTTCATATTTGTACTGAACATCCAATTAATTGCAAAAATAAATATGTGATGTAACTAAAGTCAATTCATTGATATTTGTTCAGCAAATGGGAAAAAGTTACCCGAAGCCTTCCGAAATCGGTTTATCCTTTAATATTTATAGTGAATATCCTTACATTTGTGCTCACGATATTGAGAGAGAGAGAGAGAGAGAGAGAGAGAGAGAGAGAGAGAGAGAGAGAGAGAGAGAGAGAGAGAGTGAGAAACAAAACCACTCAAAAGTTCATTTGCATATTTCTCTGACAATACAGAATGGTAGGAAATTATTCAACTATTGGGATAAAAATTGTGAATAAATAAAAACAAATAAGGTTGTTTATTCTTTTTGATGAAGATATACATATGTTTTCAAGAAAGAACAACAGCGGCTATGAAAAAAGATAATAGAACAATATCTTTAACAAGGCAAAAACACAGAGAAAAGTAACCAAAACGAGTGACACCTATAAAAACAATGTTAAATTAGAATAACAAATGGAGTTTGGTGAAGGCCCAGAGGCCAGGTCACTTTGTAGAGGAACTTCGAAACAAAGCAGGCAGACAAAGGCAGACCTCAGGCAGCCTTGCATAATTCTGACTAAGAGAAATTCCCATAAAATCTGTGCACATCAGAACAATCTGACTATTCTGATAATGAATTCTGATGGAGGAGTACCGTAACCCAGTGTCACATTATATTATCGGCGTTGTATATTACGAAGGTTTTACACAACACTACATATTAGTTTGAAAGTAAATAGGTGAATTAAAAAAAAAAAGTTTGAACTAAAACCTGATAACGTTAATATATATCGGCAGAGAGAGAGAGAGAGAGAGAGAGAGAGAGAGAGAGAGAGAGAGAGAGAGAGAGAGAGAGAGAGAGAGAGGCAACCATTATGCAACGCTAAAGAACAAGACTTTAATATCACCAGAGATATGCATGAACAGTAGAATACCGAACAAACATACAAGCGGATCGGAGCAAGCCAGAGAACAGAAACAAAAAGTATATAAAACAATAATAAATACTATTACGGAAATGTATCCGTATTTATTATTGTTTTTTATACTTTCTGTTTCTGTTGTCTGACTTGTTCCGAAATAGAAATATCGCGTAAATAAATATCATATGCTTTATAAGCACACTCTACTGTCGCCAAATGACAACCAGATGGCTCTGGAAATAGCGAACTTCAATTGCAAGGTTAACATAAATAACAACTGTTAAAAAAATTCAATTTGCTTCAACTGATTACAGCAAAAAAAAAAAGAAAAAATCCACGAAAAAGGAGTAGAAAAGAATGACGTCGCCATGAAAACTGAAAAAGAATAACTATTTCGTTTCTGAGTTTTCCGATAAAAGTTTCCATTCCCGTGATCTGCTATGCAGAAGCAAGCTTTCGAATATCATGGAACTAAAATGATGAGAGAAGTGAAAATTCATGTACATTAAAATCCTGCGGTTTCAGTGTTGGTAGAAAACCTGACTGTGAGTCATAGCAAAGGATTCTCGATGCAGTTTTTTATGAAATGAAAACAAGAGGGCTTGACGAACACCATGAGTTTTCATTTTCATTCCATATCATTATTTTCATGATTTGCCTGCATTGTATATTTTGGAGTGAATTATGTTGTCTATAATCATCAATACACACATACGTGTATAAATATAAATATATATATATATATATATATATATATATATATATATATATATATATATATATATATATATATATATATATATATATTTATATAATGCATGTTTTATTTTGTATGGGGGTGTCACCAATAGGCAACGCCCTTCCATTTTCTCGGCAAGTCTTTAAGAGTGAGGTTGTTGTCCCAACCCCTTTTTCGCCATTCCAAAACACGCTGATATCCATTTTCAGCAGTGTCGACTGATGGGCGGTAGGCTTGGAGCAGTCCACAGGCCTAGAAAACGTGATTCGATTCCTGCATCATTATCCAGAGCGGCTGAATGGACTTTTCCGAAGATGAGAGATACGTGTGTGTGTGTCTGTGTGTGTGTGTGCGTGTGTGAGTGTTGGTGAAATAATATCTCAGAATGCTATGACTGACCTTTATCCTACAATTCACCACGTAGTTGAGATTCCCCTTCAATAGATATCTATCTCGCTTACTGAATAATAAATTGTTATCTTTCCAAATTTAGGTCATACCTCCCAGCTTAACAGCGGGTCTCTCATTAATTGTGTTTCAAATAAGGGAGTTTTTTCTTGCGTTCATTACGGAATATCTGTGACCTAATAATTAAATAATAATGAGGACATAAAATCTTCTATCCTAATGAACGTCCCAAAATAAACTATTTCCTTTCAAGCGTAGGATGAATTAACTAACTATAACTTACGTTTTGAGCACAATAAAGGTTACAGTTTATGTAACTGTCTTTCTCATTACTATTATTTTGATTTTATAATCACATGATACTAGGTCATCAAATATTCTTGTCTACTCTACTAAACGCCACAAATAATTATCCTTCCATCGTGGTCTTATAAATGACGCAACTTCTCTCTTTTCTCTCTCACTAACTCTGCTTTGTGACGTCATAATCATGTGGTACTGAGTATTTACGCACTTACTCAAGATAATTGTTTGGTATGTGCAGTCAACTAGTGCAGACATCTTTATGATCTCTCTCCTATGTGATTATGACATTAATGCGGCATCAATTCATGACTGAAAGACATGAACAAGTTACCTGCATTGTAAACTCACAGACTGAAGAATTTTATATGACCCTATATTTAAGACTAATCGCTTCCTGCTTGCAGAAGACAATTTTAGAAGACTTTATGAGCTCATTATCAGAGGATAATGAACCGTCTCACAATCTAAGCGATTCAAGTTTGACTCATAGCCCAACCATTTAGGAAATTCCATTGAGAACAATAAGCAATTTTTAAAAAAAAACCTTCTGAGGCAAAAAAAAAAAAACTTCGAAAACAAATAGATGGGTTTTGTTAGGTTTAGTGGACATATTCATTATGTAACCCCCTCCAGATTCCAAACATGTAGAATACTGATGAAGTGGCTTGGCTTTTATGGTAAAAGAAAATAAATCGTTAAATCTTCACCCATGCCCAGGAGGAGCTGAACATCTGGAGCAGATCACTCATTGAATGATTTCACAAGCTTTTTTTTTTTTTAAGTAGTGCATTTATTTCTATAATAATCATGATGAAAGACAGACAGACAGACAAACAATATGAGAACCTGAATTTCCCAGGCAAGCTTACACAGAATAGAATGTCTGTGTGGAAAAAAATACGAGCAAAAAATATATAAAAGTAGAATCATCAGTAAATCCATCTGAGCAGAGAGAATAAATAAATAAATAAATAATAAATAAAATATAAAAGAGTAAATATATAAGTAAATTCATCACTTAATTAATTAAAACCTGAAAAACCCATGATACAAAATCTACGGCAGAGTCAATGGTTTACGAACAACTGTATGCTTTGATTGTACGGTTGCCACCCGACGTAATTCACGCGAATGTTGCTGCACCTTAGATAATAAAGCAATCACAAATATAGGCTACTTACAGAAACTCCCATCGAATAGACGAAACATAAATACAGTGGGAAGGGAGGGATAGGGTACAGTTTTTTTTTAATATCATTAATCTAAGTGAATCAGCAGTGATACCCATTCGCTTATTTTTACAAGGGTCTAAGTCCATACTCTCCACGAACAGATTTCACGAAGAAACGAGAAAGCAAAAGTGTGGAAAACGATAACAACCGAAGCAGAGTAACGATCTCACGAAAATTTTTCAAAACTATGTTCCTAAGACGTCATTTGTTGGACAAAAATATATGGAACATAACAAAAAAAAAAAAAAAAACTGCCATCAAAAGATATCAAAAGATAAGTCTTGCATCAAAACACACACCCCAAAAGCGTCAAGCATCCTCTCATAAGATTCAAAAATGCATACATCAAGTTAAGTATACCTTAATTTTACCAGAACACTGAGCTGATTAACAGCTCTCCTAGGGCTGGCCCGAAGGATTAGACTTACTTTAAACTGGCCGGGGGGAGAATAGGAAAACGTATTTCAAAAACAAAGGCAAGAGCAAAATTTGCAATCTTAGTTACAATGGAATGAACACCTCAGCTACCAGCGTCATTGCCCAGTTTAAGAAGGGGGATAATTTTGAAATTCTTGTTTGTAAAAGTCTTAGAATCCTTTATTTCTCCCTTTCTTGAATTATCTAGCACTGACATGATTGAATATTTCGGTAAATTTCTAACTTAATATCTAATATTTTATTATTCATGATACGACAGATTTCATTAATATTTACTACAAAAATGTCCATAGACTTAGCAAGAAAAACGATTATCTCGTCAGAAGGATATATACAGAAACTGAGAAGAGTAAATAAAACGAAGGCTAACCAAACAGCGTACAACTGATAAAGTGAAAAAGAAAAGATATCCAGAGAGAGAGAGAGAGAGAGAGAGAGAGAGAGAGAGAGAGAGAATCAAAAATCACGTCACGAAAACTTATATATAATGAACATCGCATGAACGGGGCAACTGCATCAGGGTCCTTCGTCATTTTGTTGCCGAATTCACCCTTTCCCTTATTCCCAATTTGTTGGATTCATCATTCCTCCTGGCAATGACGCTCATTTTCCGCCTGTTCCCCTTCACCCTAATGTTATTAACTATCTTTTTCCCCTTACTGAAATTCAGCATCTCGCTCTTATTCTTCATTCTTTTACTTATTCCATTCTTTCAGATTTTACGATGACGTGTACTAGATTCTTTGATATTTTGAAGCAGTAATTTCATTGTTTTACTGTTTCATTTTTTAAAGCTGATGATCGTGAATAGAGAGAATGTATTACTAAATAATAACTTATAAGCTATTATATATATATATATATATATATATATATATATATATATATATATATATATATATATATATATACACATACATATATATATATAAATATTTATATATGTATGTATATATATAAATATATATATGTATAATAATATGTATATATATATATATATATAAACAAATATATACATATGTATAAACATATACCTGATTTTACTTCCAAATGAAAGAGTAAAAAAGAATTATTACAATCCTTAAAATACTTTTTTTATTACTTTTATATCCATTTAGTTACGATTCCTTTACAACAATGCTCTTTGGCATATTTAACATTTTTAACAACAAAAGACTCTCCTGATTCATTTTTTTAGAAGTGAAGTAATTTTTGTATGACTCAAAAGTATTATACAGAAATGAATCGCCAGTCAAAATATATACCGTAATTGAGTGACTTTTCTTCTAACACAAAGCTAAAAGGTATCTTAACTGTCTAGGATTTTATCAGAGCATATTAAATCTCATGTACATTAAAAGAAAAATATTATATTTGATTGAATAAATTTAATCTTTAAAAGGGTTCAAAGGGAAAATAAGAAACAGTCCATTAACTCCCCCTCCGTTCCTCTTTCAAGAGAGATCAGGAAACGGCCATAAAGTATATACATATATATAAAGGGTCTCCAGATACACACACACACACACACACACACACACACACACATATATATATATATATATATATATATATATATATATATATATATATATATATATATATATATATATATATATATATATACATAATATATAGATAGAGACAGATAGACATATAGATAGATAGATAGATAGATATAATTTATATATATATATATATATATATATATATATATATATATATATATATAAGGAGATATTGATAAAAGTGGTCACATTTTACTTGAACGCAAAGCCCTTCCGATAACCTCCTCTCCCCTCTTTCATTTGATGGGTTCAAATGGAATTTGAATACTTATTGTGATTACCTATATTCAATAGATAGTCACAACCTTACTTTAAAAAATGCATTTCGATAAAATATATCATTGTTTAACAATTTTGTAGGGCAGAAACCTTATTCAATTTACTTGACTGCAAAAAGATTCAGCCATGATGAAATATGTACATTTTAATAATAAAACGCCATATGATGAGATTAGTATTATTTAATAACCAGATTAATAACTTCCTTCTAACATAATCTCTATACAATAAAAGACAATGTGCCCCAATATTTTTATTTTTTCTGTGTGCAACAAAAATATTCTACAGGTAAATAAAGTCCATCCAAAGGCCAGTCTATTTCGCCACTGGCCCCCTGGGCATGTTCGTACAATGAAGGTATATTGCTACGAAGCCTTGAGATGGTACGTAATGTCTCGATTCTCTATTAGGTGTGCGTCATTTTGAACGAATTAATATTAACATAATAATACATTAATAATAATAATAATAATAATAATAATAATAATTATTATTATTATTATTATTATTATTATTATTATTATTATTATTATTATTATTATTATTATTATACGGAAAAAGTTCAGAATGTTGAAACACATAAGACTATCTCAGATTAATAAAAATATATACCCAAGTCTCGCATGAATTATAATGCTTGTGCTTTTGCATTATCAGAAGAAACTAATGGGAATCTTCTGCATCAAGTGCACTTAACGCAAAAGCATATATAAAAATTGAAATAATCCATATAATGATTTTTGCTAGATGGCAAAGTAAAATATTTGTGGGGAGGGAAGCTGCCATAATAGAGGTGGAGGTCTGCAACATTCGTTTCGCTGTCATGGTCCTTCTATATTTCCAGTTTCATAGTTCAGTCTTCGAAAGTGACGATGTATTCCAGGTGAAATTCCAGAGAAGAATGAAAGGAATACACTTATAATAAATAACATCATCGCTACATTTTACAGCACTGTGGTAATAAAAATAAAAACAACAATAATAAAGGAAAAATCACTTCATAATATGTATCGACTAGCAGAAATATTAAGAATTGAGAACATGTACTTTCAATCCTTAAGACTAACGTTAATGCTTTAAAAATAATCTACAGCATTGAAACAAAATACAAAACCGCAGTTATAAGATTACATACAAAGGGAAATTTTCTGTGAGTTAGGAACTGATATATAAACATAATAATTGGCTAGCATTCCTATTTTGAGAGAGAGAGAGAGAGAGAGAGAGAGAGAGAGAGAGAGAGAGAGAGAGAGAGAGAGAGAGAGAGGAAAAAATTTCACACCAATTCTCAACCGAAAGAGAACAGTAACTATAACCTTCTACCCTAGGCGGCTGTGATCATTAGATGATAAAACAGTAGGATGATCGACATACCAGTTTGCAGCCCTCTAGCCTCAGTAGATTTTAAGATCTGAGGGGGGACAGAAAAAGTGCTGACGGCCAGAAAAGGTGTGGACGGACAGACAAAGCCATCTCAATAGTTTTCTTTTACTGAAAACTGAAAAGATAATATGCGACATGACCCCATCGAGGCTCCTAGTATCTTCTAATGCGTATAGAATGCTAGAAAGCGGGTGCTATAAATGACCTCAATTTCCTCCACCTGCCCTGGCGCGGTTCTAATATCGAACAGGAACCAAATCTGCCTCTGGAATGACTTCCCTTAGCAACAGCAAACAGGAGTGCTTATATTCGCACATCGACCAACCAATATTCTCATATTGAAAAAAAAAAAAAAAAAATTGATTAATTAATTTATACCGATAAATCAACCTACACTTAACGAAAAGCTTACAACAAAATTGTTTCAATATCCTGCACTGAATCTGTTAGACACCCTTTACTTTTCAAAGGCTGCTTTTGGAAAGTATTTCTGATCGTCGTGCTTAACGGGTCGCACTTTTCAACAATGTATGTAAGCTAATGGAAATCTTTTTGCCCTTTTATGTTTAACTAACTTAAAGCGTCCAATTAAAAAGAAATATATCCTAGTTGTGAAAAAAAATAAAAAAGACTAACAAGTAACAATGACCACGAAAGCAGAAATATAATAATAATATTAATTAAACCACTTTTCTTCGCTTTCATCTGTGTATTTACAGTAATTACATATTTTTAAGGAAATGTGATTGTATCCACTGGGGTAGAATAACTCGATTGCCTAGACGGCGAAGGGTGAATATTCGGATGAAGTACAAACCAATAACATTTCTATTTATCCAAGCTGATAAATACATGTCACCCCATAAGAAAAACTACAGTAGAGTGTTTCTAAGTGACAAAGAGGCAATGATTACAAGACTAAATCTACGTGACTTGCGCGCTTGCACAAGACTGTAACAACTGCATAACAATTATGTTAATGAATACAAAAAAAAAAGGTATTAGTATTAATCTTATACCCGGTCATTAAAACATCTCTAAAAACTAATATGGGCTTTTACTGGTAAAACGCCAGAAAAAGTTTATTAAAAAAAAAACTAAAATTTCTCGCAAAAAAAAAACAAGTAAAAAATTCGCCGGTTTCTTCGGCGCAATCGAGTTTTCTGTACAGTCGCTACAGCATATAATCAAGGCCACCGAAAACAGATATATCTTTTGGTGGCCTCGGCATAACGCTGTATGCGCCGCGGCCCATAAAACTTTAACCACGGCCCGGTGGTGGCCTATCGTATACATAAAATAAAAACTACTGAGGCTAGAGGGCTGCAATTTGGTTATCTCTGGAGTGTGGATGATCAACATACCAATTTGCAGCCCTCTAGCCTCAGTAGTTTTTAAGATCTGAGGCCGGACAGAAAAAATGCGGACAGAAAAAAGTGCGGACGCACAGACAAAGCCGGCACAATAGTTTTCTTTTCAGAAAACGAAAAGGTCACAGAAAATCTTATCTGCTGAACCTAACTTGCATGGGTCTTAGAATAATTTCAGTTTGCTTATCATCCTACTCCACATGGCCTCAAGTAACTGACTTATGAAGCAATAACTGATGGTTAACAACCTTATATCCCAGCTGAGAGGTGCAACTTATATGATTGAAATTGGTGGAAATCTAAGACGAGCATATTGCTGTTTCTTAACGTTCACATTTTCCCGGGTAAAAAATTATTTCCATGAAACTCAGTGACATCAGATAACTAAATGTTAAAGGATTATTTCCCCCTGAAGGTTCACTAATATTACGGCCATCCAGGAATAAGATTTAATTTTTTAGTTTTCTGTAAAAGAAAACTGCTGAGGCTAGAGGGCTGCAAACTGGTACGTTGATCATCTACCCTCCAGTCATCAAGCATTCCAAATTGCAGCCCTCTAACCTCAGTACTTTTTATTTTATTTAAGGTTAAAGTTACCCATAATCGTGCTTCTGGCAACAGTTACTATATAGGATAGGCCACCACTGGGCCGTGATTAAAGTTTCGTGGCCCGCGGCTCATACGGCATTATACCGAAAGATAGATCTATTTTCGGCGGCCTTGATTATACGCTGTAGCGGCTGTACAGAAAACTCGATTGCGTCGAAGAAACTTCGGCGCAATTTTTATTTGTTTATTGTTTTTCACACACGAACTCACACGAGTACGTATGTATGTATACACACACACACACACACATATATATAAAATTTTTTATCACACCGTGATTTATATACAATCATAAAGCTACAAATGTCGCTTAATATCAAATTCACGCTACCTCGGGAATATCTCCGATGGAGAATTATCACCGAAGGAGAATTTATAAGTGATAAATGGATTGGTACTGCCGGGTCACGAACCTCGACACAGAACTTATCCAGCAACTCAGTCGACGTTATATATATATATATATATATATATATATATATATATATATATATATATATATATATATATATATATATATATATATATATAAATGTGTGTGTGTCTGATTCCTAACGGGGTGGGGCGACGGAATAAACAAGACAATCGTCACTGAGGAACTGATCCTTCAACTGATCTCCTGAATGAGTGTCGTAGGCCTTGAGTGAATATTACTGTTGTGCACTTGCTAAAGAAATATTTAACCACCCTTCCTCTCTTTCTCTATCTATCTGTCATTTCCTATATTTTCCCAGGCAAAACATTTTCTTCAAATACCCATACCATGAACGGAATGCCAATCGTGTATCATTCGTGAATCAAAGTTGTTTACAGGCAGCTCGTACCCTTGTAGCCATTGGCAAAAGTAAACGAGAGTCCCTTTCACTTCATATTTACCAAGCGTTAACAAGCAGACATGTTTACGTATCTAACCCTATAAATCAGTTTCTGTAACTCTGATAACATACCCACCTCACCCTGTCTATTTTCAGCCTTATGGGCGTGCATAATCTTACGATTTCAGTTAACAGGACGTTTAAATGTTTTTGTATTGAATACATAAACCCGGAGATTTCACAAAAATATGTATACACTTATATGTATGAAGGGTATGTATGCATACCATTACAGAAAACAATCTTGGAAACTAATGTCTCTTCAAAAAGTCAACTGGATTTATAGCCTACTTGGTTTGAAAAGTTAAATAGCATAAAATAAAAAAATAAAAAAAATAAAAAATCCATCACAAGACTTTTGTGAAGAAAATGTTTCCTCTCGAATCCGTCTTAATGGCATTTGCATTAGAAATGAGAAGTGGGCAAAGAAACAGGAATTATACAACAAACATTGGTTCGGCTATGATTTTTTATTAATAATCATCGTTTATTGTAGAGAATTAGCACACCGTGGTCAGTTATTTAGATTTAGTAATCTGGTATACATTAGGAAATTGAGAGTAATAATAGTAAAATAAAACTCATTAATATATATATATATATATATATATATATATATATATATATATATATATATATAGCCTATATATATATGCGTGTGCGTGTGTGTATGTGTGTATTATTACCACAATAACCGTAACAGTATGAACAAGAGTGACAGCGACAATGTAATGGGTAATGAAAATCAAGGTCAATCGACTCCTAAACATTGTAACACTGTTCAACTCAGAACTTTCTACTCTCTTTTTGCCAAGGTTTCACAGAAAGGACTATGACACGATGAGGTTGAACTCCAAAATGCCAAGATTCGGAACATACCATCTAATATGACTCAAGCCTTAGAATACACCATCTAATATGACTCAAGCCTTAGAATACACCATCTAATATGGCTCAAGCCTTAGAATACACCATCTAATATGACTCAAGCCTTAGAATACACCATCTAATATGGCTCAAGCCTTAGAATACACCATCTAATATGACTCAAGCCTTAGAATACACCATCTAATATGGCTCAAGCCTTAGAATACACCATCGAATATGACTCAAGCCTTAGAATACACCATCTAATATGACTCAAGCCTTAGAATACACCATCTAATATGACTCAAGCCTTAGAATATACCATCTAATATGACTCAAGCCTTAGAATACACCATCTAATATGACTCAAGCCTTAGAATACACCATCTAATATGACTCAAGCCTTAGAATACACCATCTAATATGGCTCAAGCCTCAGAATATACCATCTAACATGACTGAAGCCTCAAATTTTAGAACTTTGAACCAAAGCTTCGATATTTCAACATTCGTGTTGCCAAAGCAGCAAATTATATTAAACATATTGCCAATGAATAAATACAAACCAAAGCGGTTTGAAGTACGGCGGTTTTTCTTATGATCATTTATCTTTACTGGTTGATGGTTATTATGGCGGATATTTCTAATGGATGGGTTAATTAATGGTGATACACATTAATTATATATACATTTTCAAAATATACATCAAATTTCATGACGGAACTTGAAAATCGCAGCCTGTTTTCTTTTACAGAGAAAGATCGAGAGAACTTTATCAAAACAAACCGTTGATTTATACCTTTATACCTCACGTTCCTCTTTCATCAAAACATAACAATGAATAAACCCAAGAAATATACGAAAACTAATTGTGTATTCACTCTCTCTCTCTCTCTCTCTCTCTCTCTCTCGTAACCAAGTTCACCAACTTCAATACAAACACGATTATTCCTCAAGGCGAACCAGATGAACCACCTTTTGTGTGAGAACGAGAAAATAGTGGAACGAAATCACAGACTATTCCAGACATGTTTAAATATTCCTCCCCTGTTGGGATATCACTAGCTAACTGTACGATTCAGTTTCTGGCTAACTTCCCCTGGGAGAGCTGGAGTTTCCTGTAATTCACGATTCTGATTTGCGTTAATATCGTCTGAAACCAGTTCTTGAAAGGCGCGATGAAATGGGAGTCGAGCAGAGCACAACCATAATACACTTCTTCCTTTTGCTTCGTTTATCCTATCCTGCGGGAGTCTTAACATGGAAATTCCGCACCGGATTACTCGAGAGAACGCGAAGAATGTAAACGGGATAAAAAAAAAAGGGGGGGGGGGCAGCCAAGAAATGAGGAAGCAAGCAAAGAGCAGAAAATCTTGCTCAAAAAGAACAGCAAAACCACTGGAGGAGAGGTGACAGTTGGGTGGCCGGTAATAAAAAGTCACAGGAAAAAAGTCACATTAATTTATAGTGGCCGGTAATAAAGTCACAGAGGAAAAATTCACAATATTTCTCGGGGGTCATTATCTTTATGATATTTACAGTCTTTTGTTTATGTTTTTACGGTAATCCCCAAATGGGCTTGTATTAAACACGCCACAAGGTGGATAAAACAAAACAAAACAGACAAGGGGGGCGGTGTCACTATCTAGAAAAGATTAATGTGACTTTTTTCCTGAGACTTTTTTTCTGTGACTTTTTTTTTACTTGGATTCGACAGTTGCGCCGACGGTCACAGAGGACGGCCTTTACAGAAACACTGATGCTCATAAAACAATCTGACAATAAATAAAAGTCATGAAAATATATAAAAATAAAAGAAAATGCACACACCAAATTACCATTGTAACCTCTAGTTGTGTCCTTATTTTGGAAATATATCTGATATCTGCGCTATATATAATATACATGTCTTTATAAGGAGGACCGGTTAAAATTAAGTTCATTTGCCTAAAATCGAAAACAAATTTAAAAGACGACATGAAGAGGATCTGTTAAGTTAGGAAGCCGATTAAAAGACCGTTAATTTTAAGAGGCTTTCAAGAGTACTCCGAGAAATTGAGAGAGAGAGAGAGAGAGAGAGAGAGAGAGAGAGAGAGAGAGAGAGAGAGCGGGCGTAACTTCAAAGAATTTATTCTTCACTGACCCTCTATTTCTTTACAATTCTGTAACTGAAGACGACAACCATGTTTGGGATTAATCAGCGGGGTGGCCAGCAAATTATAGATCCAGCATTGAGCATTTAATTTCTGATGGTGATAAAATATACGGTATTTTAAAAGGTGCATAAGACTATCTCCCCCCGCCCTCTCTCTCTCTCTCTCTCTCTCTCTCTCTCTCTCTCTCTCTCTCTCTCTCTCTCTCTTTAACATGCCAAAAATATTCATGATTACATATGTTGATGGAGTGCGACGAAGGCGATGCAAAGAGAAGAATATTCAACGGAATGACTTGTTTGTAAACTATACAGTAGGTGGTTACATGTTCGATGGAGTTATGCATATATTATATATATATATATATATATATATATATATATATATATATATATATATATATATATATATATATAATTTATACATATACACATATGTATATATATGTATACTCGTATATATATAAAGTGCCTGTGTGGATACTTGTATGCATGTATATACGTATGTATAGGCATTGGCTGATGAAGAGTTAGAGGAATTTATTTCTGGTGATAGAAATTCATTTCTCGCTATAATGTGGTTCGGATTCCACAATAAGCTGTAGGTCCCGTTGCTAAGTAACCAATTGGTCCTTAGCCACGTAAAATAAGTGTAATCCTTCGGGCCAGCCCTAGGAGAGCTGTTAATCAGCTCAGTGGTCTGGTAAAACTAAGCTATACTTACTTTAACCGTTCTGCAAACATTACCTCACTGCAGGGTTCA
>NC_089757.1:25633264-25650764 GCF_040412425.1 Macrobrachium rosenbergii
TATCTGCTTTTCAGGAAAAAGGCTCAACTCCCTTCTGCCGGAGTGAACCTTCTGGTAGGTAAATCTCATTAAATGCATTTAATGGCGTCTATTGTTAAGTTACAACACTTTTCCAATTGCTAGTACATTTTGTCATCCGCACTGCTGTTGCTATGCATGGCGTATTATCACTGCCTCTTGTTGTCTTCTGTTTCCGACTGTCTTTAAATTTCCAAATTTTTAATTATACTAATTCATAGGTCTATAAGGTTACACTAACAAAAGAAATTTCGTGTCAGCTACCAAGCAGATCACTTTATCTGAGTTTCTTGAAAAAGCGCAGCATTGTTATGAAAACCCAGCATCCATTCATGTAAATGAATGTGAAGTACAAGTGATAAATGAAACTATTCCATAAATTCTCAAAAAAAAAAAAAAACAGACTTAACTCTCTCTCTCTCTCTCTCTCTCTCTCTCTCTCTCTCTCTCTCTCTCTCTCTCTCTCTCTCTCTCTCTCTCTCTCTCATTAAAAAATCTTCATATCTACCTGTTTCAAAAAATAATGTTTGTCCAAAACATATCCCGAACTGTCACTTCCGTTTTTAAATTAAGTTCATTTTTAAAAAGACATGCCTTATAAGCGACACACTCGCCACGTGTCTTAGGCATTGGGACTTATCCCCTAAAGGCTGTCAACCTAAGAAACCGAAGTTCAGCGCTGACCCTATGAGCCTTGCGAGGCCCAGGAGAACTTTAACTTTAATTTTGGCATGCCTTATACGAAGAATCTTAAAAATGTTTTTATTTTAAGCGCAGACCTGGAACGACAACGAATATAGGAATAACAGATTAAAAGAAAATGATTACTAAAATAAGAAACAGACTAAAGTTCCAAAAAACAGTTCAAGTTAAAGTGCATAAGGAAACGCTCAAATTGAGATGCCTGTTGGAAACAATTTCCCCTTCAATTTAGACACGATAAAAAAACTGTTTTCAATTGCTTCTAAAAGAAACATTTGATTCTTTACATCCCCCACAATACCTGCATTTCTTCCTGAACGAGGACTGAGAGAGAGAGAGAGAGAGAGAGAGAGAGAGAGAGGAGAGAGAGAGAGAGAGAGAGAGAATCATCGTTAGCCATGGTGGTCTGGCACAAAATTTTAAACTGAAAATTGAGCTGCCCTTTTCATAGAACTCAAATTGGTGTAGAAACAAGGGTATTGGGTATGCTACTTTTAAACCAGGTAGGTTAACAACATTAAACATCAGTTAGGAGTTTACCATAAAACTGTAAATCCATATTGAATACGAAATACGTTTCATTAACATGCCTTCTTTATGTAATGAAACCAAAACTGACAGCGTTATTTAATACATTTTCTGAGGGCAAAGTGAGAACATTTTTCCCTAATTCCTCTCTTATCCATAGAAGGTCAATATAAACAGTTATTTTGATGGAAGCAAAATGGTATCTCCCTATACCCCACGCTTAGGCCTCGAAAAGAAAAAAATTCTATTTAGTTTAGTTTATTAAGAAGGAAACGAACTATTTCCCTTCACATGTTCGTATTAAAATGAGATGTTTTCTTTTTATCACGCGAAACATCCTTTTCTTCATTCAGAAATAATAGTAATGGAAATATGGTTCATCTTATTACGGCAACAAGGTCATAAGGTCTGATTACTTCTTTATTCTCTGTCTGGAGTGAAAGTGTAAAACGGTTCCGTTCATAAGAAATGTACAGCCGTCCAATGAAAAGGAAACAGTATTAAAACGTCACACTGAATGTGCTTGGGGAAGACTGGCCTATGCACTTACTGAAAGGATGGACCAGGGTCATTTGAGACAATATAAAACAGGTAAAAAATGCCCCGTAGTTTCCTCGGCGTAATCAAGTTTTCTGTACAGCCGCTACAGCGTATAATCAAGGTCACCGAAATTAGATATATTTTTCGGTGGTCTCGGTATAATGCTGTATGAGCCGCGGCCCTTGAAACTTTAACCACGGCCCGGAGGTGGCCTATCCTATATCGTTGTTGCCAGAAACACGATTATGGCTAAATTTAACCTTAAATAAAATAAAAACTACTGAGGCTAGAGAGCTGCAATTTGGTATGTTTGATGATTGGAGGGTGGATGATCAACATACCAATTTTTAGCACTATAGCCTCAGTAGTTTTTAAGATCTGAGGGCGGACAGAAAAGATGCGGACAGAATAAAGTGCGGACGGACAAACAGAGCCGGCACAATAGTTGTCTTGTGCAGAGAACTAAAAAAAATCAAAACGGTTCTTTACACCTTTCCCAATTACCTATAAATGATATGACAACTTCAAAAGCAGCCTATAATTTTGTTCATTACCTATGGTGCATCGCTATATTGTGACCGGGAATAATGAGTAAAAAGCCACGAGAATGTAAATAAGAGACTCTATTTTTCCCAAATTCAAAAAAGGGTTAAAAAAAAAAAAAAGGGAGCTTTCGACCGTTTACACAACGGTCGTCTTCAGTTGGCTGAAAAGGACCGCTGCAAACGGTGGAAAACTTCCCCACCCCCTTCCACAACCTTTTTTTTTGTATTTTGGAAAAATAGTCTCTCATTTACATCACTGTGCCTTTTTCTCATTATTATGTTCATTATAACGGATAAACGCATGTCAAACAAAGGCTAACACTTAACGGACATCTGCAAACGTTTCTAAAGCATACGCACAGTCAGTGTTTGTGCACTTTACATTTCACATACACTTGAGTCTGCGTATGTGGTCAACTTTCAAACCTACTGAAACCCAAATCGTTACTTACCAATAAAATTCAATTACCATCTTATGCTGGGAATTTAATAAAATTATAACCATTCCGTGGTCCAATCTCTCTCTCTCTCTCTCTCTCTCTCTCTCTCTCTCTCTCTCTCTCTCTCTCTCTCTCTCTCTCTGTTTTTCGGCAACTTTTGTTAATAACTGAAATTTTCGATGGGGTTAACCCTAATCTCAGCATTCTCGCCGTCTTTCAGTCTCCGCAAAGAAAGAATACATTCCTTATCCTTGACAGAGGGTCTTTATTCTTTCCTATTTATTTAATTTTTTGCTCCTCGTGAGACTTCCTCTGCCAGCCTGGTTTCCGAGGGCAACGCGCTACCGTCATAGTGAGAGATTATTAATGTAATTTCTAGAATACAAATCTTGGTGTTAAAAAGATGTTAACAAAAACAAACCCTTTAATTGGTCATTGCTCACGCGGTCTTGTATTAAAAATTCCTCAAGCACGCGTCTGTTCGTAGAATTCTTGTTGTAAAACTCTTGGATCTTATTTTCATGACAATTCTCGGAAAATTTTACTTCTACTTACAATTCTATATACCATATTTCTGCCGGGAAAACCTAAGGATTCCTTAAGAAGACTGATAAGTTAAGTCTCCACAAGCTAATAATATTAAAATTTTTATTCTCGAATTCCCCCTTTTCCCGAAGAAATTACAAAATCGTAGGTTAACCTTTCACGCTTTAAAAAAAACTGTAAGTTTATGTTTTATAAGAAAGTTAAAGCTTGAGTTTACTCCTTTTCCCCCATGGTCCCTTGACCTTGTTACGAGGCCAGACTCGGTAAGCGATATTGACGTCTGAATTTTGAGAGCTCTTTCCAAGACAATTTTCCCCAGACCTCCCTTGCCCGCTTGCACGTCAGTAGCTTCCTCGGTCACACAAGAGACCTCTAATATAGAGTTACCAATAGTTTTTCCACCGGGTGGAGTGGTGTATATATATATGTGTGTGTGCATATAACGGTCATCTTATATTTATGCCATACCAATTACCCACTACTGCTCCTTCACCTGTTTTGTTGATAAGAATGGTCCGCGTTCCAATCAAGAGCGATTAACACGACCTGAAAATTAGCTGGGCGTGAACAGTGGAAAGCAAACGTCCAAACAGAAAAGACCCTGTTTGACAGAAAGTACCTGAATGAGAGATAACAGACCACTCTCTGGTCTTCTTCCGCGTCGAAGTTTGTTCGTCATCCGGTCTACTATTAATAACACTAACAATAACAGTAAGACAAGTAATATTCATTAATACCAATTGCATCAACTTCTCTTTAATATCTAAAATTTAATTTGTCATTACGAGAAAAATTTAAAGGAAGTTATCCCATTCTCTAGACTGATTATTCCTCTCATGCAGCACACAAAAAGGTTAACATTGCTCATTTTGCTAAGAAAAGCATTATACAACGCTTGTCCCATTGTCCAAGTAAACAATACTTGGACGTTGGAAGTGCAAGAAAGTTGTCAATTCGTCTTTCAACCCACAAACTCGTAAATTATCATCATCATGAAAAAATATTTGAGTATCACCCACTACAAAAGTAAAAACTTTTCACTATGACCATGTCTCTGAAAACTTAACCGAGTTTTAATAAACGAGCTTTTTACCAAAATGTGAGGAACCGTCCATGAAAAAAGTTCCATATTGCCTTTGAAGTCTTCCTTTGAATTTCACGGATGAAAAGTTTGCCTTTTACCTGAACTTTTGCTCCCAATATCGCGAACTTAAATTACTGAATATTGAGTTTCCATGACCTCATTCTAATAGAGGTCAGAAAATGCAGGACCGTCCCTTCTGAAGGAAATGGACCGCTGCATTCATAAAGAAAAGAATTACCAAACATTACCATGACCTGACTCGCTTCCTTCGTTTCAGCTTGCCGCAAAATACATAACAAATCTTTATAACTTACGGGATTCTGACATCAGTTTTGCATTCTTCTTTTACTTCAACTTGGTGTTAGAAGGTTTACCCAAATATCCCGTTTTAGTTTTCTGTAAAAGAAAACTACTGAGATGGCTATTTGTCTGTCATTCCGGACTTTTTCTGTCCGTCCTCAGATTTTAAAAACTACTGAGGCTAGAGGGCTGCAAATTGGTATGTTGATCATCCACCCACGGAAAGTGGTTTGAGAAATTAAATACAGTTTTTGAAGATGAAAACAACTAACATAGAAATACTAAAATAATTTGGAGTTTAACACAAACAGTGGAATAGAACCGTAGAAACTTATCAAACTCACTTGCCTTAATTGCATTCATAGCAACAATTTCATCCCTTATTAATAACACATGTGTACTGAAGCAAAATACCCATATCTTGTCCCATATTCTTAAAAGCTTTTCTTTTTCCACATTCACATCTTTATTTTTACTGAATAGTGGCTATTCCCCATTATCATACCACATCTACAACACTTATCTGCTGCCTTTCTACTGATTTTAATAAACATTCACAGTAGATCGTAAATTCTCTGGGATGCCAATTCCTAGAACTTCATCGACAAATTCCAAATACTTATTCCCGTAAGTTGGACTTTCCACACCCCTAATCCTCATTCCCTACTGTTGCTGGATACACAATGGATCTAGCACATTTTCTTCTAGACGCCCTGCCCTAACGGAAAAGATAAATGTCCATAAGACTAGTTTTACCCTTTGAAGGGAAGCTATCATTTCTAATGCTATATCTAACAAGTGTGGAATCAGTATTGGGGCTAGCTGTGTCAGGCGGACTTTAAAATTAAGGTGATGCCATTCTGGACTGGGGAACTTTTACTGCCCTAGAGGATCCCAGTCGTTCAATAGAATGGCTCTGTGGATGACCAAATGCAATTAATTCAAGCCGTTGTTGACTTCATTCGCGTCCGCTGTACAGCTGCGTCTTCATCACCAAGAAAAGAATATTGTTGAATACACATTCAACCTGTAGCAGTTAATAAGAATAAATCTCAACTCAAATACCAGAAGTCACATCCATTGAACGGGACCCCTAACCTATGTCTTCAATGTTCAGACACAAGCGATCACAGTAATCTGTCTGTCACTGTATATAACGTTAATTCATGACCAATTTATATAAAGATATGTTACATTTTTTTTTTTGCATTCTTTGTTTTAATTAGATTAACTTTATGTAAAGTTCCGCCCAATGAAAACAACTGGAAAACTTTGAGAATACCATAAACAAAGTGACATGCAAATCATGCTTTATATGCATATGTGCACTAACAGTTATATATCCGTACAGAAACATTCACACATTGGAATAAGTGATGAGAGAGAGAGAGAGAGAGAGAGAGAGAGAGAGAGAGAGAGATGGGTGGGCGGATGTTATTCCGAAACTATGCACAGCGTGGCTATCAGTTTACTTTGCTGGCGGAGTGGGCGTGGCTTGCAAACACCATTTCATCATTAACAGCAACGATGGGTTGACCCTGATTAAAAAGAATGAACCTTCAAAGATGAAGAAAATGAAAGAATCTTAATGATTTTCTTTTCAAAAGAAGGATATCATTGACAGTACATATATTCGATACCATTTTACAGCACAGAATATTAGGTGTTTTTTTTTTTATATACACTTACTTTCCAGACATTTCTCTACATAAACTTATTAACGATATTACATAAAATACGTGGATCATAAATGGAAAGTGTATTTCCAAACTGATCACTCGGGAACTACATATAACAGAAATAAAAAAATACTGATCTATAGATTTCAGAGTGACAATACACATTGTATGTATGTATGTTTGTATTTACTGATGCGCGGGTCACTTCCAGGTGACTGAAGCGATTCTTCTAGGCCCCTTTACTGGCAAAAGAGCCCTGACAAGATATCCATAGCAATGCAAGCACGGCAATTTCAAAGCACAGTCCTTATGAAAAATAGCAATAGTACCCAAAAACTAAAGCAATAAGAGCGAAGGCAGTTTTTGCACAGAGCAGCTGACCTGAAGGAGAGTCGCATTTACGGAAGTGTTAAATCACAAAGCATTGTTCTCGTGAGATGAGAGAGAGAGAGAGAGAGAGAGAGAGAGAGAGAGAGAGAGAGAGAGAGAGAGAATGATAACGTTCCAGAGACTAATACCTTCAATAGTATTAGCTATTCAAAATAAACATTATTTATCAAATTTGTAACAATAATTAAGGAGTATTACATGCACCACAATTTTTTTTTACCAAAAATCACGTCGGTGAACTCTCATTATTATAATACATTCAAGGCACTCGGTTATTTTACTAAGCTGTTATGTGTTTAATATTACTACATATATCAAATTTCACAACTGTCCCCTTTACCTTCAAGAATCAGAAGAATTAGAATACGCCATTGCAAGGAACCTGTCGTAACTACGAGTATTAATTATCATCACTGCCGATGCAATCACGAAAAAGACATTTCCATCTCCAGTCGAGTCATTAAGAACGCCCCCAAATGAAACGACCCTTCACTCATTAGCATCCAGAGGCCTCATAACTCGTTAAGTTTTATCGATCCTCATTTAGATTCTACTAAGATTATTTATTGTTCACTGCGAATGGTAAAACGTAGGCTCTAAAATATAATAACTTTTTTCGAATTCATCCCTTTCTATATTAAGTATATTACTTAAATAAAGACAAAATCCACGAAGGAAAGAGAAACAATGGAGCGCTGCAAGGCCTTTCGACTTAATAGTCCTTTTGTACTGAAAATTTGTTTGCTCAATTTTTGATCAGTGTCATTTTGATTCACGAGAACTCTTCACATATGTTTCTAGCCTTAAATTAACGACACATGCACATATTTATGTTTGCCTTAACGCAGTGAAAACATGGGCATGCAAGCTTATTTTTATTAACTGGCTTGAACTTGCTATTACTCCATACAGGTGTACCAGACTGTTAATATCAGATATTCTCTTTTTGGTCTTGGCGTTAAGTTTGCTAAAACAGCCATGGCTTCCATAGACAAGTACAGCTATTCTACAGCCACTTACACGTAGTATCCAGACCGAAGCCCTTGTGCGTTCCATCGACGGGAAATCTCGCCATCTGAAATGACCAAGTCTAGCTACAAATGCCGACTCCAAAATGTTCACTGGATCGCCAATATGCAGCCGTACAATAAACGATTTGATGTTATTGTTTCGATACAAATGAATCACCGAATTACCGGCCGTTATTGAGTTCTGGCGAGTGGACAAAGCCCGATGCTTCCGCGCTCGTATCGGAGCTTATTGCAAATGCATTACGGCATTTAAGGATTCTGTATTACTCGTAATAACGGGAGACTATTACACTGATTGACTAACGCTTCTGCAACGGCTTCCGCGAGATCTTTACCCAATGGTTATTTAGTATATTTCACGTCGAAATGGTCGCGTTTTTACTCTATTTTTTTATTTTTTTACTTATTTAAATATTTTATCATATGCTTCCTATGATTTTCTTATTCATTTCTTTCTCCTTCCACTTCAAAAAACAAGAATTCATTGGTTTCTTTTCATTTGCATATACGACAAACAGACGCATATGCAAGTAACTCTTTCCCACTTAGTATGCTTCACATGTGTCCTTTTCTTTTGTGTATGAGAGAGAGAGAGAGAGAGAGAGAGAGAGAGAGAGAGAGGAGAGCTCACAAGGCCGCACAATGCAGTGAACCGAATGGAAGTGAAATCTCCTATCCCCGTCACTTGTCATTTCGTGAGAGGCTGAAGGGCTCTGGAGATCGAACCTGACGCTTATTGCAGAGCCAATGCCCCGGTGAGACACTTCAGAGACCATTACTGAACTTTGTGCTGCACGGCCAGGGGAATCCACTGATCATCTCCTATTATACTTGTGCAATGGCAAAATTACCTTTGTTTTGGTCTCGGGGGAAGCTGTAAGAGTGTCTGTGCTTTTATGTATATGCACAATAAAAGGTTAAGCATTTCACTATTGTGATAATAAAATAAACATGCTTCCGTGAATATTTCGCATGATGTATATAATAAGTTACATATATATATATATATATATATATATATATATATATATATATATATATATATATATATACATACACATACATATGTATATATATATGTATATAATGTATATACATAATCAGCTATCAGCAAAATATGCACAATAACATTACGCTGAATACCGATCCATGCTTCCAGTTCAACACGCGCAAGCGCAAAAACTTGAGAACCTAAAAGGCTGTCATATCAAAACAAAATTAACGAAAATATCTGTTATTCAACTAAGGACCAATAATAAATAAAAATAAAAACTGAAACTTAAACAATAAACAATATTGTACCCCTGAATCAAAAAAAAAAAAAAAACTTGAAGAATGAACGGTATTGTACCCCTACTATCTCATCAGCGAGAGTTCCCGGGCTCGATTTCCAAGCAAGCTCGAATATCTTTGTTGCCTCTGTTGACCTTAGCAGGGAATCAAGCAACCCGTCACTGGCAGACTGTAGTGGGTAACAGCAAGTAAAAAATGTGCTGAAGTATCTTCGGCGCAATAGAGTTTTGTGCGCAACGTATAATCAAGGCCACCGAAAATAGATCTATCTTTCGGTGGTCTCGGCCTGCTCTTTGTATGAGCCGCAACCCATGAAACTTTTAACCACTGCCCGGTGGTGGCCTATCTATATCGTTGCCAGAAGCACGTTTATAGCTTTAACCTTAAATAAAACAAAACTACTGAGGAGGCTAGAGGGCTGCAATTTGGTATGTTTGATGATTGGAGGGTGGATGATCAACATAACAATTTGCAGCCCTCTAGCCTCAGTAGTTTTTAAGATCTGAGGGCGGACAGAAAAACTGCGGACGGACAGACAAAGTCGGCACAATAGTTTTCTTTTACAAAAAACTAAAACTGACACTTAAAGAATAAACAATATTGTACCCCTAAATAAAAAAAAAATGAAATCATGAAGTGAACGATATTGTACCCCTATCTCATCAATGAGAGCTCCCGGGTTCGATTTCCAAGCAAGCTCGAATATCTTTGTTGTCTCTGTTGACCGTAGCAGGGAATCAAGCAACCCGTCATTGGCAGACTGTAGTGGGTAACAAAAAATCGTGGTGAACTGCGTGTCTCTGAAGAACTCATCCCAAAAGACTCCCTGAGAAAAGGAAAATTAACACCAGGTGTGCGTGAGCGTTCATTTCTGACAGATTCAGTCAAGGTTTCCACACTGTAGTCAGCCACGGAGCGGTGTAATTATTGAATTGAATTGAATATAGAATTTAGGCCAAAGGCCAATCACAGGGGCCAATGAGGTCATTCAGCGCTGAAACGGAAACTGACAGTAAGAAGGTATGAAAGGGGTAACAGGAGGAAAACCTCGCAGTTGCATTATGAATCAACTGTTAGGAGAGGCTGGAAACTAAGCTGGAAGAAAGAGAGTATGAGAGGAGGTACAGTAAAAGGAACGAAAGGGGTTGCAGCTAGGGGCCGAAGGCACGCTGCAAAGAACCTTAAGTAATGCCTACAGTGCACCATGAGGTGCACTGACGGTACTACTCCCCTACGGGAAACCTCATAATGATAGATCACAGCAGAGTTGAAATAATGTATTCGAAATCACAAGGGAGCGGAAGAAAATCTGGCAGCCAGCCAAAAATAGGCAATGAATGTGGAATGACGTCACTGGAATCAAAGAGCCTCTCATTAATAAATAGCTGATTTTCGATAGAGCCCGCGGATTTCCGGCCATTGGCTAATCTTTCATTTTCTGTTTTTCCAGGTCCCTGTGTTTTTCTCTCTCGTTTTTATTCGTTCTCGGGAATCCTACGAATAATGCTCCATAATTATAACCATTTCAGAATTACATTTTCCAAAAATGAAAAATATATGGACAATGAATGTCATTTGGAAAAGATTTGCAGTCAATTCCATTTTAAAAATTTAAGTAGAGTAAGGTGTTAACTTGTTTGAAAGAAGAAATCCTTATCCAGTATCTGCTACCTTTTTAACATGCTGATTTACAGAAGACTTTTTTTCATACAAAGTTTTCCATAGGTTCTTGGTGGATTCAGTCTACTAAGAGAATGTTTCCCAAGTCCTTCCCATATCTTGAGGGGTTTATCCTCTCTTGTCCACAAATTTTCGCAGATAGGACCCTTTCATTTATTACGCGTCAGTCAGTCTAGTTCTTAAGTCATCACTCCCTCTTTCCTTTCAAAAGCTAGAAAGTATCCACACATTAGATAACAGAAGCCAATTCTGTGCTTTGTTGGTGGTTCTTTTGAGTATCAACTATGTTTTCTGACGAATCATAAAACTAATTTTTGATTATAGAAAGTTTATTGATACTTCAAAAACTTTACCTTCCTAAGCACAGTCCTGATGACTAAATTTAGAGTTTCCTGTGCGTTTTGTGTTAATTTTCGTCCAATTATTCCCGGCCGTCCCCCTCTACTCAAATTATGAACACTTCCAAAATTCTTCTCTAGTTCTTGCAACGTCTCTTCACTGTTACCAAGTAAAACATGTATAATAACATCATTTCCGCCTGAGAAGGTTCCCTGTCTAACCAGTGAAAGTACTTTTCCAACTTTTTCTCACACCCATTCCATTTTTCTTTTTCTCATGTTTAATTACATAAATTGACCAGTTACTAAAAATTTTGTATGTAATTATGACCTGGTTATGATTTAATATAATACAGATATATACATGAGTAATTTAGCTCTCTTCATTGATTTCATGACTAGTCATTACCTGAATTACTGCTATTTTGGCTACACGTTGGGAGGGGGGGCCGGGGTACGTTAAAATATTATAATTAATTTTCTGCTGGTAATGAATACCCTCATACTGAATATTTTTTTTAAAGAGATGAGGTCTTTTAAGCCACAATCATAATTATTACTTTGATTCCAATCAGCATGATCAGGAAAAATAACTTTCCACTGAAATTATTCATGGACTTTCATTTACTTCCCTAATAAGTTAAGCCAAGGCTTCACGTGTCCAAAAACCTGAATATCATTGGCAGAATTTTTCCCTCGATCACTGAAGTCATTTGACAAATCGAAGTCCATGACTAAGTGGCAATTAAACTCTCGTTTTATCTTCAATAAAACTCTTTAATGCATTGCGAACTTCTGCGGCAGAAAGTCAGAGGAGTCTGGTCAATCTCTCTCTCTCTCTCTCTCTCTCTCTCTCTCTCTCTCTCTCTCTCTCTCTCTCTCATCAACGCAGTGTTTTAATTCTGAACTTTCTCTCTCATGAACGCAGTGTTTTAATTCTGAACTCTCTCTCTCTCTCTCTCTCTCTCTCTCTCTCTCTCTCTTTCTTTCTCTCTCTCACCGGTGCAATGTTTTCATTCTGAACTCCTTTCAGTGTCGTGTCTTTATTACTTTTGCTCTGCGTACCTGATTTCATTGATAGCTATACATAGCGTTAATGAGCATTTGCTGTTACCTCCCAATCTCCGACGCTCCCATCTTATATCAGATTTCATGTCATTAGCTTCGTCTCCCGGCACCCTGCGACAAAAATAATCACTTACCCCTTTATCTCTCTTCCCCATCGCGATATTCTCTTTTTCATGGTTACCCGCTCTTCCTCCCCTCGCAGCTCTACCTTTATCCCTTACGAATATAATTGTACTAATGAATTCTATTAGTCCAGTGGGAAAACTGGAGAGGAAGTTTATTATTGGAAAAGATGAAGCAGTCTCCCAAATTAAAACAGCAAAGTTAATCACGAGGTATGAATTTTGCAACCATAAAAAATTATTTTGTAGGTTACTAGAATGTTTTGTTGATGTCATCATAGCTCAGGAATATGTACGGCGGTCTTAGCTATGAGAGAGAGAGAGAGAGAGAGAGAGAGAGAGAGAGAGAGAGAGAGAGAGAGAGAGAGAGAGAGAGAAATATATTTAAAATCTTCCAGACATGGTTTCTTAAGTCATCTTCGTGTCTTTTAAAAGGTTGTGTTTATAAATATAAACATATCTTTAAAAACTGAAAATCTGGGTCCAAATTGCAAAAAAGAATGTAATTTTATCTTGTATGCGAATGTAAGGTAAGCTGCATACTGGTCTCCAAAAACAGCACAAATTGCGCCAAGTGGATGATACCTAAATTCATCCAGACGTGCAACACTTGCGTAACTTCATTAAGAAATCGACAATTGAAGAGAAGCGGATATTTTGAAAAATTTCATACATCCGCTTCATTGATATCATGAAGTATTCATCTACAGGCAGCCGTTTATCAAATTTCCACGAGTTCTCGCAATATAATCTACACGCGGCAACTTTCTAAACAGGGAAGTAAACATGTATTTCAAAGAAAATCTTCTCACATGTACCAATCGAATTCCGTTGCTGAAAGGGAAGTGATGTTGTTTTTGATTGAGGTGGCTTTATGCCAGCACGGGCTCTTGCTCATAAAGCGGCCGGTAAAGGGAAAGTGAGCAACTCATTTCAAACCCGAGGAGTGTCTGAGAGGGCGTGCCTCTCAAGTATCATATTTGTTAAACTGATTTCCCTTAGACTTTCTTAAAATATCTGACATATCAAAAATATATCTGAAATGGTCTTATCAAAGGCGAAAAAATTAAGCACTTTCGATATCTACTTTCTCATTTAAATGAGCTTATGAAAACGTCTTTTAAAATCATTCATCCAAAAACGTGAATAAATAAAACAAGAACGAGGTGTTAATTCTCGAGACTGTCAGCTAGATCAATTTAGACTGATCAGCACGAGCTTTATGAACGATGATTGGTCTTGTACCAACCGTAGTGTTCACCTCTGCTTAGAGTTATCATTTCTACTACAGTTATTTTACCGTATATAGCGCCAAGTAGACGAAAATGGGCTGTGTGGGTGTGTGTACACTGACAATGAGTAACACCTAAATGCGACCTCAAGAATGCCACTATTTTCTCTCTCTCGCTCTCTCTCCGAACAAAAAAAAAACCTTCCTACACACAAACCTTCTATTGGCTTCATTTGGCAGCAGTGAATCTTTACCCCAAATATCAAGTTGTCAAATGATGGAGCGTTATGTCAGCGTACGAGCGAAGTTGTTTGCTCTTCCGTCTGCTTGAGAGGATCCAGCTTGAAAGATATTTCAAGGGACTTTTAAACGCCTCCATTTATGCTTGCTGAAGAAGACAATAACTATTTTCGCGCGTACAGAGTAACTTAAAGGCTACGTATTCATCTTACCGGGCAAACTAATACACAGTGCACAATCATGCACAAAGAAAGAGAATAACAAACTCCCAAATGGCCAGCACGCGGCAGAGAAAAAAAGACACACAAACGCACATTTGTACCAGACTACGTGATAAAAAAAAAAAAGCATTTTTAAAAAAATTATTCCCAGCACTAAGGAGTATACTTTGCACGAAATATCTAGTTCTAAATCAAATACTCAACATGACATGTAAGCTTTAATCAAAATACCCAGAAGACTAATATCATATCCGATTTCTAGTCTATACCAGTAGGAAATATTTCATGGCCCAATTCGTTGTGTGTTGGGAAAACACACACACACATACACAAACAAATCTCTTAATATAAGCAATAAGGTAGAGGAAAAATGTAAAAGCAAGAAATGTTAAAAAACAGCCTTAGCTGAATTACTAAAAACCAGTCGTGGTGTGGCAAGCTGGGTCTGAAATGAAGGCAGAGTTCGAAAGATTTTCTGAGATATTTTCAGTAAAAAATATTGCAGAAGCTGCAAGGAAAATGTATACAAAAGATACGTTCGAAATATTCGCATGCAAATAACATAAAAACACTGAAAATCGAAACATTCAATAAAAATTATGCAAAAATTTTGACTGAAAATATCCATATATCATCAAAGAAAAGACATTGAGAGACAATTGATCAATGTCTTCCCACCATTCCATATACGAGGTACTGATCAGAGAGGTTTTCAGTAATAACTTGCGTTAATGTGAAAGCTTTTATTCACCCAGAAACTTGGCGGACAACAAAAATCATTTTTCATTACTATTTTAAATCACGTCATCTACGCAACACACCTGTTTACCTCTACTCCAACCTCGTTTTTCAAACTGTAAACGCTTTTCACTCTTTATCGTCTTCTTAAAATTCCTCTTTAAAAAGGGGCTGATTTCCATACATTTATTGAAATATTAGATGTCAAGACAGTCTCAATGGGCTCATGGAATTCAGTAAGCCCTAATGCTTTGATTGAATACAAATTGCTTAGTTTATTTCAGAGATATCAACCGAATGGGTCGAATATGGTGTCCTAATCATTTTTGGAATCATGAACAGCGCAGGAAGGAGATCCCTGTTTGGGATAAAAGTGGGGGAAAGAATAGTTCTGGATTTAAGGTTAGGATTACTTCAGATGGAAGTAGTGTCGAGGTGGAATATTCCCGTAGTCTAGGGGAGCCAAGAAAGGATTTATGATTGTATTTGAATAACGTAAAGTGGACTGGGGATAGTTTTGAGATGCGTGGAAAATGTCTTAAAGACAGATTTTGATGCACAAAGAAATATAAAAGACCAGACGATCTTGGTTGCTAAGATAATCCTCACCAAACAGCAACGGTACAAGTAAGGTCATTAAAACACTAATTAAAACACATGCAATATAAGCAAATGCGTCAAACGAGGAAAACTCTAAAGAGAGAGAGAGAGAGAGAGAGAGAGAGAGAGAGAGAGAGAGAGAGAGAGAGAGAGAGAGAGAGGTCATGCAGAAGACAACAAAAATGTCACCTACAAATAAATCGAGAAAATACATAAAAAGTATACAATTACACCAAAATGGCAAACAAACAAGTAACCCTTGACATGACCGAGCAAAAACAAAGTACCTCTTCGGCCGGGGATCTTAACTTCCAGACGACTGAGTGTCTTTCCCAAAACTAATCAGCTATGAAATGGGAAGGAAGCCCAGGACAAAAACGGCCAGCAACAAAACACATCGGGTAATGGAGTCCCTCCCCCACAACCGTCAACCACTCTAGAAAAAAAGGAACCCTTTCTTGGGCAATTACTTGCTAATGGCTTTTCTTGCGCCAGTCGCCTCAGTGTCGTGTAAGCGACAATATTTTCAAATTTCCTGATGATAATGAAAATAATGTAACATTAGTATTTACCACTATTACTAAAAGCTTATACACGTTACAGTTTAAATCTTTTCGTACGATATTTATATTATTTGAAATATTATTCATATAACTCATAAATTTCTTTCGTAAGGGGCGTGTCGATCTTAACTTTCGCAGGAAACTGTCGCAATTATACTAATTCTACACTGCGCAGTCATTCTGAAATATTTATGTGACTTTTTCAATTCAGTGCCGAACATATACAGACACTGTCTGAAGTAGATAAACGCATAAGCCATCCATCTGTATTAACAGAGTAATGAAAGTGAGAAGGCTACATAGGCAGAAAAATATTTGTTTGTGAACGTGTAAAAATTGAAATAAAACACAATCCGGTTCGCATGGTGTAAAAGAAATAAAAATCATACTAATAAACATTTTAATCTACAGATTCTAATAAAAAAAAGTTACGGTTATATTAGTTTTTTTTTAATTTGTCGGTTAACTTTGACGACCCCAGAGCATGACAAAAAATTTTCCAAACCAGAAAAAAATTATCATGATTTATTCAATAACCTCATCCCTTGCATTAAGCCGAAATACTGAGAGAGAGAGAGAGAGAGAGAGAGAGAGAGAGAGAGAGAGAGAGAGAGAGAGAGAGAGAGAGAGAGAGAGCTGTCCAACAACTAGCAAAAAACCATTTACAACGAACCCACTCACAAAAATAGCCTGAATATTCTGCCGGAGGACGTTGCTTTTCTTTTCCTTTTCTCTTCGAATAAGGAAAAACGGAGATGAAAGAATATGACATCATTCCGGAGTTGCTTGCCTGCTGGAAATGTCTCTAAGAGTTAACAAGAAAGCAAGGTTATATAATAGCAATAATGGCTAGCCACTGACTTTAAAAGCTCTCTCTCTCTCTCTCTCTCTCTCTCTCTCTCTCTCTCTCTCTCTCCAGATTTTAATTAGGATGTCATGCTTGGCATCCACCAAACGCACTGAATATCCCAGAAGCATATCTTTCCGTGTTTCCGAAAATGAGATACAATTAATTACTGATGTAGCCTGATACCATGATTCGTGAAGCACAATACCTTTCAGCTGAACACGTTTCATCAAGGTTATTTCATTACTGCATAATTGGTTTTATCGTGAAACATTAATCATCAACTTGGGAGGAAATTTTATGTGTAAGGACCTTGCAATATCCAGTCTTAAAATATTTACTTCCAGATATAGAACATGGTTCGTTGTTAACCGAGTGAATAATGAAAAAAGGTACTTGAAAATGAGAAAAGATACTTGAAAATTACATCGAGCAATCAACCATCAAGGTCGTTTCAGCAAGAACACGTTGAAATATTAACGTCATTTTGAAGAACATCCAGTCCTTCATCTAATATCAGTCTTGCCATCGTAGTTCTTACGAATATTCAGAAGCAGGAATGTCTCTTTAAAATGATGGATGTGTCAACGAACTCTTTTACGGCAGCAGAACGAATGTTGACAATATTTCAAAATACATTTCATTTTCGAAAACTACCTACGAGCTTGTAAGACATGTCACATTGTTGACATGTGATGGCAACAATGCTATTACAGCTGATTTTAATACCACAGTTATAAAAGGACATCATCGTTT
>NC_089757.1:25653264-25675764 GCF_040412425.1 Macrobrachium rosenbergii
ATCAGGTAATTAAAGATTAAATATTTTAACAGGATAACGAGCAAGGCTTTTAAAAATGTAAGGGGGGAAAAATTCAAATTTTAAAAGCGAATTAACAGTCTGTGCTCCATTCAGCGCAAATAAAAGAGTATTAATCGCCAAGCACATTAGCGCAGCTTTTCCCTAACATATTGGGGAGGCCCCAAAATTGGTCAAGTCATTTCCAGGTTTGCTGGCCAGTATTTTGCAAGGGTCCGATTTTATTTAGTATTATATCAGTCGTGCGCATTACGTTGAACAAATATGATCACTTCATACATGTACTGTATACGTATCTAATAATTTGCATAAACGAAAAACAATCCAGTATTCAAATCACTTAAGAATATTGAAGTAATTGAGTGTTTACCCATACTTAAGCATAATACATTGATCATCATTTAAAATACGATTATATATCTGCTAGATCTCGTCCGCACCAGGATTAGAAAATTGAAATTCAGTCTGTGCATCCGCAGAAATATAATATAATGAACATATAATATACAGAATATACACCAATAACATAATATACAGTAAAATATTGTATACAGTAAAACACCAACACAAAATTAGTACCCATAAAATAACATATACTACGGAATAGCTCCATTCGACAGTTTCAGTGTAATTTTCATTTTGCTTTCCAACGAACATTTTCCAAATTAAAAGAAAATAACTTCCTTTTTATTAGATACCATTTTTTTCCTACACTGGCAAATGAAAGCCTTATTTAATTCTGTTGTGTAATTCAGAGCGAACATTCTTCCGAGAGCCCAAACGATAAAAGCTTGCTGATGATTTAGAAAGGTTCATTTAAAATGAAGTTCTGGCTGGTTTTTAATTAAGAGCACGCGATTTTATGGCGTGATACGCTACTGAGATTGGCTATAGTGTCACAAGATACTTCCCCGTTGTCCATTTTTATTGCTTTTTCTAGTGGATGAAATTTTGTTGACCGAATCGCAGCAACAAACTTTCAGTTCTCTCGCAATTATGATATCATTTGATTAGTTAATGTTAATCTCTCATCGGGGGGAAAGAGAGATATAGAGAATGTCAATATATATATATATATATATATATATATATATATATATATATATATATATATATATATATATATATATGTATGTATGTATATATATATATATATATATATATATATATGTATATAATATATATTATATATATATATGTATGTATGTATATATATACTGTATATATTATATATATATATATATATATATATATATATATATATATGTATGTATATATATTATATATATATATATATATATATATATATATATATATATATATATATATATATATATATATATATATATATATATATATACACACACGTTTATGTCTGTATTTCATCAGTACGGCATAGGATGTTCAATGTAGTTTTCAACACAATCCAGCAAACTTCTCATAAGGGTTCAGTAATCTAAAATTTACAAAAATATGACTACAACAGAGTGCATCAACACTATTAATCAACATACCCCATCAGCCAGCATGAAATATGATCATAAATAGAAAGAAAACCAAGTGATACAGAAAATATAATGGATCAACATTCACATACACACAGCAAAATCAAAATGATGAAGTCTGAACAAATAACACGTCCCAAACGCGCAAAACCTAAACAGCAAATAACATAAAAAAAAAATGCCCAGAGCCTACGAATCGGCGGGTAATGACGCAAATATACCTACCAATCATAAATTCCGCTAATGAGGTTACTCAGACAAGGCAGAAAATGGCTGGTTGGCTCACGAGAAATTGGGTCTTGAGCCACAATTTCACCTTATTTATGTTTCCCCGATACAAATAACATTGCTAATAAACTGGCAACATTTTATCACTTCTGAAAACGTATGACAGCTTCCAACGCCTTTTTTTTTTTTTTTTTTTGCGGTTGTTTACTCTAAGGAAAATGAACTTCAGTTTCCTCAAGTTTCAAATTTCATAATGCTTAAGTTATTGAAGCGTGTGAAATCTCCTGACCCACTTGCAACGAAATTGAAAAATGCTCTTTTGGGGGAGGTTAAGTTCTTCCGTTGCGGTCCTATCACGCAGCCAATTTTGAAATTCTACCTTCAAAACCGCCCAGGTTATTCGAAGTGAAATCTACAGGGATGTACGAATAAGAATTGATATAAGAATGTCAAATAGGGATACTAAGAGCAGAAAAAATAAAAGCTTACGAACAATAAAATCAAATTACCGCAAATAACATAACTAAAGATACTATTTCGTGGTATGCCAACATGTATCTGTGTAATGCTTATTTATGGACAGGACATTGTCCAAAACCTTATTCCCGATTTAGTGAAATTATCTTCTGTAACGGAAATTTTTGTCTTTATTAAAAAACGTGAATCATTTCCCTTAATAAGGAAAAAATCATGGAGCATTCATTTTTCTTTTTTCTTTGATATACACAAACAACTCGAGCTCGAGAGTATGAAGATATACGGTCAGGTGGGTTATCGATAACTTGAAACATGCACTAACGCCTGCAAAGTGAGTTTTGGGCGGAGAAAAGTCAGATATGATACAAAAAGGTCAGAAAAAGGGCTTGGCTTGGCTTGGCTTGGCTAGTAGAGTGCTTGGTTTGGCTTAACTAGCACAGGACTTGGCCTGGTTAGCAGACTTCTTGGTTTGTTTTGGTTAAGCTTGGCTTGGCTACGAGTGCTTGGCCTGGCTCAGCTAGCAGAGGCCTTGACTTGCAAGGTACTTGGCTTGGCTTGGCTTGGCTAAGAGCTTGACTTGGTTAGCAGAAGCCTTGGGTCGGCCTGGCTAGTAAAGTGCCTGGCTTGGCTTAGCTTGCAGAGGCGTTGGCTTGATTTAGCCGGGCTTGGCTAGCAGAATTCTTGGTTTGGCATGGCAAGCAAAGTACTTGGTTTGGCTTGGCTAGCAGAGTGCTTGGCTTGGCCTGGCTAGCAGAGGGCTTGGCTTGGCCTGGCTAGCAGAGCGCTTGGCTTGACTTGCAGTACTTGGCATGGCTTGACTTGGCTTGGCCTGGCTAGCACAGGACTTGGCTTGGCCTGGCTAACAGAGGGCTTGGCTTAGCTTGGCTTGGCTTGCTACTCGTGGCTCGGCTAGCAGAGGGCTTGGCTTAGCTAGTCTTGGCTCGGCTAGCAGAAGGCTTGGCTTGGCTTGGCTGCTCTTGGCTCGGCTAGCAGAGGGCTTGGCTTGGCTATGCTTGGCTAGCAGAGTAAGTCATGGCATGACCGAAGTGAATGATGAGAAGAGGAACCAAGCTTTCTTTGGTTGTCGAGAAGGAATTCCATACAAGAATTTTGGAGGTAGGAGGTTATGTGTTTGGAAGGCTAATGCTAACTGGTCTGTAAAAAGCATAAGTAGATTCATAATGGGCTTATTAGTTTACTAACTGAAATATTTTATATAAGTTTGAAGTTTCTTGCATATCTACGTACTCCCAACAGAGGCTTGAAATAAAATTGTGACCTTGTACTACGAGGATCAATCTTCACTGGTCCCGTTACAGATCACAACCCCGTGGGGGTAGGGGGTGGCGCCACCAGTGAGCCTCGCGTAGCGCACTGTAGGCGTTTCTAAAGGCTGTTTACAAAGTCGCTTCGGCCCCTAGTCACACTCAGCCTTTTACTTTGCCTCCATCCTCGATTCAGTATTGCTATCCAACCTCTCTAAATATTACTTCTCAGTGCAGCTGTAGAGCTTTCTCTCAATTCCAACATAAGAAAGATATTTGTACTTCACCTCCTTTATTTTCTGGATCTCTTTATCTTGCTTTCCAACCACTCCTACTGCTTCTTTTCAGTCTTAGGCGCTGAATGGCCAAAAGTGCCCAGTGCTTGGCTTCAAAGCCTAAATTTAATAAATCAGTTAATCAAATCAAGCTCAGAAAGGGGGAGCCAGGTAGACTCAAAGGGTGTGAAATTCCTGTGGAGATGAACACAAAAGGGGGGTTGGAAAGTGAAGGGGGGGGGGTCACAGGAGGCGACCTAGGATACGATTTCGGCTGGTGGAGGCGATTTTGCTCCTTGTTGTCTCACTGCTACTTTTTGTAACACTGCATAGAAGCGTAACTAGTTTCTTTTGCAGTGAGAGTGCTGCGTTGTAATATCGAAGACCAAAGTATCTCTTATTTCAGTGCATCCGATATACTGGGAGTTGAAGTACGACACAGAACTGGAAGTAAATAGATTTTCAGACCTGACCGCAAAACAACCTAACGTTTGGAATAAGCGAGAATTATGACGCAGGCCATCATCTACAGCCCTTTCCGAGTTCCTCAATTCTTTGTTGGCCGTTCTGACGATCAAATTATATGGAGTGATATTGGTCCCACATCAAAAACCGATTCGGTGATCATTCTAAAGCGCCATGTAGTTCATTCGAAAGAGGCTCAGATTAGGATTTTCTCTCTCTCTCTCTCTCTCTCTCTCTCTCAGTGTGTCTGATTGGCTATAATATTTAATCATGACAGTCGCTTGTGGAAGAAAGAATAAATGAAAACAATGAAATTCAGACACTACTCGTTCATTGTTTATAGAAGCTAAAGGGAGAAGATTATAAGAAGAAAGGGAAGCACAAAAAGGAAAGTGGAAAGTAATTGGCTTTACCAGGGGCCTCGTGAAAGGAGCTATGTCGAAGTTTAGATCGACTCATCGAGAGAGCAATTGTAACTTTTTAAGTAGAAAAGAAAATAAAGGGAAAGAAAATGGATATTTCGGATAGATAAAATGGAAAAGAAACTGCTATATCGAACTGGGGTCAAGCCAGAAATTCATTTTACGTGCACAACTATCAATATTCTGGGTTGAAAGACCAGAGTGATGTCCGTCCGCGAGAAACAAGTTAAAAAATATCCCGATGTTTCTTCGGCGCAATCGAGTTTTCTGTACAGCGTATACTGCTGTATGAAACTCTCAGCCACGGCCCGCTGGTGGCCTGTGTTGTTGGCACCTATAGCGGTGCCAGACGCACGATCATGGCTAACTTTAACCTTAAATAAAATAAAAGCTACTAAGGCTAGAGGGCTGCAATCTGTTATGTTTGATGATTGGAGGGTGGATGATCAACATACCAATGTGCAGCCCTCTAGCCTCATTAGTTTTTTAAGATCTGAGGGCGGTCAGAAAAAGTGCGGACGGACAGATAAATAGCCGTCTCAATAGTTTTCTTTTGCAGAAAACTAAAATAAGAAATAAAAACACTAGCTGTAATAATATCATGAACTTATTAATTTTCTTTGTTCACACTGATTGCACTATCATGACACAAGAACAATCATTATTCTTATGCATGTCTTCCGCATTTCTCCCTGATCAAAATATACCTCACATATTCTAGACAGCCATTCAATTTTACTATTACCGTCACTCTATAGCATCTCATCGGTAATCTCGTTTACGAAGCAGCTTTCAATTATCAAATCTTTGAACTGGTGTCCTTACATTTACATCAGGCATTTCCTATAGATATAGGATTATAGTTTTTTTTTTTTACGTACAAAAATGCGCAGATAAACATCAATATGAGGGCTGACACTAAAACGAAGGGTTAAGTATAGAATTGAATTGGTCATTCAGCGCTGAAACGGAAATTGACAGTAAAAGGTTTGAAAAGTGTAACAGAAGGAAAACCTCGCGGTTGCATTATGAATTAATTGTTGGGAGAGGGTGGAATGCAAGATGGAAGAAAGAGAATATGAAGGACGTACAGTAAAAGGAACGACAGGTGTTGCAGCTAGGGGCCGCAGGCACGCTGCAAAGAACCTTAAGTTATGCATACAGTGCACCGCATGAGGTGCACCGATGGCATTACCCTCTTAGATGAGAATCAAGTGAAATTTATTACAATAAATTTAGTGAGTCAGGATTATGAGTGAGGAATGACAAATCTGAACCGCTCATCCAAAGACTGCGCCATCACCAGTGATAACGGCGACGCAGGGGGGCATAATGGAAATCTGTTTTTTACGCTACACAGAAAACAGAAGGGAAAAAAACACTCCCTAATACTTCTTATTTCTCTCCTTTCCCATTCCAATGATTAACTTCTCCTTTCGACAAAGGGAGAAACTTTCGAGTTAATGAAGAACTAAAGCATAATGAATGTCTACCTCTCTCCTTTCACTTAAATATTTTCTCAAAAGTATTTGAAAGAAAGGAAGACATTAGTCGACGAGCATTTCTCTTTCCTTCTCCCCTCCTTTTTACCAGAAGTTCTACGAACATCAAAAACTGGACCGTACAAATTTACATGACCGGCGAGAATTTGCCAACGAAAAGCAGAAAGGAAAGTCATCTTCAATGTACATTTCTTGCTAAGCAATTTCAGATAAGCGGAGTAAACAAGAACAAATATTCTGTTAAAAGTAGCAAAAAATTGTAATCTATTCTAAAACATCATGGGGATACAGCAATATTAAAGGAAAAAATTATAAAAAGTTCCTAGCTGGAGACGTGACGAGACTTAATATACAGAATACTAACTGTTGTCTTCGAATTAATTACAGGAGGTGTAAAGGAAATCGCTACATTTGTGGCAAATAATAATAAGTTTTACTTATTCCATTGGAACATGTTAATAGAAGATCTTTGTATTCATAGTAGATGTATAAACACGTACATATACGTGTGTTTATGTGTGTGTATGCTTGAAATCATTGGACCATATATGGATGTATGCATCTGTACCCTGTGGTACATCTGTGTGTGCCTCTCTCTCTCTCTCTCTCTCTCTCTCTCTCTCTCTCTCTCTCTCTCTCTCTCTCTCTCTCTCTCTCATTGCACAAAACCCCAGCCCATTCAGCCCCATAAAATCACCAGATGTCAGTCACCTGAAACTCAGTTCAAACTGGGAATAAATTTAATAAATCAGTATATATGATGAATGTTCAGTAAAAATAAAGTACGCACGGACCCACAGCCTTGCGAAGAGCAAGCAAGGCATATTGCCTGTAAATCATTGTTTTAAAACATCTGATGAACTATCCAAAATATGTCAGTCCCTTGGCTAATTAATTATTCTTCTATTTTACATTGTTCTTTTATTCCTATTTCTATGACGTCCGATCTATCACTTACTTCAATATTTTTTCTATATATTCTATTCACCATTCGAATTCGTCTTCTACATATAAAAACTAATTTCCCAAGATCAGTTTCCTGATAAATTTTCGGTATGCCAGCAGATAATATCTTCTTGTATTATGCACCCTTACATAAACCTATCAGCAGTGCTTCCCAAACTCCAGGCAACAGAACTGAGACATTCCATTTATTTTCCTACTTCCGATGTAAAATACAGCGTTCGGATAACATCAGTGCTTTGTATTTTGTTAGAGATCTCTCGTTCAGTGGTGTCGCGACTTCTGCTAACGCGCTGGATAGCAACAAACACACACACACACACACAAACACAAACACACACAAACAAACAAAACAGGCCAAGCTTTTCTCTTCATTCACCGGGTCCTCTTTCCATCGTTCCCATCGTTAGAGATATGTGGGTTCTGAATGTATATGTCCTAAAAATTAATCACGGTTCCAACTTCCAACTATTTCGAGGTAAAGTTTCGTATTTATACGATTTTTTTTTTTTATAAATGGATTAATAACTTCCAAAAATTGTCTCAAAGAAATCTGAAAAATATGATGGCACAGAGATGAAACCTAACAACAAGCAGTTCTGTATGTCAACAAAACACAAACCAGCGGCACAATCTCGTTTCGTAAACTGACCAGATTACACCTACTGGACGATGATCTTAAAACTCAGCACGAATCCGTACTTACCTGAAAAGAAAAAAATAAAGAGTCAAGGGTTGCATCAAGTATTCAGAATTACAACGTAATGCAGGTGTATAAGTATTTTGAAAATCCAAAACAATTCCATTCAGCAATGACAGTACGCCAGTATTGTTAATAATAATAATAATAATAATAATAATAATAATAATAATAATAATAATAATAATAATAATAATAATAATAATAATAAACAACTAAGCCTCCTGTACATGAATTACAAACAGTTATGAAAAACAAATATTATCACTAAAATTTCTACCCATCATTCCAAGACCTTTAAAATCGTAATGACATGGAACAGACATCAGGGAGAAGAAAAAATGATACAATAGCGGGATAGCAACTCATTACAAAAATGCTGTTATCAATGAAAACGCCTTGGTTATCTACTAAAATTATTCACTGCTCATTCATAATCCAAACCACTTTTCATTCATAAATCAACCCCCACTTTACACATTACTTGTATATCTTGGAAATCGAAATCCAAACTGCTCAGTTCGGGGACTTGCTAATATTCCCACGGCCAAATTTTGAAAATGCCTCTCTTCCTTCTGTTTCCATAAATCGCCAATTATTTCTTCCACCTTTCAAGAGACAGGTCAGCACCTTCGTTAGGAAATGAGTCTTTTCTGTTCTATTTTAAGGCATCTTCACACAGAGAGAGAGAGAGAGAGAGAGAGAGAGAGAGAGAGAGAGAGAGAGAGAGAGAGAGAGAGAGAGAGAGAGAGAACAAACGCACAGAATATAATTGCGAGCCCCAATAATAATAATAACAATAATACAAAACTGTGTACTGAAGAGAAGTTCCTGAAATCCCCAGCTGCAATAAGAGGTGACATATGTCTCTTAACTTCTAGGGATACAAAGTGACGAGAAGGTATATTCATCTTTCAAAGTTGCAGCCTTCTTTTCAATTTAATGCCTTGGTCTTGATCTCTGAGAGATGGCACTTCACGATGTCTGTTATTTCTGTTCTAAAATTACATAGTGAACAAGGCCAGAGAGGGTGGAGAGGACATTGAGAGTAAATATAACTCTCTCATACCGTTTAATCAAATATAATTAGCATGAACTGTCACCAGGCAGCTGACACCATTTTTCCCGTCACGCCTCTCTCATTTCCTTTACTACTTGGCTTCTTTCTTTTACAACAGTATATTACCAGACAATTATTCTTTAAAATCAGAGGATAAAACCTGTTAATATTTTCACTGAACTCTTGAATACTTTCTATGTAATGATTTCGATATATATAAAATAAAGACTGAAGGTATTTTATTGCTATTTAAAGATAGTAAACCCATACTACTCAACTCTCATAGGACAGACCCGTAGGGTCTGCTCTATATATACATATACATATGTGTATATATATACATATATATATATATACTGTATACATATATATATATATATATGTATAATGTATACATACATATATTATATATATATATATATATATATATATATATATATATATATATATATATATATATATATATATATTAGATCTTATTTCATAAATTACAACTTACAATTTTAAAGATTAGTCCAACTGAAAATGCAGAAGGTTCAGACAAAAACTTTCTTCCAGGGATTTTTCTCCAAATCTAAATTTTTTTGTTGGTTAAAAACTGGACTATCACAATCAGTATGTTTAATGATTGTCAGTGTACTTCTGCAGTGTGATTTTGGGCCATGTTTGTCACTCTGCATGGAAAATGGCCAGCAATTGATCACTCTGCATGGAAAATGGCCACAATCATGCAATTCGGCCATGTTACTCATAAAAAACTGTGACCGATTCGAAGACGGGGTGAAATTACTTTATTGTGGCTTTTATATTGGAATGAAGAACGCAAAAATATAACACTGGTTTATCTGTTTGACTTGTGATCAACAGATACATTTTTCCACTAAACACGCATCAATAAAAGATGATGGGTTTTAGAAATATTAAAAAATTACTCGCATGAATCATGCAAACTGCACTGATCCTAGTAGTTTCAGGCGCAAAGGACTCTTGGAAATCTCCTGACCCTCCGAACACTCTGACCCTTTGGGCACAATGAAATGTCCCGACACACGCAGATTCCTGACCCACTAGACATATGGCCATACGTAAATCTCTTGACCTACTGGACTTCAAGGTAGTCATAACGAAGTATCCTGCTCAACTGGACATATATACTATTGATGCTCTGGACAATAGACCCTTGACCTACTGGACATATGGAAATCTCCTGACACTGATGATACTATGACCCTGCGGACATACTGAAATGTCAGGACACACTAGACCCTTGACCCACTAGACATATGGTCATACGTAAATCTCTTGACCTACTGGACATAAAGGTGGTCATAACGAAGTATCCTGACCAACTGGACATATATACTGTTGATGCACTGGACACATGAAAACTCCTGACGTAGATTGAGTGTAAATCGAGGCGTGTGAGAAAACAATGAACGCAATGAATTCCGTGGTTTTTTTTTTGTTTTTTTTTTTTGCAGAACTAAAGGTTTTCTTTTCAAAATTTATTTCGTTTCAATTTTTTCTTGCAACTGTGTAACGATAGGGTGGAGGGCTGCAGTGACATATGTGGAGCTTAGAACTCTCGTTCCTCAACTGTGGCCCTGCTGTATTACATATGTGGAAGTTTTAACTTCGAGATTTTTAATGTTACTTATGGCCCGAGTCTGAAGAAAAGTAAGAGCACTAACAATAACACTCCATATTAACATTTGAGACAAAACATCAAGGCTAAAAATCAGAGGACCTGAAGAATCAAGGTCAGATAAGAATCTCTAGCAATTTTTAAATAAATATAACAAAAATTACAACACATTTACACAAATAGATTCCATTAATTACTCACCGAGGCAATTACCAAGTTATTGCATGTGAAATTATAGGCTTATGAATAATATTTCACAGGAAACCATTCAATACAATTTCCAATATCCTCGAGAATAAACAGGTGTGCAGCAGCGGAGAGTCGCACTAACCAGAACTTTCAATTTTATCGATGTTATTGACTTTTACCATAGCCGGAATAGTAGCAATTTCATCCTGAGAAAATTAGTACAATGTATTACACGGGTAGGCACAAAACATACGAATATATATGCATATTTATGTATATATATTATATATATATATATATGTATGTATGTATAACTGAATCACGAAAATATGGAACGAGATGAATATATAAATAAAGGCAAATGCCAATCCGTTGTTTCTCTTTTCCTTCATGGCATTTGCCTTTCTATATATATATATATATATATATATATATATATATATATATATATATATATATATATATATATATATATTACTGTGGACTTACTTTGCATATCTTACAATCACGATAAAGTGACGATATTCATTATTCTCACAATTCTTGAGAATGTAAACTCCAAACACTATGACGAAATGAGGGTGGAGGGTTACTGAGAGTCTGTCAACAGACGGCCTAGAGCCAGGGGATACCTTCTACCGAATCTCCAAGACAATGGCTAAACAAGAACGTGTAGACAGGAAGGTGACGGAGATTAATACCTTAACTTATTCCCGTTGTCGTTTTCTTCACTGACACCTCATCAATTGAGAGACAGTTAGCCTATACCTTCATCACCTTCAACAATGATGTCATCATATCTATCCTCACCATTGCCAACATCACCAACCTCATCGTACAGAGACATTTATATCTTCATCACCTTCAACAATGATGTCATCATATCTATCCTCACCATTGCCAACATCACCAACCTCATCATACAGAGACAATTATCCCTTCATCACCTTAATGATGTCATCATATCTATCCTCACCATTGCCAACACCACCAGCCTCATCATACAGAGACATTTATATCTTCATCACCTTCAACAATGATGTCATCATATCTATCCTCACCATTACCAGCATCACCAACCTCATCATACAGAGACATTTATCCCTTCATCACCTTCAACAATGATGTCATCATATCCATCCTCACCATTAACAACATCACCAACCTCATCATACAGAGACATTTATACCTTCATTACTTTCAACAATGATGTCATCATATCTATCCTCACCATTACCAACATCACCAACCTCACCATACAGAGACATTTATCCCTTCATCACCTTCAACAATGATGTCATCATATCCATCCTCACCATTAACAACATCACCAACCTCATCATACAGAGACATTTATCCCTTCATCACCTTCAACAATGATGTCATCATATCCATCCTCACCATTAACAACATCACCAACCTTATCATACAGAGACATTAATCCCTTCACCACCTTCAACAATGATGTCATCATATCCATCCTCACCACTACCAACATCACCAACCTCATCATAGCGCAACTAGCTTTATCATCATAACCAACATCATCAACATGATCATTTTCCTCGGCTTCCACGTGTCCGTAATTCTCGTCTGTGTGGATAGGCCTTTGCAAACTCTTCGAAAAAGATTTCGGGACGAAGCCACGTCAGATATGCATAATGAGGACTTCACTTCCGGCAAAGCTTTAGATCTGAAGGTTTCCTTTGGTAACAACGCCAGCATCATAGTCGTTATTCGTACAATACTCATCATCCTCATAATTAGAAGATGGAACGAGAAAGTCAGACACGCATACACAGATCTGTTACAGCGACACATCTAATGATGAAAAATTATGATTAATTTGTATATATTGCGCTTTATTGGCAATATATCTACAAATATACTGTCCATGTTGGTGGTACTTGTGAAGAATATAGTATAAAACTTACTCATAATGCAGTTCAAAATACCACAGCAATAAAAGATATTGGTTAACCATCTATCGAAAAATACTGTCACAGAATGACAGTGAATATTTTGAAAAGCTATAACATCGTTTGAAAGAGATTAAAATTTCAGTTTAGTATAACAATAACTAGATTAAATTTAAGGTTACGTAACCCGGAACCTTACCCTTAGATCCTGCCGTTTATCGCGCGTGCCGTTTCCTGAGAATAAGCTATTCTAAAAGTTAATTAATTGCTATCTATCCACCCACATACTACTTTGCAGCGTCACAGGGATGCTAGTTACCTTACATGAGCTGTATTGTTGAGGAAAAATTACTGTTATTCAGAATATCTTTGCATAAATAGGATCTCATGCAAATGAATGTTCACTTGTCCTCAAACAAAAACATACCCTAATAAACTTTCACAAACAGAGAGAGAGAGAGAGAGAGAGAGAGAGAGAGAGTGAGAGAGAGAGAGAGAGAGAGAGACGCTTAATGTAAAAATGTAAATTGTAAATACTGCATTGGCAGTCTTTCTGGAAATACTGCATATGAGCCTGTCTAACAAATTGGTAATGATAATAAAAAAAAAAGAGCCACAGAATAAAATAAATATATATCTTTTCATTGAGTGTCGTCATAAAAATTGGCTTTCGAAGAAGAAACCAAATTACATCCTTTACATAGGATATTTTTGGGAATGATATCCAATTCCTTTCATTTCTCTAATCTTCTGAATAACTTACGCGTTGATTAAAAAAAACGGATTACCGTTAGGCAACAAAAACTGGATTAACATAATAAAGAAAACAAGTAAAAAATGCGCCGAAGTCTTTCCGTGGTCTCGGTATAATACTGTATGAGCCGTGGCCCATGAAACTTTAACCACAGCCCGGTGGTGGCCTATCCTATATCGTTGCCAAAAGCACGATTATGGTTAGCTTTAACCTTAACCCTTTGATTACGGCCGAGATGAGACCTCACACTTACCACAATCCGGAGGGTTTTCAGACGGTAGTCACCCGTAGCATGCTACCAGACGCACGAAATCGTAAACAATCATTGTAATAGCGTTTGTATTTGTTGTTTTGCTGCAAATTAACCTGTTTTATTTATATGATAATATTGTGATAGTAGCGATCCGTGATATAGATATTATGCAATTAATGTAACAACACAAATAAATAAACATAGGATAAGTACTATATATCAAGGTTTAGTGTTGCCAGAGGTATAAGCACTGCACTGATTGAGGATGACAGTCTTCTTTTTTTTTGTCATTTTCTCTAATTCTGTTTGAATCCGTAAAGGACAGCTACATCACAGTTGTGTATTATAGTTAAAAATTATTTGTATATTCGTCAGAAAACTAATCATAAAGAATGTTCATCATTTTATGGTTCCGCTTACTATTCCACTAGCTGGGCAAAAAAAAAAAGAGAGAGAGAGAGAGAGAGAGAGAGAGAGAGAGAGAGAGAGAGAGAGAGTGACAGAATAAAAAATAAAAATTTTACCTATGATTTATTCCTTCTAATTGTACATCAATAACATTGGAGAGTAAGTAGACACAATCACAATATTGGTTGCAATATTAACCACATTTCTGGGTAATATTTTTATCAATGATCAAGCACCCAGCTGACAAGGGATACGCAATCTAGAAATTCAGATGAATTCTGCAGTGTTTGAAAATGGTTTAAAACCCAGCTTCTTCCCAATATAGGGCCATCTGCCATCATAGTGTTGGATAACGCTTCTTATCATTCAGTTCGAATTAATAAACCTCCGACAATGTCTGCCAAAAAGGATGAAGTTAAAGACTGGCTAATAAAAAATTAGTAAAGTTGCAAAGACATTCATGTAAAGAAATGATTACGTGATTGACAGACTGGCAAGAGATCATGGACATAGTGGTTAGGCTGCCTACATATCACTGCCAGTATAATGCAACAGAACTGATATGGGCGCAGGTGAAATCATACGTGGCAAAGAAGAATCATTTTAAAAAATCAGACCTGCTTCCTTTGGTCAAAGAAGCAATTGAATCCATATCTTCTGACAACTGGGCTAATGATGTGAGACATGCCGAAGATATAAAAAGAGATGACGCTTCAAGAGATGTTTGCATTGATAAATATATAGATTCTTTTGTTATCGATGTAGCATCCTCTGACGAGGATTCTTCATAAGTAATGTCTCCTCATACTTCGATTGTAAATAAATTTATTGCTTTCCCTTGTTGTGTGATATCCTGTTGAACACTGAAATTGAAATAAATTGAAATATAGATCTGTTTTTTCGACAGAAAGTGGCAGAAATATCTTTAAAAATCTACATATAACAGAAATGCCACAGCAGTGATGAGTATCATATGACAGTGCTTTAAAAGCACAGGTAAATCTAATACTGTATAAATGTGTAATATATATATATATATATATATATATATATATATATATATATATATATATATATATATAATTGTGATATAGTTTTGAGCTTTTGAATTGCTTTCTTTCGTGCATGCCGTAATCCGTCTTTACCTCCTTGCTGTATCAAGGTTGAATTTTCACTGTACAGTTATAAAATAGCTCATAATAAACATTCTTTAAATATTGTTACACCCTATATATATATATATATATATATATATATATATATATATATATATATATATATATATATATATGGGTGTAACAATATTTAAAGAATATTTATTATGAGCTATTTTATAGCTGCACAGTGAAAATTCAACCTTGATACAGCAAGGAGGTAAAGACGGATCAGGCATACACGAAAGAAAACAATTCAAAAGCTCAAAACTATATCACAATTATATGACTTCGATAACAGCAAAGGAACAGTAATAAAAAACTATAGTAGATGACGTAACTCAAGAACATTGCTCAGTACAGCATCCAAATAAACAAAACTGAAAATGAAAGCACATCTAGGTTTCCAAATTTCTTGCATCTATCATTTTCATATATTGAATTTTTTTTTATCTAAAATTTAAGTGGGACAACAAAACTTCATTCAGAACTTTCTATTATAGTACACGTGCTTGATAACAGGCGCAAACAATGAGAGCTTGAAGTCAGAAGGTTAATGGTCAGTTTAAGAGGGCAAAGTCTCTTCCTAAAACGGTCGTACTATAGTAACCCCCGCCTTTCTTGTTTACTTGCTAACCTTGTTTACTCTTATTCAGTTTTCATCCTCTGGACTTTACTACTGAAGGTAATCTATTTCTTGTTTTGTCATTGTCATTTTCAATCTTTAAAGCATTTTAATTTTGTAAGCTCTGTTGTCAGTTTTAATTAGTGTTTTTGTATCTTTTTAGCCAGAAAAGATGGGATATGGGTGATCCCGAAGCGCACCTATTAATAAATATATCAATGATGAGCTGACTGTTCTTCCTATCCGTACTCCCTACTATATATAGCATATATGTATATATGTATATATATATATGTATATATATATATATATATATATATATATGTATGTATGTATTTATATGTATATATATGTATATATATGTATATATATATATATATATATAATATATATATATATATATATATATATATATATATATATATATATATTTCTATCTATGCATCTATCTCTGTGTCTAACTATCTGTTAATACACACACTAACACACACATATATGTATACATACGTATATATTAACTTTATCACATACACAATTGTTCTGTGCATTAACTAAATTACTAAAAGGACCTCATTCAAACTGGATGGTATCTATAGATACCATGCAGTTTGAATGAGGTCCTTTTAGTAATATATATATATATATATATATATATATATATATATATATATATATACATCACGAAGGAAGCAGTAGGGAAAGGCATCCTCATCATCTACAGTTTATTTTCAATGCCGACGTTTCGCGACGAATTCCAAGTCGCATTTTCAAGGCTATAAAATATAATATAATTTGCGAACATCAATAACAAATTAATGCAATGGCAACAGCTCTTTATGTAGTAAAAATATTTAAAACAAAACACCTCATTCCAAGACAAGTCAATAATGAGTAAAAGGAGTTCACTAAAATCTTAAAACAACCTACCTATATGAAAGAAAGAACAAGACTAACATAAATAAGTACAAACAGAGTGAGGAAAACCAGTTGCCCAAACTAGGCTATAAACAATTTCACTGAGGACGATTGAGTATTTAACGACGGCACAGTCTTCCTGATAATTATGGATTCTAGGATGGTTAAGTCGTTGTTGTTCTGCACTCGGCCTAGGATGGAAAAAAAATCCTTGCTGTCAATATAAGTTTTACATAATTTTGAATGATTTCGTATATTTGATTGCTCAGGATTAGATAACCTGCTACCTGTTCTATGACTTATGCCCCTGTGGGAATCTATGCGGACCTTCAACAGCCTCCTCGTGCATCCCACATATGTATATCCCGTGATCACATCCCTGGCAAGTGTACTTGTAAACAACGCTGGACGAAAACAGAGGACTGAGCCGGTCTTTGACTCTGAACAGAGACCCTATTGTAAAGGGATTTTTCGGGATGATTTTCAGGTTTAAAGCTGGAAAACTCTTTTGAATAATGGCTGTGCATTTTCTCCTAAAAGTATCATCATGCACGAAAGGGAAACTTGCATACATCTTTAGTTTCGGCACAGTCGATTCAGGTGTTGCCGGAGTCATTTTCTGTAGTAGCAGTTTATTTAGGGATCTGAAAAAAAGTCGTGATGGAAAACAATTATTATTGAAATATTTCACTAAAAGGATATCTCATCGTGGAAACTCTTCCAGTTTGACGAGTGGGTGTAAGCCCTATGGAGGAGGGTTAAAATAGAGTTCAGTTTCAAATGAAAGAAACACGAACTATAAAAATTCATTCCCAAACCAGTAAATGTATTTTTTCTATACACACCTGTGTAAAAACCTGAGTCACCTCTGGAAATAATAAGATCAAGGAAGGGGAGTTCGTTATTTACCTCCTTCTCCATAGCGAACCTTATGTTTGGATGTTGTCGGATGACGAACTCCAGAAAGGACTCTGCATGACATTCATGACGAAATAGGGAGAACGTGTCGTCAACATATCTTCGATAAAATAGAGGGCGGAACCTAATGGGACATTCTTCTATTATGCGCTCCTCCAGGGAGCACATGAAGATGTTAGCAAAAATTGGACCAAGTGGTGATCCCATGGCCATCCCTTCAGTTTGTTTATACAAAATGCCACTGAAGGCAAAGGTCGTGTCCAGCACGGCCAGCTCTAAAAAGTTGTTTAAAAATGTCCTACTAAAATTATTAAAAATTGCATCTTCATCAGTAAAAGTTTGCTTAATATTATCTCAGTATTATTATTATTATTATTATTATTATTATTATTATTATTATTATTATTATTATTATTATTGGAGAAAGCAATTCCACAGTTATGTATATGTACATATATTTAAAGATAAATATACAACAGTGGATTTGCTACTTCATTTTAAGACTCATGCTACTATGAGTATTTTTTTATTACTATTATTTTTTTTTTTTTAGAATATGAATCCAATTCATACGGGACAAGCATACAGGGACCATTGACTTGAAATACAAGCCTCCAAAGTATATGGTAGACAGGTTTTCCAGGAATATTAGAAAAGTTTTCCCGTGCGTCTTTAATTGTGTTCTTGAAGACTCTAAAACTTATTTCTTTTCCGAAGAAGAATTTTTCTTTAAATAAGACAAGCGATTTAAACTACTCTGTATCCTTCAAAAATCTACTATTATAATTTGATGCTGGTACCATAAAAAAAACTATATATTTATAACTTACTCTGCTATGCGAAAAACTTAATCATTCCTTGCTGGAGGCAGCCATCTCTCTCTCTCTCTCTCTCTCTCTCCCCCTTAATAAGGTGATCAATGGCAATGGAGAAGCCTTGTTAAAACAAAAAGGTCACTTTTCTCTTGAAGCTGACTGGATTACTGGGCGCTAGTGATGACCATTTCAGGAAACAGAAATTCTTGAGACCACCTTATTTTTAACTATTGGGAAAAATTAACGCACACAGACGCACAAACCAGTGTATACACACACACACACACACACACACACACATATATATATATATAAAATATATGTATATATACTTATATATACATATATTTATGTATATGTATCTATCTATAATAATAATTTCCAAGTTGATCTTGTCCTCCCAGGGTGAAATTTTCTAGAAAGCTTTATTGCCACGAAAATAGCATTTTTTTTAAAGAAATAAATGTAAATGTAGCGAAAAATCATCATCATCGTATCCTTTTCCCTCGTCGTCGGGAGGAGATATCTATCTATCTATCTATCTATATGTATATATATACATATATATAGATATATAAATATATGTAGATATACATATATATATATACATATATATATATATATATATATATATGTATATAATATATATATATATATATATATATATATATATATATATATATGCATACATGTATATAATATATATAAATATATGAATATATATATATATATATATATATATATATATATATATATATATATACATATATACTGTATATATATTATATATATATGTATGTGTATGTATATATACATATATATATATATATATATATATATATATATATATACATATATATATATAATATATATATATATATATATATATATATATATATATATATATATATATATATATATATATATATATATATATATATATATATATATATATATATATATATATAAATATATATATATATATATATATATATATATATATATATATATATAAATATATATATATATATATATATATATATATATATAAATATATATATATATATATATATATATATATATATATATATATATATATTTTCTCCCATACGACGAGAGAAAAAAATACGATGATGATTTTTCACTAAATTTTTAATTTCTTTCTTTTTTTTTAAATATTGATGTTTTCGTGGCAATAAAGCTTTCAAGAAAATTTCATACCTTCTGCTGCAAGAAAGAATCATTGTCGCCTGGCGCCGTAATATCTTCGTGTTTTTCCTGCAGTCGTTTTAGAATTCTTCCGCTCATGCGTATAGCGCCATCACTCAATAGGTGCACTGACACCAAGGACTACAGTGGCCATCTCAGGGATCCTCCAGGAAGACGTCTTGAAGCCTTCAGAGACAGCATGTGAGCAAAGAAGGCGAAGTTTATGGTTAAAATGAACTGGATGACGAAGCAGATCGACTAAAAGAGATTTTCAAGAGGAAAAGTACATCACGAGAATGGCAGATAGCTTCAGTCTGTAATTGTTTACTGCTGAAAATATGGACTACTTCGCGGAGCAGTATGAAGTCGAGGTTCCCGCCTTCTGCGATTATTCGGCACCTCTACAGTCGTATTGTCACTCACGGACGCAAGCTCTTCATTCGAAATAAGGAAGGAAATAATCAAGAAGAGAGGAAGACAGTGGAACGGAGGAACTGAAGAATTTATACGAAATAAAAGGTAGAGAACTTGAGGTGTTTTCTAAGCTGATTGAGAGGGGATTTTGGATGCCCAAAATTACCGCTTGGAGCAGTTCTTCGCTCGAAATAAGAAAGAGAAGGAACAAAAAAGAGACGACATCGGCGTGGAGGTATACTGAAGAATGCTGACGAAGAATAAAGTAGATAACCTGAGGTGTTAGAAACTACTTCAGAGATTTTGGATTCACAGAATTACTTTTCAGAGAAGCAAGGAAGAATCGAAGGGATGATCAATATCGTCAGTAAGAGGGAATCTCATAAGTTTATAGAAGACGACTCCTTAAAGCAAAGAAGCTGTTTATGTGCCAGAAAAAGAACTCCAAGTAATGGTTATCGCGATGTTGAAATGATCTAAAACCTTCGAGATTTTCCTTGAAGACATTTTGGAATCCTTCAGTCCTCCGGCTCCTGGAAGGACGAGAGAAATGCCATTCACGCATGCGCCGAGCTTCAAAGTGTCAAGAACAATCTCCGAGATGCTTCAAATCGTCTGGAAGCCTTCGGAGACAGAAAGTGTCAGTTTTGAAAAGTAGGGTAAGAGAAAGCAAAGAGTATTGGTGAGGGGAAGGGTCCGACCCAGAGGCCGCTTCCTTCCTCCAAGGAAGCAGCCCTATGGGTCTGACCCTTCCCATGGAAAGGGCCCAAGCCCTTTAAGGATTGGCCCCAAAAGCCTACAAGGCTTGCCAGTCTTTTGAGGGCAGCCTTGAAGGGAAGGGTCCGACCCAGAGGCTGCTTCCTCGGAGGAAGCAGGTATCCTGTCAGGCTGGGGAAGCAGGCCTGGAGAGGGCCCAAGAACTTCAAGGATGAGGCCCAAAGTCCTCCTAGGCTGGCCAGTCTCTTGAGGGCAGCCTTGAAGGGAAGGGTCTGACCCAGAGGCTGCTTCCTCGGAGGAAGGCAGGTATCCTGCCAGGCTGGGGAAGCAGGCCTGGAGAGGGCCCAAGAACTTCAAGGATGAGGCCCAAAGTCCTCAAGGATGGCCAGTCTCTTGAGGGCAGCCTTGAAGGGAAGGTCCGACCCAGAGGCTGCTTCCTCGGAAGAAGGCAGGTATCCTGCCAGGCTGGGGAAGCAGGCCTGGAGAGGGCCCAAGAACTTCAAGGATGAGGCCCAAAGTCCTCCAAGGATGGCCAGTCTCTTAAGGGCAGTCTTGAAGGGAAGGGTCTGACCCAGAGGCTGCTTCCTCGGAGGAAGGCAGGTATCCTGCCAGGCTGGGAAGCGGGCCTGGAGGGGCCCAAGAACTTCAAGGATGAGACCCAAAGTCCTCCAAGGATGGCCCCTCTCTTGAGGGCAGCCTTGAAGGGAAGGGTCCGACCCAGAGGCTGCTTCCTCGGAGGAAGGCAGGTATCCTGCCAGGCTGGGGAAGCAGGCCTGGAGAGGGCCCAAGAACTTCAAGGATGAGGCCAAAAGTCCTCCAAGGATGGCCAGTCTCTTAAGGGCAGCCTTGAAGGGAAGGGTCTGACCCAGAGGCTGCTTCCTGGAGGAAGGCAGGTATCCTGCCAGGCTGGGGAAGAACTTCAGGGGCCTGGAGAGGGCCCAAGAACTTCAAGGATGAGACCCAAAGTCCTCCAAGGATGGCCAGTCTCTTGAGGGCAGCCTTGAAGGGAAGGGTCCGACCCAGAGGCTGATTCCTCGGAGGAAGGCAGGTATCCTGCCAGGCTGGGGAAGCAGGCCTGGAGAGGGTCCAAGAACTTCAAGGATGAGGCCCCAAAAGTCCTCCTAGGCTGGCCAGTCTCTTAAGGATAGCCTTGAAGGGAAGGGTCTGACCCAGAGGTTGCTTCCTCGGAGGAAGGTAGGTTTCCTGCCAGGCTGGGGAAGCGGGCCTGGAGAGGGACCAAGAACTTCAAGGATGAGACCCAAAGTCCTCCAAGGCTGGCCAGTCTCTTGAGGGCAGCCTTGAAGGGATGGGTGGGCAGCCTTGAAGGGATGGGTCCGACCCAGAGGCTGCTTCCTCGGAGGAAGGCAGGTATCCTGCCAGGCTGGGGAAGCAGGCCTGGAGAGGGCCCAAGAACTTCAGGATGAGGCCCAAAGTCCTCCAGGATGGCCAGTCTCTTAAGGGCAGTCTTGAAGGAAGGGTCTGACCCAGAGGCTGCTTCCTCGGAGGAAGGCAGGTATCCTGCCAGGCTGGGGAAGCAGGCCTGGAGAGGGCCCAAGAACTTCAAGGATGAGGCCCAAAGTCCTCCAAGGCTGGCCAGTCTCTTGAGGGCAGCCTTGAAGGGGAAGGGTCCGACTCAGAGGCTGCTTCCTCGGAGGAAGGCAGGTATCCTGCCAGGCTGGGGAAGC
>NC_089757.1:25685764-25765764 GCF_040412425.1 Macrobrachium rosenbergii
TATATATATATATATACTAATACATATATATATATATATATATACATATATATATAATATATATATATATATATATATATATATATATATATATATATATATATATATATATATATATAAACACAGGAATAAATAATAATATTAAATCCAAATAGGTACTACTGAGTTTTTCATAAAACGGCTGATGGTTCGGGAAGATCGATGAACTAAGTTAGACCAAAATAAGGAAAATAAAATAAAAGAAAATACGATAATGAAAGGAATAATAAATTAAATTTTAAAAATCACGACACACAAACAGTGCCAATTAAAAGCTCTTTCTTTGGTCTTTGCTGATAAGATAACGATGGCGACACGCTAACAGCAGGCAACCCACACCCCTATTCACATCATACCCCTATTTCACGTCACAACCCTATTTCATATCACAGTCCTATTTCACATCACACCCCTATTCACATCATACCCCTATTTCACATCACACCCCTATTCACATCATACCCCTATTTCACATCACACCCCTATTTCACATCACACCCCTATTCACATCATACCCCTATTTCACATCACACCCCTATTCACATCATACCCCTATTTCACATCACAGCCCTATTTCACATCACACCCCTACTTCACATCACAATCACACCCCTATTCACAATCACACCCCTATTTCACATCACACCCCTAATCACATCACACCCCTATTTCGCATCAAACAACTAAATACCAGCATCGTAAGTCCTTCCTCGGGCATATCAAATTAATGCATGCCTGAAGATATTGAACAACCATTGAAAAGCCAATGAGGCATAACGCCTTTGTCTCTGACCCCTATTGTGCGTAACTATGCATCTGTATATTTTAATAGATTCTTCGTTTTGTCATAAAATTTTATAAACCTCAGCACATTCTAATTTCATCTCTATCAATTACATCGTTTGTCTTCCCTATGTGCAAGTAAGGCGTTCTTTACTATTCAACTTTTCTCCCAACTATTTCAAAACATACACTCTATCCACACATCCTCATATTTCTCTAGATCCAGAATACTCTTCCCCTATCAGTCCTTCCCTTAGCAGTCCTTCAGAAAATTATTCAATGCTGAGACAATCTTCTCCACCGCAAAAGAAAAAAAAAATATGATAAAATTATCTTATTCCTAATGGAATGAGCTCACGAACTGAAAACAAAACTTACTTTTCATTTCCCTAATTATGACTACATGAGAGGGAAATCATTTCTGCTTATGCGGATCCATAAATTGAGATTTCCTGTTAATGCTGCAAGTGTGCTGTCATTTTGCCACCTTTGAGCGCCAGTATCGCAGGGTGATGGATGGAGGATGTGTGTGTGTGTGTGTGTGTGTGTGTGTGTGTGTGTGTGTGTGTGTGTGTGAGAGAGAGAGAGAGAGAGAGAGAGAGAGAGAGAGAGAGAGAGAGAGAGAGAGAGAGAGATTCACTTATTGAGAGAATAACCCCACAACGAACACGAAAAAATAAAATAAATAATTATGGTTTCCTTTGTTCCTTAATTTTGTTTTTTTTTGGCAGAAACCGCTCAGGTTGAGAGAGAGAGAGAGAGAGAGAGAGAGAGAGAGAGAGAGAGAGATTTACTTATTGAGAGAATAATCCTAGAAAAAATAAATAACTAATAATGGTCTTCTTTGATCCTTCAATCTAATTTTATTTGGCAAAAACTGACAATGTTGAAACGCAGAAGACGACTTCGAGAAACCCAAGACGATATAGTGATAAAACTTCAGGATTCAAAGATCTCTGAAGCAAGAGTAAAGGAAAGGATCGTATTGAGAGAGACAAAGAGACTAAACATACTCTACATGAACAAATGAAACGAAAGTAAAAAATGAAAAAAATAGTTCAAACCAATAAATATTTCAATGTAATCAAGACGCACATCTCAGAGCAAATTCAGCCTGAGAAAATGAAACAAAAGTCAACTATCTTACAAATGTTCGGTAAATCTTTGGCACTTAGTGTTGGCACCCTGCCTTACAACAGACAGCGCACCGAAATACTTTACCAAATACAAAATAAATCCTCATTTGAAAAGTCTGTGCACCTAACGACCACGTGTCCACTTAAATTCTTTTGAAAAAAAAAACTTTAGGTAGATTATTCACAGCTGATAAGTATCCTAAGAGAAGATAGTTTTGATATCTTTTGTAATTCCATGTAAACACCTTTGTGAATGAACCTTTCACTGCCAAATGTGTAAAAATAAAATGCATACACATACACAGGTACCCAAATACGCGCGCTAGCGGGCGCAAGCAGACAGACAATAGACATACACACACACGCACATCGCACGCGCACGCACACACACATATATATATGTATGATATATATATATATATATATATATATATATATATATATATATATATATATATATATATATATATACATATATATCTTTATATATATGTATATAATATATATATATTTATATTATATATATATATCTATATATATACATATTGCGTGTGTGTGTGTGTGTGTGTACACGTACACGATATCTACACTTCTATATACATAAACCAGCGGTAAAAAAAGATCACTAACAATCATATATTGGTACTGAAGTTATTAAAATCGAATGTATCAAGCATAATGAGTGTAAATAAATATAAAGCATGAAGACGAACGATGCCTAGATTCCCACTGGTATTAGAACTCTCAACTTTAACTGAGCACAGAACTTTAAATCGAGGTAAAATGTCGCTTCGTGCAAGTTCTCCCACTTCCAACCTTAAAAATAAAAGAAAGAAATCGGCAGTACGGCCAATTTAAATCTGACTTTATCACAGCCAGATATATCTGGAATTTATGCATTCTCCGAAAAATGGAATTTATCAACTAATTTATGGCGTATGAATGCGACTCCTGCGACTAAATGAACCTTCTAAATCAAGGGATATTGTAGTAATAGCAAGAGGTTTATTCATATCCGGACGATTTACTGTTAGCATAAACCAAAGCTTCTTTTTATTCGAATTTTTCAAAATGTACTTATGCTTCTCTTTTGTCTTCCATCTGTTTGCATGCAAAAGATTGCTCGTGATGCTATAATTACTTCCGGTTATGAAGATAAACAGGGGCTTTCTATTCCACATTGTCGTGTCTGTTTGTTTATGCTGTTTATAAAGAAAGTTATCGATGGATATCAATGCAACTCTGCGAAAGCAGGTAATAAACAAAGGAAGAATTGATTAGATTTGAGTCTGGATCCGGATTCAAATACAGAATGTACTTTCTCTCTCTCTCTCTCTCTCTCTCTCTCTCTCTCTCTCTCTCTCTCTCTCTCTCTCTCTCTCTCTCGAAATATACAATTTGTCAACTGATTTTAAAGAAATTCCTTAGAAAGCGTTGACCAGAGCTTGAGATGATACGTATCAGTTTGTATTTATTTATTTATGTATTTTATATTTTCACGATCATGAGTAGTCTGCGCATTCCCCAATTCTTAGTTGTGGGTTTTATATAAAGTTGACTCAGATACAAAAAAAAGTACAACACAAAATTTACTGCACATCCGTTTTACAGACCGATTAATATAACTGATTTTAGGGCCATTTTTTTTATATTAGACATTTACGATTATCCACCCAGGTATAAAGACTAAGTACATAAGTAGAAGAAAGGTATTCAAACGAACTCTAATGACTACTTTGACCCAAAAGGCTCGACAGCCTGAAAAATAAGATTTTTAAAGTCCGTTTTCTCCTTCATTAAAAAGATGTGGAACCTAGTAAACGCTAAGGCTACAAAACCCTTCTCCAGACTTGGAAACTACAGTATATCCACCATTTACAACCTACAAATGGTCAAAAACGCATCGTTTTCTCCTATTACTTTTACGGAGTTAAAAGCTTTAAACTTTTACATGTTGCCTGCTATGTTGCACCAGCCCGTGACCCATATTTACAAATGCGATACGCTTTCACAGCCTACTCCAAAGTTAGTTATTGATTTTACCTTGAGTTGAACATTTCTTTGGATACCTTCTAGTTTACGAAGGTTGTTCTGATATTCATTTTAACAGTGTACATATGTTCTTTCAAATGAAAAAAATTGAAGAAGTTTTTTAGTTAAAAAAATTATAATGTACAAAATGACACCAGTAGTTTTAACTAAACACATAAACACATAAAATAAAAGATCAATCGCCTTTCATACTCTACTACTACTGAATGGATGTTTTAAGAATAGAGGAAACTGGCTCTTAGAGCAGCTACAATAATTTCTTATTCTAACTGCCTGAAATGACAATTTCCTCATAAATTGAAAGAAATAATCGTCCTTATAAATGATCAGTAAATAATTCTCAGACGAAGCGTGTAACATGTGTCATCATCCATGGCAGTCATTGCAATCACAGTCTGGAGAATCGTATGTACCAAAATCATCCATGAGTTTCTGCGTATGCTGTCCAAATCAGACAGGGCACATAAACTATCCGTGAGACACTTTCATTACTCTTGCAACAGACGCAACAGTAATTCTGAGTGTCAGGTGTCCGACAGAGACTGAGAACGACAGTGTTTCATGCTATTAAAAACCTCAGTGGAAAACAGGATTTTTCAATTACACGAAGGCACGCAAATAAAAAATCTGGGCAATAACTCATGGATGGGCAACAGAAGAAAGAGAGAGAGAGAATGTATTATAAGCCTGCAATGTTCTTCACTTATGAATTTAATGTAAAGGAAGAATTTTTTTGGTAGTATTCCGAGTGATTTTCCTTTTACTCATATATTTCCTTTAATAATACCCAAAAGTCATTGTTTCTTAGCGAACACTCAAAATTAAACCCCAGCAACACAGACACAAACACGTGTGAATTAATTGATGTTGTCTTTTAATTTACGTTGTCTTTCTACTTCTGATGTCACTTTTGATCTATCGATCCTTTCGACAGTATTCCTCACTAACCTCTTCACTCATGGATATTTCATTAATCATTCGGCTTCGTCAGCATCCTCCGCCCGCCTGTTTTCCCAGGTACTCTCTCTTACCTCCTCTCAGGTTTCACTTATTATCAATATTTAGCTTTGAGTACTTTGAACTCTACATTGCGTTTTCCATCCCCTTTGAAATTTCTTGTACATTGCGTTTTTCGTCCCCTCTGAAATTTTTCTACAGGTACCTTTTTCTTTAGACAATCCTTGTATCGTATCCCAGATCTCTTTTAGCAAATCCCTGCAGATTTATCGACATTTCTGGCATTAATCCAGTCCATACTGATTGCCTGCACCTCCCCAGATAAAGTTTTTAAAACGGCATATCTGTTTCGATAGTCAATTACAAAAGCCCTCGTCTTTCGTGTCTCTGATAAATAAATACCAGAATCAATTTCCATGGAGGAAAAATACATATAAGCATCAAACCATCCATTTTGCAACTCTCAAGGGAAAAGAGGTAACGAATTTCCTAATCATAAAAACTACGAATAATTAAATTAATCTCGCAAAACAATATTCAAGAACTCCTCGACGGGTTAGACAACAACAGTAAAAATTTTACAGTAAGCAAAAGTGAACGGTGAAAGTATTGAAAGAACAAAACAAAAGAATCTCTGCAAAAATATTTAGCGTTGCCTTGGAGACCAACTCTATCAAAAGTGCTGGAAAGATATTTTCCATTTTACCTCCCTTGCGTGAGTTGGCTTTCTTTTCTTTATCTTACGCATTTATCCTTCTTTATGTGTACTAGTCTGTCACCGATTAAGTACCTGCACACATAATAATAATAATAATAATAATAATAATAATAATAATAATAATAATAATAATAATAAAACAGAAGCTTCCGTCTGGTATTCTGTAATTTATTGTGAATTTAACATAAATTTATACAGTATATTAAGGTTATTCATACTGAAAACATTACGGAATATAAAACATGAATTTTTAATATAAAAAAATATACACAGTTTTATCAGCAAAGTACAAAAACATTGTTTGCCTTCGAACTGGGCATAGTGGGGAGTTCTGAGCTGCTGTTTAACGAATATGATCGCGCAACTGCCATGTATTACAATCTAAATTAGATGCCACATTTGGTAAAACACAAATCTTATCGAAATTACTCTGATTTTATTTTTGGGAAAGAGGCAGAGAGAGAATTTTATCATAACTGCAATCAACCAGCTGAGTCCAATGCATCCTATGATATAATATGTCACTGAAGCTATCTAAAGAACTTTGAGTCACTAGAGAGGAAAATCGTAGCAGGAGACAATAATAAAACAAGTAAAAAATGCGCCGAAGTTTCTTCGGTGCAATTGAGTTTTTTGTACAGCGTATAATGCTGTATGAAACTCTCAGCCATGGCCCTGTGGTGGTCTGTGTTGCTGAAACCTATAGCGGTCCCAGACGCACGATCATGGCTAACTTTTAACTATAAATAAAATAAAAACTACTGAGGCTAGAGGGCTGCAATTTGGTATGTTTGATGATTGGAGGGTGGACGATGAACATACCAATTTACAGCCCTCTAACCTCAGTAGTTTTTAAGATCTGAGGGCGGACAGAAAAAGTGCGGACGGGCAGACAAAGCCATCTCAATAGTTTTCTATTACAGAACACTAACTAGAGTTCATTCGACAGGCTCCAACTTGCTCTTATCGACAAGCGTGCTAATTCAAGAGCTTCAAGTAAGACAGTGAGATACAGCAATGTGAAATGAACCAATTCAACTCGAAAGATTTCCCCAAGCAGTGTCAAGTAAACAAAAACTAAAAACAAAATCACAGCATTCCCCGTAAACAAAGTTTTCGTGCAGCTGCCAAACTTATCAACAATTCTTGACCATGAGCACGATTGCTACTGTAAACTTGAATCCTTTCAATGCTGACGTTTGAAACGACTATTAATGATAGCGGTCAGTTGACTGCTAGTAGACCGTCGTTAACAGGCAAATGCAGGGTTTGCAACTTCCACAAGAACAGATTTTGCCGTTATCGTAGAAAATGGTGATATACGGTAATATTCCAGCTAAAATCCTATACTTTGTTATACATTACAAAAGACAAAATGGATGACATATTAATGAAATAATACCAGACTAATAAAGAAAATAAGAGAAAAATTGTTATTTCCACTATTTCCACTCTGTCCGAGTACTTACTACTTGCAAACTTCAGATATAAATATCTTCGCTAATGTTAATTCTGGAAGTCAGAAAGACATATTCTACTTAATTTCATTAGAACTCGGTGGTCATGTCATTTCAATTCGCCCCATGTGACTGTTTAATGTCATGCAACACTGAATAATAAAACGTAAAAAAAATAAAAATAAGGCTAGAGCTATTTTACATAAACTACCACAACAAAAATTATAGTTTATTCTTAATTCCACTGCACTTTGGCTAAAAAATTTCAACGCAAAGAAAGAAATTTCTCGAAAAAATCCTTTGGGTAAAATAACACCGACATCATTTGCCACAAAAATTTATTATCAGGATATTTCTTTCATTTTCTTTCACTTCTATCGGGGTATGACCAATGTACAGCTCTTGCAGCCGTCACACTGAACAAATAATTAATTAATTTCATCACTAGTGATCTACAAGAGAACACTAAAAACAGCGATTAAGATATAAAAAAATAATGACTAACTACTAAATACTTCAACCACGTATTAAATGAAATAAAATGAAGCTAGTTATGGGCTATGCATTCGAATAAGAGTGCATTATGGTCAAACTTACTGTTAATAATTCGTTATCTTTCTAGCAGAATTGTTCACGTATGTTATAATATGTCTCTGTAATCCTCACTTTGCCCTTTCCATTTTGTTCCCATGTTTATTCTTGAGCTCTATTTCATCCCTCTCCTTTCCCTGAGACCCTGTGACCTGGGAAAGATGCTGAACACCTAGTTTAATTGTGGGCCACTGTCCCTGAGGGTTAACCTACGCTTTATCAACATTAAGGATTCTTGGAATTCTGGGGCTAGTTTGTTTTAAGGGAATTGAGTGAGCATGGAGGAAAATTGGAGAAGAAATGAAATAGTAATAAGATGTGAGGAAAGAAATTAAATTCGACGATGCAACAGAATTCATTTTCAGCACCAAAATTCACCAGTTCTCCATTTGCAATCTTTATCCTCCCACATATTCAACAGTTGTTTCCCGGTACTGCAGATGTATCTTCTCATATTTTCAATAGGTGTTTCCCGGTAAGGCAAATGAATCCTCTCATATTTTCTACAGGTATTTTCCGGTTTGGCGGTTGACGGATGGATGCCTCTCTTGCTTGCTCCATAATGCAAGTCGCCTAATCATGTCACGAAAACCCGATTCAAAACACATTTATGGCAAGCAACATTCTTAACGATGTCTAAATATGATGTATTTTGAAAAGAGAGAATGTTTTCGAGTACATTTCCTTTTAGCGGTCCAAATCTTTCGAGATATGAAGATTCTGACAAAAAAAATAAAACTGTCACAAACACAACGCCTACAAGATGAAGTCACTTCTGGAATGCCATTGCAAGGAAGGAGAGTGAATAAGTGAACACGGGAATAAGCGACGTTTAAATTTAGACAGCCTAACCAAAGCAGGCTTCAAGGTCTTCATCTAACACCTCCACGGCACACAAGGGAAGCAACCAAAGGGACTGGGGAATGGGGGATGGGGACACTGGGGAAATTCCTGGCCAGCGAAGACGTTGCAAGCAATTCAAGGAATGTTCATCAGCTGCGCTAAAAGTCTCTGGGAACATGAAGATGCTTTTCCTTATCTCACACAATATCAAAGTTTGAAAATGAATACCGGTATTAAGAAAAGCAGAATGATGGACAAAGGGCAAAAACAAGAGAGAGAGATAGAGAGAGAGAGAGAGAGAGAGAGAATTACATAGCCTTCCTGTCAGTTACCTTTGCAAAAAAAAGGCTAAATAAGTCTGCGTAAAGGAACTATGTCATCTTAATTAAAGTAAAAATTTCTTGAATAAACATTCTTCCCAGGATGTGACAGTTCAAAAGACGGCGGTATCTTTAATCAATCCTTGATTAAACAAAAATGACTTTAACATGCACAGCTAAACTTCATACTGCCAACATAAGTTGCAAAACCAGGAGGTTCGCGTTTCGAAATCGTCCGTGTTCATTACTCGTGATGCTGCATATTTGATAAAAAAAAACCATTTAACTTTGCAACATCAGACTTCAAATGCGCATGTCTGGCCTGAACTCTTAGAACCATGTAAGCAAAAACTGAATAAAAACACATTCTAAATTCTGATATGACGATGTATGAATCATTTCTGCGCCTTCATCTGGTTACAATGCAAAGATGAATACACTTTATATATTGGATTTAAGGAGACCTTCACTCAGAATTTTGATGGAAATGAAAATTTTTTAAGAGCCGAAGCTTTGGACTCTACAAATGAAGGACTTCACGGGGAACTTTTAAAATCAAAAGGAAAGACTCTTAGCTTTCAAATCTAGCGCTTCTTTTTAACCTGGCTCAAGATTTCATATTTCTTATTATATTTTGAGCATGATGCTATTACTGTCATTTTGCTTCTGATTATGTCTGAAAACTTGCACAGATAGTAATTATTGATCTGCGTCAATAGAAAAGTCAGTGTAGCCCATGAAAATGAGTAATTTGAGGTTAATAATAATAATTTCCCATCCATCCAAAATCAGAATTTTGGAATCGTGAGTCGAGATGAAATTATGAGAAAAAGGTTAGCCATTTTCCCATTTACATCACTAATAAAGAAAAGAGTTTGTAGCGCTCTACATGCGACATACCATAACCTGTGGACCAGAAATCACGTTTAATGATACATATATAATAAACTGAAAGCTAAGACTAAAATCCTCTTGTAACTAACATTTTGATTCTTTTTACAAGGTGAAGATTGAGCCAATTAGAAAATCCAAAATACAGAATGATATATGTCCAAAAAAATATGAAAAATTCACCAAATCTGTAGTCCTATGAATCAGACAAAAATAATGATTGACCTGGTTAATCATCTGGCCACAATCAAACTCAACTCTTAACTATGCAAAAACTTTCCAATCTCTCAAACTATGCAGTGATAAGTCCTTTTAATCATTTGATTTTCTAGTCAGCCTCTTAAAAGTGTGACAGACCTTACAGGAAATTATATTAATCCTATCAGAAAAAATAAATTGCACGTAAATCAACATTTTGCAGAAAATAAATATGCATGGTATTAAACAGCCTATAAAAGGACTAAAATGCCCAACAGCCAAATTCCGTAACGTTGTTCCGTCAGCTACTCGCGCTTCTGACAACTCACCATTATCCAGATGACCAAAAATAAAACCACATAGTGAAAAACCGATTCTGAAAGAACATGCCGATGAGCAAGAGAAGGATAGGCCCCATACCTGGAAGGAGACAGAACGGACATTTGGTCACCCCACCCCGCTGCTGCTCCTTAGAATATAGAATATAGATTCCTTGTCTTTCTGGTTACACTTTTCGTCCTTCTTCCTGCCTGCCGTTTAAGGCCTTGCGGCCAACCCATACCCATTTTTTCTTTGCGGTAAAATCCCTTCCTTTTTTTTTCTTTCTTTCTTTTTTGCTCTAACCAGGAGTGTGTCTCCAATTAAGAATTGCTTTGCCTGGGACTAAAATGAACATCATTCGGTAGCTGGCCCAGAGAGTCGGCGGAAACCATTTGTCCTTTCTAAGTACTGTATAACAACACTCCTAATGCCCGAGTCGGTGCCACTGTTGGGGGACATATCGAGATTAAAGCACGTGAGCTCATCTTCGGGTAATGTGTCATGTCTGTGACACTTTCGTTACCCCATTATTTTCAAAAATTCAGAGGAAACGACATTTCATTGCAGTTATGATTTCCCACAATTAAGGATTTCCGAAAGATAAGGAATACAAAATCTGTAAATAAAAGGATTTCATGTTGTCTACTCACGTACTAAAAATTTATCCGGTTTGTTATTGTCCTACCTGCCTGACTATTTTCCAATCTAATGGGGCCAAGACCTGGTTAACAACCCTTTACATTGTGTTACATTAATAATATCAGGCTATTGTTGAGCAACCCTTAGCACATGAATCATCCGTTTTTAACCATGTGTCATCACATATGTGCTGATTGCTTTGTACCTCATCTTTCAGTTTATTATTTTTTTCTCATATTACAATACACAGAACGTGATATTACACAAACCACAAATCCTAAAAAAATTAAATTCCATTTATATACACACACGCGAAATTTATATATATATATATATATATATATATATATATATATATATATATATATATGTAGAGAGAGAGAGAGAGAGGGAGAACACATGCCATTACAGAAACCACATATCCTAAAAAAAAAGGAATGAAATTCACTCATTCACAATAAAAGCGACAAATAGATTCTACGTATGTATATATATATATATATATATATATATATATATATATATATATATATATATATATATATATGTGTGTGTGTGTGTGTGTGTGTGTGTGTGTGTATGTATGCATGTATTATATATAAATATATATATATATATATATATATATATATATATATATATATATATATATATATATATATATATATATATATATATATATATATATATATATATATATATATACATATATATATATATATATATATATATATATATATATATATATATATATATATATATATATATATATATGTGCGCAAATGAAATGCAAGGACACTACCCGATTTGAATGCTACAGCTATATGTGAAGTTTGCTGCCAGCGCACCTAATGCCCCAAAGAGGGGATTTAGTCACCACGGCCTTAGCGCAGCAGAGCACTCCAAGGAAAGACAACTTCGCCGAGATTTGATATTGTAATATCAAGAATGGTCATTGCAACAAAATTCACAAAACTTCTGATAATTTACATCTCACCACCAAAGAAAAAACTTCCTTCCTGAATGGCTACAAAGGCTAGTATTGTCGTGAACATTCATCAGGCAAATACAAGATATGAAGTTTTGTAGAAATTTAAGGTAAACATCAACATTCATAACTGGTTCTTTGATATTAATTAGGAAATATATTTTACTATATGATTTTCCTTTCGTCAACAGTCTCTCTTTGAATACCTTCCTGGTATTTATACTTTTTTTTAAATGCTACTAAGGAAATGTAAACATGAAAAACAAATGTAAAATATGCTCGCGCATCTCAGGTTTTCATAAATGTAGATGCCTCATAGTTATCAAAAGACCGGTGTTAAAAGAATGCCGTACTTTGTTCATAGTCTCAGAGACTTGATACTATGAAAAGAATTAATCAACAAAATATAATTTCAATATTTTGCGACTCAAAGATTAAACTGTCCTAATAACACCATTAACTTCAAGAGTCAAAAGCGTTTTATGTAAACTCTCTCTCTCTCTCTCTCTCTATCTGTGTGTGTGTGTGTGTGTCTGTGTAAACATCAACATTGCTGAGACAAATAACATTATTAGTCACAGTTTAGTAAAAGAAAAATCCACAATTACATTCCCATAATAGACAATATTAATGTACTAACTTTAGAAAGATACCGATAAAAAGAGTTATATCCTATACAAATACACATATCCCCAGATTTCCGTCCAGGCACATATGGTGCAAGAGTTAGTTTGCCATTGTCATTAAATAAACAGGGAATATTGTGTAAAATAAAACTACTGGAACCAGCTGGGTCTGCCGCAGGATCAAGAGGGTAAGCTCACCTTTCACTACAAAATACCTTCTTGAATTCGGAACGAGTCTAGCGTTCTCTAAACAAAAACAAAATAACAAAAAACAAAAAAACACATCTTCGTTGTTTAGACATCGGAACAAGAAAAAATAGGAGTGATCATTAAAGTATGACTAGATTTTGTCCTCAATCGAATTATAACTTACCGATTACACACATACAGACACACACACACACACACACACACATATATATATACATATATATATATATATATATATATATATATATATATATATATATTGAGAAAGAGAGAGAGACAGAGCAGGAACTATATACACACACACACATATATATATATATATATAGAGAGAGAGAGAGAGAGAGAGAGAGAGAGAGAGAGAGAGAGAGAGAGAGAGAGAGAGAGAGAGAGAGAGCAGGGAAGTGGCGACAGCACCAAATGCCTTCCGCGAGCACGAACGTAAGTAAAGGTGTCCTAGATGAATGCCAGAGAAGTACAGTAGTACCCTAACAGAAGTTGATCTCTGGGACACACATCCCCTAGGCTTCGCCGAGACCGACCTCGACAGCGCACTAAAGAAGATCTAGTGATATCAAAAGGGAATAACAATTAAGGCGAGGTCAAGATAAAGAGAGCTCAGCGCGTGATCCTGGAGGAGACCATTGAGCCACATACTTGACGATGATTATTCATTAAGGTCCAAGTTTTACGACTGGAATCGAATCTTTAAAACTCGCAGTTACGCTGACAGTCGTTTCAACTCGATCCGAGTTAACCTTACGTTAGCTTACGGGGATATTCTCTGTATCGTATTTTATCCAGGTACTTCCCAATAAACAAAGTATTCAATTATATCGGATAGTATCGTATTTATCTAAGTACAGTGAATCTAATCTTGAGAGCGGTATTTAACCGCGAAAGTTGTGTACTCACCAGAAGACGCAGTAAAGTATCTAAGAAATACTACAAAGAATCTACATAGGAAGGTATTGTACCTCAGAATATTATGTTTTAATTTACTTAAGCAGGCATTCGCTTCACAAAACCAATGATTTACCCAGGAAAACAGGGTAGTTAATATTTCAAGCAAGAAAACTAGATGCCAAAATGCAATGTAATTTCTACCGTCGAAAACACAAAAATATGAAAACTAATATAATTGTAATTCAGACATTCTGATTATAAATGACGTAAAAATTAATCTAATTTTTCCAATGCAGTGTACTCGTAAGAAGATTGCCGAAAGCACAGCTTTGTGAAAAACAATAGCTTGTATTTTAGACTTCAGTTCTTTTTCTTGTTATGAAAGTGCATGCAGAGATATTTATACAGATACGCAGACGCACATACATTGCCACCTACACCCTTATGTTAATTCTACCTTGTTAGCAATTTCTATAAATATCATCTAAATCTGCTGAATTCTTGATATGTTATGATTTCCCAGTGGCTCACACATTCTAATACACAATCATTAATACCTTTAAATTGCATTCGTCGAAAACTATAACTCACAGTCTTTATTCCCGTAATGAATCATTTTAAACTCAAAAGCAGCATGACAGACGGATAAAACTAAGCTTTCCATAAGCTATGACTGCAAAACCCAGACAAAAGTGCCCTCAAATTATAAATGCAAACAATACGGCCAAATTCTCAACATTTTATGCCTTCCAATTGGGTCGTACATTCTAATACATTACCGTTATATATTACCTTTTATTACGCTCAGGTGAAAGATTATGATTCATATTCTTCATTCTCATCAAGAATCAAATTAAGACAACGCAAAATGGAGAAGGGAAAAAACGTAATCAAATCATACAAACAATGCTTGTGTTAAACGTAGTCGAAACAACACTGACAGATAATGTCGTGCTTATTAACATCCAGAGCCCAATCATATAGAGAATGTTAATAAGATGATATTCAGAGGGATTAAAAAATTCACTCGCCAGCTATGATGTTTGTCTTTACTGGCTATGACGATCACGATACATATCGCAACGATAGAATGTCATAAGCACGCTTTAATTCGAGGCGAGTTGTCACAAGTGATGACTGCATTTATAATTTTATATTCTTTTCCTTCGTTCTTCTACTCGTTCTATTTCATTTCATTTAATGTTTTCTGCCCTGCGACGGCAACGAATCTAATTTAACGGACCGAAATTATCTCGTTTCCTTTCTTAACCAGATCAATTACTGTTTCCGTTATTTATCAGGAATAAACCTATTACATTATTTCTTTTTATCTGGAATATTTCTAATCTTATTTGGAAATAATCGAACAGAAATTCTATCATACTAACAAACAACAATGTAAGTAGTCTACTGTCTTCCTTTTTAACATTTGTGTTACTTAATCCCACTGTTCTTGGCGTAGCCTAAGCTAAATGACCCACCCAGCCATTAAGTAAATTCACTATGCACGTGCCGAGCGTAAATCACTAGATGAAAATCTAAGCGGCCATTGTTCATTTAGTTTCCACTCTTGCATCAGCCATCTCTTTCACACGCATCCTCCCCCCGCCCCCACCCACTCCCACACACCCTCTAAAACAGACGAAGCATCCATTCGCACAGGATAAGCGTTGGAAGAGTACAGTTCATATAGGCGTCTTCATTCGGAAGACATCCCGGTTTTCGCTAAGTGTCTCTGGCACGGCGCTAATTATCAAGGTCACCGAAAACAGATCTATCTTTCGGTGGTCTCGGTATAGTGCTGTATGAGCCGCGGCCTATGAAACTTTAACTACGGTCCAGTGGTGGCCTGCCCTATATCGTTGCCAGAAGCACAATTATGGCTAAATTTAACCTTAAATAAAATAAAAACTACAAGAGGGCTGCAATTTGGTATGTTTGATGACTGGAGGGTGGATGATCAACATACCAATTTCCAGCCCTCTAGCCACAGTAGTTTTCTTTTACTGAAAACTAAAAAATCCTCCAAACAAACACAAACAAGCTCGCTAACGGAGAAACAAACACTCAAACAAACCCGAAAAAAATATAACCTCTTTGTTGGAAGTGACAGTAATCTAGAAAAGATCATCAGAACCAAGAGAAAAGTATCTACATCGGGGCTTTTTAATCACCAGATGACGTAGGCCACTCTAATTAATTAAGGTTGCGAATTGCCACGAGACTTAAGCCGTTTTTAATTTCACTTTCTTTTTCATTAAATCTCTTTCCTTTAGTTTTTATTCTGTTTTATCGCTAGTTTTAAGTGACTGTCCAATTTAATGCTTAAAACGAAGGAAAAGACTTGGAAAGGTGCTCATCGTAAATACAATGTAAATTATCATAACAGGATCACGCGAGATTTTCAGGTACTGTGGATGCAATATATTCCTTATACTTTTGCCATCGATAACGACCAAATTCACATCATTAACGTCTTTTAGTCAATACAGTCAATATCTTATTCAAATTATCAGTAAATTGCCTACATTAGCAACTTATCTATACTACTACTACTACTAGTAGTAGTAGTAGTAGTAGTAGTAGTAGCATACATGTTCTGAAGCAGACGCAATGTTCAGCAAGATTTTCATCAACAAAACAAAACTCCTAAACAAGCAAAACAAAGTTATCTTATCTCTTCTCACCTAAAGTTCTCCATTTAAAATCCCAACCTTATTTACAATGAGAATGCCTTAAATGGCTTAGTAAAGTTCTCATTTTTCATTCATGAACTCTGTCATTTTTCATCTGTCACATAAACCATGACGGAGCCATAATAATTATAAACTACTATCCAATTCTCAAGCAGCCAAAACATCAATGTAAAAATTATTAAAAAATATTGTCTAATATAAATTTGAAAATAATTACAAGGCAACAGGCATATAATGAAAAGTGTCTTTTGACAACTCTAATAATAAATCTAACTTCTTTCAGGGATTATAACCATTAAATTGCCCTTATATGACACGTACAGTTTATCTCAAGCAGTTATATTAAAACAAAAAAGGCAGCGAAATTACTCAGGTTGTATAAAGCTATGCCAAATTTATTAACCTCATTATACTTACAGTTAGACTAAGCAAAAAATTTCTTACGACGCATACGTTCTGAACAAAATTCATGTTACTCAAAATTTCAACGTTACAACCAAAATAAAATCATGATGATGAAAACAAATTTTTCCTGCGGGTCCTACCATCATTCTCATAACCATTTCAAATAATAAACAAGTAAAAAATGCGAGTTTTCTATACAGCGTACAATGCCGTATGAAACTCTCAGCCACGGCCCATGTAACTCTTAGCCTTGGCCCATGAAACTTTCAGCCACGGCCCGGTGGTGGTCTGTGTTATTGGCAATTATAGCGGTGCCAGACCCACGATCATGGCTAACTTTAACCTTTAAAAAAATCAGAAGTACTGAGGCTAGAGGGCTGCAATTTGGAATGTGTGATGATTGGAGGATGGATAATCAACGTACCAATTTGCAGCCCTCTAGCCTTAGTGGTTTTTAAGATCTGAGGGCGGACAGAAAAAGTGCGGGCGGACAAATAGCCATCTCAATAGTTTTCCTTTATAAAATACTAAAAATGGGAATGAGGGCGCAGAGAAACGCAACGGTTGTAAAACATCCCACCAATCCACACCACCAATGACGAACTGTTCAACTGTCGGACCAAAAGGGAGTGTTTGCTTTATTTTTCATCCATAAAAGCTACGCGGTGAGCTGTCTTATTCCCATACCTGAACAAGCACCCACAACCAGCTTACCTGGACAGGAACAGATCTAGAGGCAAATTACCCAAAGACTTCCGGCACTCGTAAAATTCGGGGAATGAAGTATGGCTGAGAGGGTAAGAAGAGATGCCCAAAGACAGCATAAGGCAGGGCCGCCCAACCCAATGCCCGTGGGCTAAAAGTGGCGCGTTTGATTTTGAAAGTGGCCCGCTATAGAAAAATAAGTAAAAGTATACTTCTCTATTTTATATCATAAAAATTAGATTTACCGCTTATCCTGAATAAAAGAAATATTCCTTGCACAATCAATAACTACAAAGAAAAGTTTGTCAATTTCTTATTCCTAAATTCTGAGCAATATATATATATATATATATATATATATATATATATATATATATATATATATATATATATGTATGTATATATAATATATATATATGTATATATATATATATATACATATATATACACATACATACACACACACGTGGCCTGCATGACTTTTTATTTTTTCAAGATGGCCCTCAGACTAAACAACTTGGACGACCCTGGCATAGGGGAAGGGTCAATTTTAAAGAGAGGGGATAAAACTTAATGAGTGAAAGAGCTTAGAATAACGAGGAAGGCTGCGAAGAAAGGGGGCGACGCTGACTCGTTTTAGCACTGGCCACCCACATCCTCTCGTTAAAAGGTTCGCTCGCGCCGTCTTGAGTGAGGAGACATAAACGACGGGGCATAAGGGAAGAGAGGAGAGAGAGAGAGAGAGAGAGAGAGAGAGAGAGAGAGAGAGAGAGAGAGATACCCACGTTTGAAACTCAAGGAATGACGTCTCCTTTGAGTCGGCATTCCACCGGTGACTTTCATGAGGGAAATTACAAGACGTCGGAATGAGGGAACTTCAGTGGAGAGAGACTGGGAGGAGATTCTGATGGCCGACTGTTAATAACTCTTTCTCTCTCTCTCTAGAAATTATTCCAAGACAGAAGTAAATAAGATGACGAAAATAAAGATCAAGAAAGTGGCAGATTTATAACAGAAAAGGGCCATACTCGTTTGACACATGGACACTTGATGAACAGTCCATGTGGCCCTCCTCCCGAATGCCCAGAATGCAGTGTTGATAACAGTCAAACATGTGCTGTGCGACTGTCCAAAAATATAATCAACAGCGAGTATCAACCTTTGAAATAAATCAATGGGAAATTTTATCAGAATCTTATACATTTTCAGTCATCCCAATTTTATCTTTCATTAAAAAGTGTAACTTGACAGACAAAAATATAAATCCATGTAAATAATGAAAATACAGAAGCCTGTAGGGCGTTTAAGAAAAAAAATTGTAATTTGAATTTTAATTTTTGAATTTTATGAAATTTTATTTTTATTCTTTTAATCTTTAATTTTTTTGTATGCATGGAAACGAGCATATGTATTTATTGTATACATGCGTTTCAGAGTAAAAGCATATTTGTTATACAGTTTTTTCTTTTAAACTTCATTTTCATTTATTCATCATCATGCGAATGACCTGTTTGGTCCCAGTTCTAGGCCTGTAATGGCCTAGACCTGGCATTTCATCCTAATCCTTCGGGCCAGCCCTATAAGAGCTGATTAGTCAGCTCCAGTGGTCTGTTAAACTATTTTAATAGTAATAATAATAATAAAAAAGGAGATGCGCAGCTTCTAGATATTACAGTATTTTAATTTCTTAAAGAGTATCTTTAATTTTATTAAAGAGTGAAAGTTATCTGACTATAAACAAACTTTTCATCATGTGATACGCACTAGTCTTGAAAAACGTCCATGCCAAAGAAATGACAAATGGAGCTTAATTCTTGAGAAACCATACGGTAAATATTGCCATCATGCCTGACATCAAGCATATTACATTTCACCTGGCTAAAAGAGCAGCGTTTTTACCCGGAACAAGAAGTAAGAATATCAAAAGTTTGTGGAATAGGAAACTTATGTGACTGAGTATACCGAGACATGAAAAAAAGTTAAGTATGCACTTAGTTTAAGCCAGACCACTGAGCTGATTAACAGCTCTCTAGGGCTGGCGAAGGATTAGACTTATTTTACGTGGCTAAGAACCAACTGGTTACCTATCAACGGGACCTACAGCTTATTGTGGAATCCGAACCACATTATAGCGAGAAATGAATTTCTATCGCCAGAAATAAATTCCTCTAATTCTTCATTGGCTGGCCGGAGACTCGAACTCGGGCCTAGTAGAGTGCTAGCCGACAACTCTACCGACTCATCCAACGAGGAACACCGAGACATGAAGATATAGATGAGAAATTGACGGTTTTTTTTTATTATATAAATAAATGCTTTGTGGATGATTTATACGTGAGACTAAAAAGGATGAAGACACTTCGGACTTTCAAAGTCGAAGAAAAATTCGATTGCAGGCAAGGCCGATGTCGACATAGCCCTTTACAGAAAAGATAAAGATAGTCAGGGGCAAATCACAAATCAAAGCAACAGCTAATGCGCCAAGGACAACACACAAGCACAAGCAGAAAAAAAACCTACCGGATAGAAAAAAAAATCACTTTGTTGGCTGAGGTAATGCGCACAGGCTACCTGAGATCCAGCCACTCGGTAAGCACCCATTAAAAGTTTTTCGAAACTTTAAATGATCACTATCATAACTTTGGCCATTTTAAACACTTGCTGATAGCTGCTCTTCGTAATTCACTAGAATCAATTTGATACTTATGAACTTATGAGACAAAAGTTTAAAAATCTTGAGAACAGGATTTACAGACACTGTCCAAGCAAGAACACACCCACACACCGATAACTGGAATAACAAGGCCCATGTTATTCTCCTCAAGACCGTGGAAGCAGATAACTTAAAGCTCTGAACAGCATTGTTTTGAAAGAAAAATAACGCCGGGGCGGAACCCCTTCAAGAATTAAATATAATAACAAGAAACCTCTCTGCAAAATTCTGTCCCCTAACATACGTTTTCGTATAGTTACACATCAGCTGAATCTGACCACCGAAAAACTAATGTTCTGAAAGATTGAAGAAAAAAGCGTTATTATAAATAAGCTTCGACGAAGTATAGATAATACAATAAAAGATAAACTCTTGTAATGGAGCTAAAAACTGAAATGGGGTAGGCTATACATAAATACTCACACTAATATAAATGCGCACACTAACATACATTTTCCTTCGTACTTTTCCTAACACTGATATGGCTTCTGTTTTGTTATTTACACCGTAAATATAATTGTTGCCACATTTCTAATATTCTTTTTAACGATCTTTGTCACCCCTCCAATTGCAAGCTTGACATGGTTCTTGTTTCTTTGTTTTCGAGCCACATCGATTACATTTACAACAGTTCCTAATAAACGAATATAATAAAGTCACTTCGTTTTTAGATCGTCTTTAATCCCTTTAAACAACATACCTTTTGCAAATGATATATATATATATATATATATATATATATATATATATATATATATATATATATATAATATATATATATATATATAATATATATATATATATATATATATATATATATATATATATATATTAAGAAATAAAAAGTTTTATGCAGTTGGTTTTAATCACGACTCTCAGACAAAAAATCTCTCTCTCTCTCTCTCTCTCTCTCTCTCTCTCTCTCTCTCTCTCTCTCAAGATTAATGATCTTGTAAGAGAAGAAAATCCTGGCCTACTCCAGAAGAGAATTCCCGAGGTTCTCGAAGTGATAAATTAGGCGCTGAACGAGTCGGCGTCGTCATGTCTTTTCCTGAAACCCATTCCCCCCTTCCCCACCGCCCCCCCCCCCCTCTCCGCAACCTCCCTACGTTCAGCCAACTTCCAAAAAGGACTCTGCTTTCTGAGTTCGTTCAGGAATTCAAGAGAGATCTGCCGCGAATGTTACAAGCACTTTCATTTTTAGTTTTCTCTAAAAGAAAACTATTGCGCCGCTCTGCCTGTCCGTCCGCACTTTTTCTGTCCGCCCTCAGATCGTAAAAACGGCTGAGGCTAGAGGGCTGTAAATTGGTATGTTAATCATCCACCCCCCAATCATCAAACATACCAAATTGCAGCCCTCTAGCCTCAGTAGTTTTTATTTCATTTAAGGTTAAAGTTAGCCATAATCGTGCTTCTGGCAACGATACAGGATAGGCCACCACCGGGCCTTGGTTAAAGTTTCTCCGGCCGCGGTTCTTACAAAATTATACCGAGACCACCGAAAGATTGATCTATTTTCGGTGGCCTTGATTATACGCTGTAGCGGCTGTACAGAAAACTCGATTGCACTGAAGAAACTTCGGCGCATTATTTACTTGTTAATAATGCAAGTGCATTTATCATGAAGAGAAAGATGAGAATTCACAATTATGTATGTATGTATATCAAACATCACAGGGAAGAACTTAAACACGGTTGTAGAGCCTGACCGATGTCGGCTTTATTGTTAAATTAAGGCTCTAAAACCGCGTTTCATTTCTTCCCTGTGCGGTGGTGTCTGATATATAAAATTACGTGTAAGAGTGATAATAAGCGACGTAAGTATTTATGTACGCATGTATGCTAATTCTCAGCCGAGTCACAGATGCAGAAATCGTTCACTACATACGCTGCCTTATATACCTATATAAAGGCGGCTCTGGAACGTGTTAATACCCATATACAGCGGGCGACTTCCCCCTTAGTTTTACACTCTCTCACGCTCCCTGTATATTAAAACTGTCACACCTCCCTCTTTCATTATATCTACCCTACACCTTCTAAGTCTCCCTCTCCAAATATTCCCAACAACTCCAGATTATACACAATTTTACACTAACTTGGCGTCATCTAATCTCTGAGTGAGAGCAAACCACCTCGGAGAGCTATGTAGTTTTTTCCCAGCCTTCATCGTTATTACCTACATTTCTCACGATTTTAATGATGCTTCGATATATTACACAAACAATTAATCTCAACAGGTTCCACCTATTTTCTTTCGTTTCCATTCCATACCCAGAATTCGCTTGCGTACAGAAGAGTTGGGTAACCATTCATTCATACATTCCGACTTTTGTTCCCACGAATAATCTTCTTCATTTTGACCCTTTGCAACATCCTGGCATCTTTCTTGGCTCACCTATTGCAAGGAGACACCGTTTCCCTCAAACTGCCACCGGTCGTTCGCTATCAAATACCTATATAAATCAACCCTTTCCATTCTTCCACTCCTCGTACTATCACTTACAGCTTCTTTTCAATGGTTTCTTTTTACCATTATGACAACATTCCCTCTCATCTTCCTCCTCTTATAAAACATTTCATTGTCTGTGCAGAGCATTACGTAAGTTACAAAAGAAAATCCCTCGGAAATCATTTCCATTTGACCTAACTAATGCCTGAGGTGACTTGCATGGTTCTGATTCTCTTATTGAGAAAATCTGAATCACCATGAGCTGCAATAGGCTCCAAATTACCCAGTACACTGGTCGTAACAATTATAGCTGCTAGGCACATCAATTACACGTCCGGGAATTTGTTTTAGTGCCTCAAATTCTAAGACGTGATGAGAGAGGCTGGATATGAAACGGTTTGGAGTTTCCCTTTTTACGAGTTCAGTTTTAATTCCTGTTTCTTTGTTTCTATTTTAATGCTACGAAACATCTAATTCTTCGCTGCTTAAAAATTTGAGGTCAAGGATTCAAAAGAGCTACAGAGCTTCAACAATCTTTAATACACATGGTTATTAGAATATCCCAGCAATAACTTGCATGGTTATTAGGAAAATCTCCTTTAAATTTACCCATGCCAAAGAAGTGGGCTCCAAACAGATTAAGAAAACCGAGTGAAAAATAAATAGTAGTAAAAGTTCAAACTCTCTCTCTCTCTCTCTCTCTCTCTCTCTCTCTCTCTCTCTGCTTCACTGCTTCGCCCATTAAACCCCTTTCACCTATTCAATTCCTTGACGACAGAGTACATAAATGGGGGAGGGGAGAACCACATCAGTGAGCCAATCACAGAAATCAGTGAAGTGTAGATAACGGGGGAGTGAAACAGCATATTCTCTCTCTCTCTCTCTCTCTCTCTCTCTCTCTCTCTCTCTCTCTCTCTCTCTCAACGCGTGTATGCATAAAATAATATATTTTCAACATAGGCCTATTCACTAATAAAGGTATATATTTTTTTTTTTTTTTGGAACAACATGGTGCTAATCATTATCCCCCCTCCAGTCACTAAATGCTGAATCAGGATATATATATATATATATATATATATATATATATATATATATATATATATATATATATATATATATATATATATATATAAAAGGACGTGCCTGCCTACAGAACGACTTGAATATGCTAGATCGCACAGGTCACAGACCGTGTATACACATCTACTTTTATATCTTTTATGCACATTAGTCGAAACAAATAAACATTTTCCGCCATCCCGACAACGAAAGAAATACGGCGTAGTAAGTCTGGCTTACGTCAACATAGTAATGCAGGTACCTAGATTAATTCCACAAGAGATAAAGTCGCAGAGTAAATTTGGTCTCCGAGTAAGAGAAAGCATGTGAATATGGCTGGAAATGGGTTGATCGGTAAACTCTTGAATGTAGTTGGTCTGACAGAGTTCAAGATGCTGAGCAAACTAAGTTCGTTATGAAAATACAATATGTTTTGGATTGGTGTCGCTGAAGTTTAAACCGCACCACAGAATCCCGTACAAAGTCCGCAGTGGCATTCATCACACAGGATTATCATTATCAATTTGTTTGCCGTACTTAATCATAACTTCCAATACAAAAACTGGAAGGAAGAAAGTCCTAATGAAACATCAAAGATGGATGAAACACGGTCAGACAACAAATTTCTTGTGGAAACTGACCTGGCATCATGCCCTTTTCATGTTCCCCACCAATGCGCAAGCCGTATATGCCAAATTTATGTTTCCAAACAAAATTTAAATGCAAATAAGCTTAGAGTAAAAAAAAGAGGGGGAATGGGTGTCAGACACTTAACACATAGAGAAACACAGAGAGAAAGGAATAAAGAAAACGTGCTTCACTAGACAGCATTCACAATATAAGACCAGAAAATGTGAGAACACTAATATACATAACGGCAGTTAACAAATACCACAACGAGATTGAAAGAGAGTACACAATAAGCCAGTGCAGATTGTAATAAAACATATCATTACAAAAAAAGAACAAAAGTATTACCGGAAAAACACCTCTGCAGTGTAATCTGCATACCAAAGGCCTTACACCTAAAACTGTTCCCTTCTCTTAGCGGGATGAGACTTCAAGACTTCGTGGAAGTGTGAACCAAAAAATCATTCCACCTAAAAGTTTTGGAAACGAAGATACGTGACAGAAGTTTCCGCTATACCAAGAAATGTATCTCGGAGAAATACCGACACATCGCCGACTAAAGCTTTATCAAATTTAGCACCTCTACACAAAATGAGGTAAATATTACCGTCGACGAACAATGTATAAATTGCCATGACATGTAGCATTTACAATTATAGTAATATATAATACTAAGAGCTGGCATATGCACACAAATACATGCAATGCAAAAGTAAACCTCGTACGAAAAGTATAAAATTTTACTACAAAATTCCTTTGAAAATATGCCAGCCCTGATAGTACTACCCGTAAGACAAATATTACGACTTTATAATAATAAGCTGATAGTAAAAAAATGTCGAACCTGAGAGGGACAATTTCCCTTTTAAGTAAAATTCATGACGATAAAACGCCAAAATACGCATAAAATATAAAAACAAAACTGCAATCTAAGCAAATAATTTGTTTTAACACCAATGTTACAAACTGGCTGTAGTTCGACTTTATCAGCTTACCTTGCCACCTGGTTCTGAAAAATGGAAGAAAAATTTTTGGTTAATGATATATCAGGTACAATATCCTTGGCATACTAAATTCATATAACTAGTCACATCAGTGAATATTGAAATTGCAATTAAACTTCTCACGCCTGAAGTGCGTATATTATTTTTTCTTTTTAAATAGACCTTTATACAAATCGTATAAATATGAGATATGAAGGGAATCTGTTGAATGCAAAAAAAAAGTACTTCGAAACTGAAACAAAAAGACTCATTATCTCTGTCTTTCCAGAATAAAAATATTGTTATTAGTCTGTCTACAAGCAGCTACAAACAACGACAATATCTGTGTGCGAATTACCGCAATTTATTTTTATTTTTGTTTATTTTTTTCTTTCTTTCTTTTTTTGCGGGGCGCACTGAAAGTCTCACCTTAATGTCAACGGAACTGCCCAAACGGGCCTAATACTCTAGCGATGCCTAACGCTTCCGAAGTATACACTCTCCATCAACCTACTGCTCTCCATTTTCTCCCTATGAGCAAACCATGCAATAAGCAGCTCTCTTTCTATCTCTCACACTTATACGAACATATCTGGGCGTTGACAAAAATTGTCTTTCACGTTCAACTGTCTTAAGCGTATGTAAGTGTATATACAAATAAATATGTACGCGCATCACGCTGTCAAATTCTACGTAGGTACGTGTAAATGGAAAGGAACTATATTATGTACATTAATTCCTTAGCCAATAGAAGTTATAATAATAATAATAATAATAATAATAATAATAATAATAATAATAATAATAATAATACATCTTTCTTCTTCAGTAAAATAAATATGAAAGCACACCAACACATACATAAAACACACACACACACACACACACACATATATATATAAATATATATATATATACATAAATACACATTAGAAACGCTTTATAATACGTGAACAATGATGAACGCACATTTGTATATTTGAAAAAAATAGTGATAAACGTATGAATATAAAAATATTCCGTAAAAATCTGTCATGAGACGTTCTATTCCAGGAATGCTTATAACTCTGCATAAAATTAAGGTAGATTAATAACAGACGGCATAAGATCACTGATGTATAAATGCAAATATATGAAAATAATAAAAAAAAGTAAAAAATGCGCCGAGGTTTCCTCGGTGCAATCGAGTTTTCTGTACAGCGTTCAAGGCCACCTAAAACAGATCTATATTTCGGTGGTCTCGGTATAATGCTGTATGAGCCGCGGCCCATGATGGTGGCCTGTCCTATATCGCTGCCAGACGCACGATTATGGCTAACTTTACCTTAAATAAAATAAAAACTACTGAGACTAGAGGGCTGCAATTTTGCATGTTTGATGAGTGGAGGGTGGATGATCAACATACCAATTTGCAGCCCTCTAGCCTCAGTGGTTTTCAAAATCTGAGGGCGGACAGAAAAAATGGGGACAGAAGAGAGTGCGGACGGACAGACAAAGCACGCACAAAGGTTTTCTTTTACAGAAAATTAACAAGTCTAGAACACGAAATCTCAGTTTCTATTTAAAAGTAATTCCCTCAATAACAAGGAATGAGATCAGAAGATGAGTGCAATTAACTTTGGTGACCTCCGGGAACGCAATGGATAAGATGGAATAAGAAGTTTATCGGTTAAACAAAAAGGATTTCAATGAATTAAAGATAATGATGAGAGGAGGAAAGGGATCGACGGTGGAACAGTAATAATCAAGAGAGAGACAGTAAAGAGAATAATAATCATCACAAAACTGAGATTCAGATCCGAGGGAAAACAAACGAAAGCTTAGGAACGGATGCCATAAAAAGTGAGATAATGAGACCGCTTAATTAACTTTTATTTGATTTTCCGGGGAGGTAATAATAAATACGCGATTAATAACGTAGCAATGTGAAGAATATAGTTGATAATTAGGCATTAAGAGAAGATAATATATAATTTAGTCTTGCTCCAAAGGGGATGTGTCCCATTCCCGATATGAATTCATGTTAATTAGTTTATAATTATAATTAGTAAGACATCATCCTCTTCGTTCATATGCATTATACAGCGTTTAATTCCCTATTCTATGAGAGGGATGCCAACAAAGATCATAATTACAAACAAAGCAAACCGGGAACCTTTAAAGCAACATTTAAATGATATTAACAAAATTATAAGATGATGGAGGAGGAGGAGGAGAAGAAGGAATGTAATTTACTTCTGAATTCGTAAAGTAAGAGAAAATGTCCGTAGTCATTGATAAAATGTGCGTATTTGTTAGCAAATGTTGTCCATAAATGTAGAGAAAAAAGCATTCTATAAGTATTTCGTGGGAGCACATTTCAGAGGTATCATTCTCATGTTTCGCTCAAAGCATGGGGACATTTATCCTCTTTTATGCTGTACAAGCCAATTTTTGTTTACCATGGTTCAAAAGTGTTTCTATATATATATATATATATATATATATATATATATATATATATATATATATATAAACATGAAAATAAAATATAAGCATATATATATATATATATATATATATATATATATATATATATATATATATATATATATATGCTTACATATTTATTTTTATATTTATACATATACATACATACATACATACATACATATATATATATATATATATATATATATATATATATATATAAAACACATGTACACACATAGATATACTATATATATATATATATATATATATATATATATATATATATATATATATATATATATATATATATATATATAGTATATCTATGTGTGTACATATCAAAATTCACCACAATACGGGATGTAGATATGCTGTCTACTTAAGGGAAAATTTAACAGTGGGTAACGAATACTGACCGGTTTTGTCTATATTTCTAAGGCTTCGCCAAGAGGACACATGCATAATAGCAGAAATTTACTGAATATATGCTACAGCGACAGTGCAAAATAAGATACAGCCGACCGAAAAAAACAAACATTCGCATCTGGTATGTGGAAAAAGAGGGTGAGGAACAGTACATCCATTAGCGTCACAGGTCATTTACCAATCTTCCTTATCTGTGGAGGCGGAAACCAACAAGTCTGACATATCGAATGCAAACGAGGACTTCATGATTTTTTAAAAATTATATCATTAGAAATAATCAATTGTAAAATGAATATTACTGCAATACCTAATTCATAGGTAGGCAGAAATTTGAACGTAACAACTACAACTGACTCCTAAACCAAGAACTTGATGCACTGGCCTAATAAAACCAAGTAAATAAAACGGGAAATTTCAACACTGAGTGTGGGTACACAAACAAGTCATGAAATACTATGCCCGCATTATAATCATGCTCTCTCTATAAACATTCTCTCTCTCTCTCTCTCTCTCTCTCTCTCTCTCTCTCTCTCTCTCTCTCTCTCTCTCGCTCTCTCTCTTTCTCTCTCTCTCTCTCTCTCCTCACTTAAACATCCGGCCAGGAACTTCCTTCCCCTGAATGCCAATTATGCACGCCAGGTGGCTGCATATGGCACACAGAGAGAGAGAGAGAGAGAGAGAGAGAGAGAGAGATAATTTGGGGTTAATGAGCAACAAAACAGTAATAAATGGGAGAGGAAAGACGGGAAGGGGAGAGCGACCCCCATGAAGTATACAGGAAATTCAGTTTAAAATATTACGGAAGGAGTAATCCCTAGAAATGAATGGTCGAAAAGACAGGAATAAAAACAAAGTGAAGATGTGGTAACTTTGAATGGGTATTGAACCGGCAGTTAAATTGAAGTTACGCGCGTGCGCACTCACACACACACGCAATATATATATATATATATATATATATATATATATATATATATATATATATATATATATATATATATATATATATATATATATATATAACAAACACACACACACACACACACATATATATATATATATATATATATATATATATATATATATATATATATATATATATATATATATATATATATTTATATATATATACTATTCTTATTTATATAGAGAGAAAAATATGAAAGAGAACTTTTGGCAAAAAGCAGATGGAAGTTGCATTAAAATAAATAATGGAGTCCTCATAATGGGCATATATTAGATGCTTGCCAGAACTTTAAGATACGAGGACGATGAAAATACTGTGGAAAATTACGATAGCATTATTTCTACCTTGAAAACAGCGGAATTAAATTGTACATGAATTGCATGAATGAATACCGTAGATCAAACAAAACGGTATGCATTTTCATTATGTATGCGCTGGTCAAAGTCAGAGAGAGAGAGAGAGAGAGAGAGAGAGAGAGAGAGAGAGAGAGAGAGAGAGAGAGAATTTTACATCGAAAAGGTCATCAAGACCATCGTTCCCGTACTGGTCAAACGGCACGGAAAAATCTGCTGGAAAAGAAAGTTGCGAAACTAAATCCCTTAATCCTGTTACATTAATAGCCCTTCTGGGGTGGGGGCGGCCGATTGACGGCCTACACATACAAGCCAGTTCCATTTTAACCAGCTACATGGCAACTCGTTAAAAAGTTCGCAACTTAACTCGGCAAAATCCACGAATATCCTGGTTATATCTCTTACATCCGGCGACATTCATAAAAGCAGATTATACCAATATTCACGCCAGGAGTTGGCTGGATTTGTTTCGTTTTAAAAAGCAGCAAATTTTGACAATGCAACTTTTACTTCGTGTAATCAAAGGGTCAACAAGAGTTGGAGACAACGCTGTTATAAAAACAACAGCTCGCTACATTTACTGTTGTTTTCGTTCTTTGTGTGTACAAAGTATTTAAACAATCGCGACCAAAGCAATGAAGATGAATCATGAACATAAAGTCTGACACTACTGTACTATAGAACAAAATGGGAACTACAAAGTTACCTTAGGAATTCACGTTGATTAGGATTACAACCTGATATAAAAGACGATTATTTCCTCACTTCTGCCTGACGCTATTAACGTTTATCTTCACAGTATAAAGTTAACTTATTTCCTAAGGTGTATATTACAAAAATATTCTGAATTTTAGTGACTAAATATTGTGTATGTTTACAGATTAAAGAAAATTGTTATTAAATACAAGGCAAATGTATGATGAACATTTGTAAGATAAAAATTTAAAAAATTAAGAAACAAATTCAAAATAGGCTTAAAGAGATTTATTGAAAACAATTTGAGGAACACTGTTACTGGAGATTTCATGTCATATTGTAATTGGAGCTATGTATATTGTAACTGAACATTTTTAAATAAAAGATAAAAAAATATGACTGAAATAAACCGATTAATCACAAAACTATGACTTATCTGAACAACTATTTCAAATTAGCATAGACAACATGAAGAATTCTTCCACTGATTTATAGTATGTTTCTAGTATTTACGACATATGAAAAAATAAACATGCAAATTAATGCTGAACACATGCACATTTTTTTATATTTGCTGCAATTCAAAATTGTATACTGACATACCCAAACTTCTGCTTTCATATTAGACAGACAACTTCGTTGTATCCGTAAACCCTGTAAAAACGAAAATAAATTCGTTTATATGAACTATTTACAAACCCGGACACGTGCAACACTCATTACAAAACAAACACTATAACAAATCTCGGATATCAAATAACGCAGTATCTGATCGCCAGTCTCGGTAAATTAACGGACAAAATAAGAAGACACCAAAGTCACTTCCACGTCTGCGTCGAATGGGCGCGGGAACTGGTACCAAACCTTCGACATAATGATCTTTGTCAACTAGTCCGATAACTGCCTCTCTGGCAGTTCGTTCACTTGGCTGACGGTTGTCTGTGGTCAAGGTTCATTCCGTGTGAGTGCAAAAACACAGCTATAGCATTTAATGTGTAAAAAAAATAAGGTGCTACTACAGTAGGCGGTCTACCTGCGTTTATACTACAGTAGGCGGTCTACCTACGTTTTTATACTACTGTAGGCGGTCTACCTGTGTTTCTGCTACAGTGGCGGTCTACCTGCGTGTTTCTACTACAGTGGGCGGTCTGCCTGCGTCTTTCTAATTTACTACAGTAGGCGGTCTACCTGCGTGTTTCTACTACAGTGGGCGGTCTGCCTGCGTCTTTCTAATTTACTACAGTAGGCGGTCTACCTGCGTGTTTCTACTACAGTGGGAGGTCTGCCTGCGTGTTTCTACTACAGTAGGCGGTCTACCTGCGTGTTTATACCATAGTAGACGGTCTACCTGCGTGTTTCTACTACAGTAGGCGGTCTACCTGCGTGTTTCTACTACAGTGGGCGGTCTGCCTGCGTCTTTCTAATTTACTACAGTAGGCGGTCTACCTGCGTGTTTCTACTACAGTGGGCGGTCTGCCTGCGTCTTTCTAATTTACTACAGTAGGCGGTCTACCTGCGTGTTTCTACCACAGTGGGAGGTCTGCCTGCGTGTGTTTTACTACAGTAGGCGGTCTACCTGCGTGTTTATACCCAGTAGACGGCCGGTCTGCGTGTTTCTACTACAGCAGGCGGTCTCACCTGCGTGTTTCACCATAGCAGACGGTCTACCTGCGTGTTTCTACTACAGTAGGCGGTCACCTGTGTTTCTACTACAGTAGGCGGTATACCTGCGTGTTTCTACCATAGTAGACGGTCTACCTGCGTGTTTCTACTACAGTAGGCGGTCTACCTGCGTGTTTCTACCATAGTAGACGGTCTACCTGCGTGTTTCTACCATAGTAGACGGTCTACCTGCGTGTTTCTACTACAGTAGGCGGTCTACCTGCGTGTTTCTACCATAGTAGACGGTCTACCTGCGTGTTTCTACAGTTTCGCCGTGTTTAGTACTAGGCCCTCGGGGATCAAAAGTCCCTAAGCGCATTTGAGCACATTTCATCCCCGAGGGGCTTGCACTAAACACGGCGATACATTTGATCCCCCAGGTAGACCGCCTACTCTAGTAGCACCAAAATTAATGTATTCACAATATGGTATACTATATAGATAGTTTCTTTGTTCGCATCTCTCGTCTTTCTGTAAGATCTGTTGCCTAACACTGTTTACATGTTGTGTGTTATTAATGAATGTCAAACAACTAGATACCTTATACTTAAGCAAGGCAATCTGAGACTGTGTTACTGTACAACATGAGACGCAGTGTGATTAATTAGTTATTATACAAGGTATCATAGATTAACTATCGGATTATTCTTTTTTTTTTTTTTTTTTTTTGCATAGAGGTTCACCTTCGATGTATGGGTAACAACAGCTGCCCCTAAGACTTCCTTACACGGAGTTCTGGTCGTTTCGGCCGGAAGTCATTTAGGCCGTAAGCACGTTTACGAGCAAAATGGGCGCCGTGTTTAGTACCGGCCCCTTGAGGATGTACGTAAAACATAAAATAATGACGGTGAATACCATAAGCATACCGTAAATGTCATAAACATAACGTCTTACGTTGTTTTGGATACTACGGCCTAAATGACTTCTGGCCGAAACGACCAGGACCGAAATAAAACTCCTGGAGTACCAGGCATTTCACAATCCACCAATTCACTGGTCTGGTTTAACTCTTTTTCATTCTTCACTGTAGAATTTAGAGCAATAATTTCGGCAGCAGCGACACTAGTAGGAGAAATAATTATGAATTATCATTTGTGTATTTCTATATTATCTTTTCACTGGCACTGCATCAATCTTCATGTCAAGAAGCGTACGCCAATGTCTATTTACCAAGAACTTAAAAATCACGGTAGGCTGTAAGAGGGGGGAGGGAGGGAACCACGCATCCAAAAGATGACAAAAAAAAAAAAGAAACAACGGGTAACTCTCCCCTGAATGAATTAGGGAAATTTAGGGACGACGCGGCTTCATCAACCTAAATAACCTCCCTTACATGGGTTAAAAGACATTAAAATGATAATTAGAAAAAAATGTCATGGCGGATATTATGTGAAAATATGCAAACCATCTTTTTACACGGTGGAAGCTCATTGGTTGGTAATTAACTGGGACAACACAAGACTCGCCGAGTGAGGAAATAAGACTTTTTGAAGAATAAGGAAAGAAAAAGAGTTGCGGACGCTATAAAAGTAAAATATTTACCTTTCATGACTGATGAAGATGAGAGAGAGAGAGAGAATGTATTATGGGCCTGCAATGTTCTTCACTTATGAATTTATTGTAAAGGAAGAATTTTTTTAGCAGCATTCCTAGTGATTTTCCTTTTGCTCATATAATTCCTTTAATAATACCCAAAAGTTATTGTTTCTCAGCGAACAATCAAAATTAAACCCCAGAAAAGAGAGAGAGAGAGAGAGAGACTATCGAAGTCAGAACAACAAATGCGACACAATATTAAGTGTCTCATTGTAAGAAGGGATTACAGTAACTCAGCTGCGAACAGAAGGCCTTTCCTTCTCGTTTTATAAAAAAACAAAACAATTGAATTAATTGAAAAATCATTCGTTATGATCATACTAATCAACCAGAATTCAGATTCCACAAACATTAACAGGCTAAATGCATTAAAAGTATCTGACGAGGAACCTACAGTTTAGTGAAAGAAACCGCGACACACATATATTTGAAATATAAATACCAGGTTAACATTTGTAAGCATGACTCGAAACCTCGGAAATTTCAATTACGAAAAACTTAGATGCATGAAGGAGGTTTAACCAAACGCCGTGAAAATAATAAAACTATTGGAGATGGAATCCAGATAATCCACAACCAGGATATTCAGCAACAGCACATAATAAAATGAAGTTGATATTCTACAAGAAAGCGCATTTAAACGGCAACAAATTTAGTTTTTCCGTTTCTACGAATGAAGCAAAACAAATAATGACTAACGTTTCATTCTTACTTTTCTTTGTTTATAGAGAAATACTTCTCAGTCATAGTGAAATACTTCTCAATCATTTTCCTCCAAGGAATATCACTTTTTCCAAATGACTGACAAATTCTTCTGTCAACTTCCTGTAAAAGAGAGAAATATGTGGAGCCATATCTCACTTAAACAACCATAAATGAGGAAATACTTCTACCATCTCCCATCTGTCTGAAGAAAAATATTCCGTATTCCCTAGGCCTAACCTCATTTACTAACGGAGAAGCGTCAACATCCTTATCTGAAGTGACAAGAAACAGAGAATGACGGGTTTAACTAAACTGAATTTACAGAATTAAGGCCAAGCTCTGGGACCTATGAGGTCATTCAGCGCTGAAACGGAAATTGACAGTAAAAGTTTTGACACGTGTAACAGGAGGAAAACCTTTCAGTTGCACTATGAATCAACTGTTAGGAGAGGGTGGAGAGTAAGGTGGAGGAAAGAGAATACGAAAGGAGGTACAGTAAAAGGAACGACAGCGGTTGCAGCAAGGGGCCAAAGGCACGCTGCAAAGAACCTTAAGTAATGCCTACTGCACCACATGAGGTGCACTGACGGCACTAACCCCCTACGTATATGCATGTGTGCATGTATGTATGTATGCATGTCTAGTTTCTGTTCTACATAGCCCATACTAGCTTGTCTGACAGTTTTTGAGGTGATTTTTGGGATTCTGGCCTTCATTTCTATCGTAACTGCTTATATAGTCATCGTAACCACCACCAGCCTCTCTCTCTCTCTCTCTCTCTCTCTCTATCTCTGTGTGTGTGTGTGTGTGTGTGTGTGTGTGTGTAATAATGTTTTTCCACCCTACATAAAGCTGTCAAACGACAAGCACTAAATCAACAATTAAACTGCCATGGCAGAGCCATTTGTGCAAAACACGCGGAGTATCTGCTATCTGGTTGAGTTGCATGTAATTCAAGGGCAATGTTATTTCAGTCAATAAATTGCTCATTTTTTTTTACCAGCTTGGCAATAATAGCAGCTCCCATTTCAGTCGTCGTCTGGTAAATAACCCGAAAATACCCGTCGGGTAATGACGCCTAATGTTAACACAAAGTCACCTGTGCGCAAACATTCGTAAGCGTCATGTGCAGACAGTATACTGTAGGAACAAGCATACGTCAAAATACATAATATTCGTCGAGATAAACATAAACAATGAATCATAATCAGGGGGAAAACTAAACCAAAATCTGGCTACGCAAAAAAAAAAAAAAAAAAAAAAAATACATTGAAAAATATTAATCATTATTTTTGACCCCCGTAAATATACTTCAATTAAACCACGATTTTCTGGTTTTCTTCCTACAAAATGAACAAGCCTCAATAGAGCAAATCGCTCCTTCTGTCTACAATGACTCTAGTTATCAGATTCTCCTTTTCGGTGGTTTTGAATACGTACAAAAGAAAAATTAAAAGCATGCAAATGATATCAGTGATACCGCCGTTAAAATAATTAAATGAACCAATTCACCAGTTCGCAGTGTATCTGCTATTCCATGTTACCCAAAATTAACTCATTAATGGAGACAGTACTTCGACCTGTCAGTTACATGTTGATAAGTCATACAATGTTGCAGCTCCCAAACTGATCCTGACTGACAATCACAGCTCTCTCTCTCTCTCTCTCTCTCTCTCTCTCTCTCTCTCTCTCTCTCTCTCTCTCTCTCTCTCTCTCTCTAATAATAATAATAATAATACCGATGACTAGTAGGTCTTCTTGAATACGTCTTCACGACTCCAGGATCCTTTGAAGCCGTCTCCAGCTCCTGAAGCATACCTGGAGGAACGCCCATTTGATTATAACGTATTCTTGTGAAGCCGTCTTCAGCCCCAGACACACACAGACAGACAAAGACATAAAGGCAGCCAAGGAAATTAACATAATAGATAGATAATACGAATAAGTAACAAGAAACACCTTAAGAGAGAATTTTGTCCCGGATGTGTAACACACTACACAAACTAAAACTTTATCGTTTTACAATTAATTAAAAAGGTCTCTTCTGAAGAATGAATAATTCAATGTCTGTAAGGTTAAACTCACGAAAACCTGCACTTTCGAAATATAAAATATATTAATACATTCACCCTTGAAAGAAAAATCTTACCTGTGATAAAATGATATATTCTTAACAAAAACGTTTTCTTAATAAATAATGTACGCTAGTATACCAATACCCCTGAAATTAAAAGGGCGATTAATTACCAATGTTTGCCCAAACGAAAATTTACAAATTCTTGCTCCTAACGATGACTCAGGTCATTCTCGACCGTGTAAGCTAAAGAAAAAAAGTATTACAAGCGTCTGGTATAATGCTTGTTCCATCGCATTGCTAAATCTACGTATCCGCGTCAGTCGGGCTTGTAATTTTGTACACCTGAGCCGAGAGTTGTTTCGTATAACGGAACTTCTATAGCGAGGGGCACGACAGCCAGTAATGCGTGCCAAAATAAAGTGAGAAAGTCTTCCGCAAAAAAAAAAAAAATGAAAGTTGAAATATGACTTTCAGCGGAGAAGGAGTCGATTTGTCTTGAGAGCGAAACCGTGTCACGGCTCATGAATGGTGACAGAGATTCGGAACAGTTCCCAGGGCGACGCCGAAGTGACAGAACACTGGAATCTAATGCGGAAATTCTGCAGTAAAAGGAGCTGAAACGGATTCTGATGGCGAAACCTTTCAGAGAGAATGAAAATGGGTAAAAATGTAAGTTCGTTTCTCTTAAGAGGCACATACGAATCGTCTTCATTCTGCTTTATGAATATGGATGTACGATGATGTGCACTGTTGAAGGGGAATGCACGACCTCTAGATATGAATCGTAAATACATCTTTATAATAATTCTTTCCTAAAAAAGAAAAATATATATATACATACATACATATATATGTATATGTGTATGTATGTATGTATATATATATATATATATATATATATACATATATATATATATATATATATACATATACATATATATATATATATATATATATATATATATATATATATATATATATATATATATTTCATATATATATATATATATATATATATATATATATATATATATATATATATATATATAATGTACCGAGTTGTGATACTCTGGACAATCTCTTTCAGTTTAATATGTCATTTTTGCAAAATTAGCGAATCTTGCTGTGAATTCATACAGCATATATACTTGCTCGAGAATAATTCGTGTGGATCATATATAAGATATTTACTGTGCAAATGATAAACCCGAAGTACATCCAAATCATTACACTAAGTGTAATGACCACAATGCGCAAATCGGAATGCATTATCGATAACGAGATGATTATGTTCCTAACAAACTGCACCGGCTGCATTTTCCCGAGATGTAACCGAGTTCCGGGACCTTTCCCCGAAAAAAGCGGGACGCCATATCTGAAAAACTAACCATAGAATTTTCTTGAAAATAATCTCATTATGTTTCCCACACCCAAATTACAGTTGGTGTATTTACTAAATCTAACCTAACTCCAAGCTAACCTAAGCTACCTAACCTAACCTAGGGGCATGGCGATAAAAAACCGGGGCTGGTGCAATACTAGCTAGCAATATCTCAGGGATTTGCGTACCGGCTACATTGTGACATAAAACTACGTAACGTCCTTCAAGAGGAAGGGATATGAAAACTTTGCCCAAGATTTAGTACTGTTTCTATTTCTATAATATACATAATGGATGACACCCCCACTTCATCGATGGCATTTATATAAAAAAAAAAAAATTTTATTCCTTATTGTAAAATGTCACTTTTAACAGATCCACTTGAAATGAGCAAGTTAACAGAAGGAACCAGAGCAAAGAAAGACAGAAATTTAGGTCAGTCCCTTTACTCGATGGCTTGTTGAAGAAAACATACTCAATTTAGCCACATTCTACTTTCACGCAAAAATTCCTAAAACGTAAGAAAAACACTGCTCACTTTTGCTCATAAAATACCTAAATAAAAAAAGGAATGCGTTTCTACAAACAAGAGTGTATGAGAAACTAAAGAAACTAGCGCACATTACATCACAATCATGAATGCGAGGTACAAGTCTTGACGGACCTAAAAAGGAAATCCCAGTTCAAACAGACAAAAAAAAAAAATCGAAAGTGGAAATTACTCAACGCTAAAAGCATATATATAAAATGAGCTTCATTGCAACGGAAGGAGGTCGGCAATACCGATGGCAAATAACGCGATCAAGAGAGGAAGAAAAAATACACCCTGCTAAAGTAAAATAGAGAAAACTATTGTGGAGGAACCTTAATGCAATCGCAAGAGACATCTTTCGGTACCAGTAACAGAAAAACAATAGCTTTAGTGTAAGTCAGGCAGTTAATCTTCAAGCAAGCGGAGAAAGAAGTGCAACAGAAGAAAGAGGAGAATAAAAGGAGACTCCGCTCTGTTTTAATTTTGGCTAGAGGAAAACAGAGCAATCTGGAGAATTAAGAATTTATCAAAATGCAAGACCGAAAAATCCATGAAATAAAAACTATGACTTAATGCGCAATAATATTTTGGGTAACTAATGGAATGAAAATTTTTCTATGAAAATAAGAGAAACGAGTAAAATACTTCTATTTAGAGATTAGAGACAAGGAGCTGATGTAAATACTACGAGAGTTAAACTAGAGTTACTAGGAAAGAATATCGGACAAGAAAAGCAAAGAAAAATTAAATGGAAAGTTTAATATCATCTCCAACCGTAACTTACGGAACTGTAAAGAATTGGATGTATACGAAGGAATAAGAAACACTGAATGTATAAGCAATGAATGAGGAGCTTACATTTCGGGTTGGAAAATGTAATTCTTATTTCTTTTTTTAATAACTGTATAAACTGCGGAGGAACACATCGGTATTCTGAGAAATTGAAAAAAACCTGAAGTAAGATTCAAATTCAGACAAAAAGTTATTATAAATTCTTTACAAAAAGATAAAGGACTTTTCTTTATTCTGGTTTGGAAAATAAAGACTGCTCACCAATATTCCCTTTGATATCCATATACAGTATATAAATAAAATGTTTTAGGAGAAAAAACTAATGGCGGCATGAATAAAACCAATTTCTCAATTCTCGTATATCACTAAGAAATAACTTCGTTCCAATAGAAATAAATACCATAATCCTTCTTAAGTATGGCAGCGCAAAACAAAGACAGATAACAAAGACACACACACACACATAGAGAGAGAGAGAGAGAGAGAGTGCTCGTACTTCGTAAATCCTTTCACCTTATGCACCTACGCAGCGCTGAAACTTTTCATGCAAAGCCTCTACGACTCCGGATCTGACAAACTTCGAGGGATTAACCAAAAATAGGAAAGCCGGGTTGGGCCAAGAAGTTTTGTCCATCACAAGTTTCTTTCTAAAAATACAGACAGCAATTTTTTAGAGCATAAGGAACTCTTAGTTTTACGTTCTGATGTTAATCTAGCAGTGAACAAAATCACTGGGAAACACATTAAGATGGATTAGATTTTTCAGAGTAAGGAGGGAGGTTTGGGTATGCAGCATTACCTTTATAAAAGATTGGTTGACGGATTATGAAGCATTTCGGTAAGGTTGAGCTTTTCGATTAGCAAACTTCACAAACCCCTATTTGAATAAAAAAAAAATGCTGATCAAAACTAACTGCAATAAACGATGAAGGGCGTCTAAGATAATAATAATAATAATAATAATAATAATAATAATAATAATAATAATAATAATAATAATAATAACTGAAGAATTGCTGAAGAAAATCGATTGATATTTATTAATTTATTTTTATATACTGTTTATTATAGAATACAATTCAACATGCTTATGAATATTTATAAATAATATAAGCAATGAAACAGGGATCTTGCTGATAACTAGTCAAAGCTGACGCAAATTCTTAAGGACAGTAATTGTAAAGTCAAGTGGTGTGACCATTGTTAATCTCTGAAGCATGCACGCACATACACACACATATACACACTCACACAGACACATACGCAAGCAAACAAAAAAGTGACTCACGATGTAAATTCACTTTAGTTCAGTGAAGTGGAGATTAATCTGAAACTTGACCATCAATACCGAAGATGAGGGATAATTTTCAGAAAAAAATTGTTGAATTTCACTTCCAAAGAAAAGGCGACAAGTTGTAAATGGAGTCCCACCAAAAGAAAAATGTGTCAACTATTAATGAAAGTGCTGGAAAATATGAGTTAAAATCATACGAACGAAATTCCTGCAAATTAAGGCATAAATAATCTCGCTTGCGATTTAACCCACACCAGCTAACAGGCAGTCAGTCTGACACATAACGCTAAATACCTGCCTTACTCTCTAATTAGGAAATCGCTTGTCATCACCGTTACTGTCTTCCTGTTAACAAATCATCGCAGAATTGCACATTCTGCATAAAATAGCAAGCCATTTCTGTATGCTGCTGCAACTAAATGAAATTTTTCCTTAATGTACAAGATATCTTATTATTCACTGACAGATAGACGGGGATTCGTTTAAGTAATAAAGCTATATTGCATGCAATTACAAGACCTGACATACATTTCGTCATTTTATTGCTTTCCACGTGCAAGGTTTAAAATCCCTGTTCTCATAGTTTTCGTTTAGTAATAATTGAACTATAATGACTGGCTATTAAGATAATACTCGACCGAATTGATGTCATTTGTCATAACTTACGTACGTATGCAATGTTAACTTAGGCACAAACACAGTACCGATATTAATGACTGGATTACTGAGCCTCGCAGAACAGTTCACTGAAGAGGACAGAAATAATTGGTGCTCTTTATTACTGAAGGAATAACGTACTGAACTTATCATTTATCTGTTTCAAGCTATAAAATGAAATAAAAATGACTGCCAAAAGTTGAGAGGACGAGTTTAAAAAAATACAATGCAAATATGTGCAAAAAAACAATATACCGAGAGAAAAAGACACCCACAAAAAAAAAAAAACTATGAACTGGATCCGGACTTCTAACATACTTTCAACTTGTAGCTCGAGCAGGCAAGAAATTGTATGCTTGAGTTCAGTGAAAAATGCAACTTACTTCTGAGTTAAAATAAAAAAAAAAGTCTGCTCTTTTACCTAAAGCAGTTAAAAAGAATTGAAGATGAAACGAAACAACCAGCACACTATTAAGAACAGAGTTCACCAAAGGCCATAGTAGCCTTTTCATAGTGTTCTGTGTAGAAAGCTTATAGACTATCCTTGACTTCAGCACCTCCAGTGATCTCTGAAAGGTTATCATACTCTCCAGACAATACAAGGCACTGATTAAAATTCACATGCCTCGCAGATGGTGGTAATTTATATTTTTTAAATGTGTAGGCCTACGTAATCTTCAGATGCACTGAGTTTATGACGGAAAAAAAATCGCACTGATTATGGTGTGGCGAGGTACTTAAGAAACCTAAAGAATAATGATAAAATTATTGGATTATCTAAGCAAAAACATGATGAATAAACAATCACATTACATAACCAGTGTTGTCCCCATATACATGACACACACTCACATGGGGACCACACTGAATGTCACGATACCCGGACAACACTAGGTCAAGGGTTTCTGAGAGATTCAGAAGGTGACCGAAAGGAAATGAGTAAATGATGAAAGAGATTCTTGTGTTGACAGTTCTCATTTAAGACTCTTAAAGAAGTTTTATACATAACTTTCGCCAATTGAACGTGGAATGGAAAGCTATCACTCTTCGAGTTCGGGAGAGAACCTTATAAATACCACTTGGGAAATTGAGGGCGGGGGGGAGGGGGGGGACTTATGCAGAAGCTAAAGTAACTACAAGAAGAAGCTAAAGCAACTACAAGTTCCAAGGGTTCTCATGGGGATGGCTAAAGAAGACATACCCTTCCTTTTCGTACACAATCTGGCCTCAGTATCTACATGAAAGTTAAGCTCATAATAAGAAAGGTATAGAAAAAACTGAGACCTAGTGAATACAAATATATAACATAACCTAGGCAATATGGAATATGAATAGCCACTCTCCTTTCTATTTACCCGCTCGCGTATTGACGAAAATAGATATCGGAAATAGACCAACACACTCCCAACGTTGTACCCCAACAAGACCAACTGACTGTTGACTAATTTCAACATTCAACTGCGTCCAAAAGCACTCCGTTCGCTGAATGCATCCTACCTTTGCAAAGCCTTGCTATCAGGACGCTCCATTCATCCGGAATGAACATTTAGTAAAGAGGACGTTGGCTGGTTTGAAATTTAAGTCAGGAGAGAGCATTTATGCTCAGATCACAGAATTAGAAATGACGGTAACGAAAATTATGAGCCGACGAAGAACTGTTCGTAGGCCATCAATTAATCAGTCGAGCAAAGCAAATCAGTTCTTAGATGATGACAATGTTCGTTGTCGCATAAGTAGTACAAGGATGTTAGTACATGGTACTGAATATCGTATAAAATTTTATTCATTCCAATTCAAGTGAAAATTAGCATTTACAGTGAACTAGCTTGATGGCGCGCGCTACGTTGCACTGGAACCCGGCGTTACCCGTCATGTCGTTATTTCCCCATATGAAGTTATTAACCGTAAATCATAATTATCTGTCGCTTTCCTTGAAATTTTCGTTTGAAACTTAAAATTTAAATGATTTATACCTCACTTCTTTTTAAATGTTCATAATCAATAATTATTTATTGAATTACTAATTTGAAATGATCATAGAGAATTTTTACTTTATTTAAGACGCGGTTTTAATCGTATTGAAGCCATATACGAGGGAATGATTATGTTCTGGTATTAGCATTGTCAGCGACATTGTGTTCAACCTGCGCTTACGCCTACCTACCACGCCCCCACCCGGGGTGGACAAACAGGTCTGCAGGAGGAGGGTGGACGTGTCATGTCTACCCTACTAACCCGATCCCCTACCTACCTGCCCCCACCAGCGGCGGACAAACAAGAAAGGTCCACTCGGATTTTATTATTATAGAGATCTACTGTATATCTTCGTAAGCGCAGGTTGAACACAATGTCGCTGACAATGCTAATACCAGAACATAATCATTCCCTCGTATATGGCTTCAATACGATTAAAACCGCGTCTTAAATAAAATAAAAATTCTCTATGATCATTTCAAATTAGTAATTCAATAAATAATTATTGATTATGAGCATTTAAAAAGAAGTGAGGTATAAATCATTTAAATTTTAAATTTCAAACGAAAATTTCAAGGAAAGCGACAGATAATTATGATTTACGGTTAATAACTTCATATGGGAAAATAACGATTCAGGTTTTTTCTCATTAATTGAGTATATTGTATCTTCAAAGAGAAGGAAAAGCATAAACTTAATCATTTCATAAAGTTTTCAACTTCGTGATGTTAAATATTACTTTGTGAAAGGTAATATTTAACCCGCGTCTATACGTCTCTTTTTCGCTTAAAAAAATATCTTGAGAAAGCACGAACAAATTTTGATGACTCTTAGTGAAAATATTTTATGGGTTAAACTCTCCTTTGCCCAATTCCCCCCACCCCCACCTTCCCGGCAATGATCAACTTTTGATGTACATTATTTATGAATCGACGTAGTATGCCATAATTTTCAGGGCTACACAGGTTCAACGTATGTAAGAAAAGGCTTTCTTTTTCCTTCCGTATTCAAAGGCTAAAGACTTGCAGGTGTTAAAATTCAACAGGTACCTTTCAGTTTTAGATATGAGAGAGAGAGAGAGAGAGAGAGAGATGAGAGAGAGATAAAGAGAGAGAATAAACGCCGGATACAGCATCAAAGAAATGCCTCAGCGCAGCCAGGTCAATGCGCGCAAAGGCATCATCATAATAACGAAACAGGAAAAATGCTGATATTGAAATCCGATAAGGTCACCAAAGCGGCCTGTCACTCAGAGAGGGCATACGATAAAGAGGATAATAGGAAGGGTAAAGTGGGAGAGAGAGAATCCACGAAGACCGAGATAAGAGTAAGATAGGAGGAGAAAACTGGGAAACAAAAGTCACGAAGAAGGAAAAATGATAAGTTAAATAATCAAATATGAGACAAAAACATTTCCTTATATATAGAAAAAGAAGAAATCACTTGTTCTTCTTTTCCTCTTTAAATGTCTCCTGATATCTATCATGATAGCTTCTGAGCACCGTTCCGGTGTCATAAAAAGTAAAAATTCATGCATCATGCACAATAGTCTGGCGAGATCCGATATCATCATTCACTCACACATAAGTGTATGCAAGTCTGGTACTCTCTCTCTCTCTCTCTCTCTCTCTCTCTCTCTCTCTCTCTCTCTCTCTCTCTCTCTCTCTCTCATATGTATACCATTACATATGCTGCATCACACAAATATAAAGGATTAATTTGCACTGGTGAACAACGACTGAATTAGATGTGACAACAGTTGATGTGCACGAGAGAGAGAGAGAGAGAGAGAGAGAGAGAGAGAGAGAGAGAGAGAGAGAGAGAGAGAGAGAGTATAAGCATGATATATATATATATATATATATATATATATATATATATATATATATATATATATATATATATATATATATATATATATATATATATATAATGTGTGTGTAATGCACACATAGTGTAAGCTGAATAACACTGGTAAAAGAAAAAGTGAAAACCAAAATACGTTCCAGTAAGGGCGAAACAGTTAACTAATGACCAGAGGGTGACGGAAAGCGGGTAGAAAATGAGCAACATTAGGAGAGGAATGATGAATGCAGCAAATGAGCAAATGGAACATAAAAGGATGAGGGGAAATAGACAGTAAATGAAGGTCACAGCAGCATTTTAACCACTGTATTCAATTTTCTTTACATATAACGTCTGAGGCTTATTCAATGACTCCTCTCTCTCTCTCTCTCTCTCTCGGTTTGTTTCACTTTTGTTACTTGTTTCTTTACTCGTTTACTCACTCTTCACATTCATTCTTTTATGTTTTCATTTCCGTAACAAAATGCACGTTCAAACTGCAATGTTTATTAAACGCATAAAACCACCAGTACCGGTGTAGACTGTTCCACTTTGCGTGACACTGGTCACAGCAAAATGGGAATAAATTTAATAAAAAGCCTAAACAACCAAGTGTATATCACATACATTAAACTAGCCAATACGTGAATGAGGGAGGGAAAGCCAGCCCAACTCAGTGCCCGTCCCAAGCCCGGATAAAAAGGGAGGGTTGTAATCATGAATGGCTCAGTCGCGAAACATCTGCCAAAATCAATTATGAGCTGAGACGTTCACGGCAGAAACATTCTCAGTAGACTCAATTAAAAACCTCGAATGGGGATTACGCTGCGAAGGAGGAAGAGGAGGTTGTACCAAAAAAAAAAAAAAAAGTTAAGTATACCTTAGTTTAACCAGACCACTGAGCTGATTAACAGCTCTCCTAGGGCTGGCCCGAAGGATTAGGCTTATTCTACGTGGCTAAGAACCAACTGGTTACCTAGCGACGGGACCTACAGCTTATTGTGGAATCCGAACCACATTATACAGAGAAATTAATTTCTATCACCAGAAATAAATTCCTATAATTCTTCATTGGCCGGCCGGAGAATAGAACGCGGGCCAAGCAGAATGGTAGCCGAGTTCGATAGCGACCCGCACAATGAGGAACTCAATAAATGTATATTGTGCTTTATGAACGATATCATATTTAGTGACCAAGTCAATAGTAATAAAACAATATTATTCAAGTATGATGTCTGGCATCTCTCTCTCTCTCTCTCTCTCTCTCTCTCTCTCTCTCTCTCTCTCTCAATAGCAAAAAATGTCATAAACACAGTTGTCTCTCGAGAGAAGGGTTCTCATTTATCATGATTTATCAAAATTAACTAAAAAAACATAATCTCGGGCATAACGATTATGACACAACAGTGAATTCCCGAATGATGAAGCGAAAAAATGAACAAGGAAGCATCGCCGCCAAAGCAATGTATTGCAAACATAAATTTTTTCGACCACCCAATAAATTATCGCCTAACGCCGATGATTCGAAAAATCCCAAAACGGGTTACTGACTGATGCAAATGAAATGGCGCTAATTGGTAGCGGGAAAGCAGCCACAAATTGGTCTTTAATTGAACAGGTACTATCATTTAACCCTCGCTCCCTCGAATGCTGGATATGAATGGGGGCAGAAAAATACTTGAATGATACATGTACCTCATCTCAGATACGACACAGACTGATGAGCAAGAAGGAAAATATTTCTAGCGGTAAATTGCTGAGATAAGTCACCGGAAAAATCTATGTGATAATCATCATTTCTGGGACTCACGTAATCAAAAGCAGCAAACTAACTGGATGTGTGATTGAATGACCGTACAATTATTCATCTTTGCTATCAAACAGTGAAAAAAACCTAAAAGCGAACTCAGCTGAAGGAATTTCAGTGAAATGTTTCTCCGTACGTGTATGTATGAGAGTATGTATATATATATATATATATATATATATATATATATATATATATATATATATATATATATATATATATATATATATATATATATATATATATATATATATATATATATTTTTTTTTTTACCATACCTTTTGACTCTTCAGTAGGTTGTGCCCGACTTGTGCAAGCCTTTCATTTCTCGAGAAATCTTCAAGATCAGGAGGCAAGACCGCTGAGAAGGTATGATGATTTTTGAACACGGAGACATGTGTGATTTATATATATATATATATATATATATATATATATATATATATATATATATATATATATATATATATATATATATATATATATATATATATATATATTTGTTTTTTTAATTATAAGGTAAGAAATTTTAGTTGTATTTAGAGATCTAAAAACTTCCAATTTATTAAATTGACAGTTCAAAAAATATTTTCATAAATGATCTAATATGGTATTAAATAGTGTCCAGTGTACTCCAATATTGGATTAAATAAAAATCGTATAATAATCGTATACAAAATGCATTTAATTTAAATTCAGTGTTGTACAAAAGGGTTTAAAATCATCGAACTGAGTTAGGAGCGACCTATATCCACCTCCGTAACTGTCGTTGTTTGCCAGAAACCGACTCTTGAACCAAACCCCTTCAATGTGCAAATTGGTGGGCCAACACTAGGCGTCCATCCTCCGGATGAGAGAGAGAGAGAGAGAGAGAGAGAGAGAGAGAGAGAGAGAGAGAGAGAATATTTTCTTTTCCTGGCGACTTCCTGCGCAAAAAAAAGGCACATTGCTATGCGAGTGTAGGTGAGCGAGGGATCAAATTCTTTAATCATTTAAAACAATATGTTACTTATTGAGAGAGAGAGAGAGAGAGAGAGAGAGAGCTGCTGTTGGAGAGGATTGTTTTAGGTGAGCAATTCTAGCTGCTTTGGTGAGGAATTTAGAAGGAAGGGGAGGAAGAGAGGGAGAGAGAGAGAGAGAGAGAGAGAGAGAGAGAGAGAGAGAGAGAGAGAGAGAGAGAGAGAAACTGAAATTTTCTGTTCCTTTTGTTTTTTTTTATTCACGAGAAATTGTACTTTAAGAATATGATCATCATTCATGGACGAAATACGTCATGTAACTAGAGTGTTTAACCTCGTTTAATCTCTTATTTCTTTATGAGATAAGTTTAATTCTTTTAAATAATTACCACTGCTTTCCCAGGAGACAGTAGGACAATAATAGCACAGATATACAGCACAGCATTATTTCGAAACTCCTAGTTTAATACCATTCAATGTCATATATTTTTTTCTCGCTACAACTATTACTACTCGCAACAATAATACTTCTATTTCCTACAACCCAACTTTTTACTTTATATATTTTTTCATAATCTTCATTTCCTCCTTACTCTTCTTTTCAGAGCCATTAATGGGAACAAAATTTGGTCGATATGTGACATTGAACTCACTTCGAGTCGTCCAAAAAAGAATGACAATTTGTCACATCAACAATCACAATTAGATCCTCATCCACAGCGACAATCTCGGTCACTTCCATATTAACAACAGAAGATGCTAAGGAAGAATTTCATCTTGACCAAAAATTACGAAACACTTACCACACACAACCACTTTGGAATCAAAGAGGAAAACTGATTCACGTTAAGCTGGAAACCTTTCACATGATAAGAGAATACAGTTGCTTGCGAACTGAAATAGCAGGCAAAGATAGACTAATTTATGATCGTAACCTTGAAATTGTGTCATATGCTTAAGTCACCAACACTACAATCAAATCACACAGTTTCTAATCTCTTGCATATATTCATATAGTTTCTAATCTCTTGCATATATTAACTATAACAAATAAGAAAAGCAACAGCAACAATGTAAGACGAACATCAAAAGTACTGTAATAGTATATTTCAAATTCACAATCGCACAAGATTTCTTATTCAAAATAAGAAAAATAAGATAAAATATGAGATTACATATGCACATATGCATGGATGCAAAGGTTTCGAATGGAAAAACGAAAAGCAAAATTTTTGCTATTATGTAACTGTTCATTTGTCCTAGCTTTGTGTAGTTTTCCACAGACGACAATTTTTAGTTTGCTGTAAAAGAAAACTATTGTGCCGGCTTTGTCCGTCCGTCCGCACTTTATTTTGTCTGCACTTTACTCTCTCCGCACTTTTTTTGTCCGCCCTCAGGTCTTAAAAACTACTGAGGCTAGAGGGCTGTAAATTGACATGTTGGTCATCCACCTTCCAATAGTCAAACATACCAAATTGCAGCCCTCTAGCCTCAGTAGTTTTTATTTTATTTAAGGTTAAAGTTAGCCTTAATCGTGCTTCTGGCAATGATATAGGATAGGCCACCAGCGACCCTGGTTAAAGTTTCACGGGCCGCGGCTCATGCAGCATTGTTCCGAGACCACCGAAAGATAGATCTATTTTCGGTGGCCTTGAATATACGCTGTAGCGCCTGTACAGAAAACTCGATTGCGCCGAAGAAATTTCGGCGCATTTTTTACTTGTTTTGTCTTTGCATCTCCATGATAGTAGTTTTAAGTAATGAAGTTTTCAAAGTTATTAATAATAAAAATCCGGAACTTTCAAAACATATGCGAAATGACACACTGTCTTTGAAGAGTTCTAGTCTGAACATTTTACGAAAAAATTAGATATTAATTACATACCGCTACGAGTTACAGCTTAGGAATATTAAAACAGACTATATGATTTTTTAAATTGATATTTCCACGGTTCAGCAAAGACTGTTGATAATAATACTAGACACTTAAAAAATGGCAATGCATAAGTAAAATCCAATCAACTTGGGATGAAAAAGCAAGCTATCCTTTATACTTTACAGAATAATAACAAAATGTGATAAAGGAAATCTATGAAGGAGAGAAGCAACCGTGGAATAATTTGTAACATTCAAAAACATATGTTTACAAAGATTTACTGTACATGTCTCCCATTTATTATTTGCTAAGGAAATTAACGAAATACTGCTGCGGTAATGAACGTTCAACAATAACATTTTACGAGAAGCTATTAAACACAATTTCCATTCCCCTCAGAACTATACAGGTGTGGAGCGGGGGAAAGGTACACTAATTAGTGGCTTCAATTTCTTGAAATTCTCCTTTATATTATGACTAAATTCACCAGGTACACAGAAACATACATATAACCACATAATTATGTATATATATATTTAAACATGATACATATGTATGTACAACTTATTACCCAGATATTTAATGGAAATGAAATATATACAAGGTTTTACAAATATACACGATACATTTACGCCAGAAGCGGTCTAAGGGAAGGTAGAAGAAATATTTTGGGGTGAATCTTCAGCAAAATCATAGGTTCTGATAAGGCCATTGGAAAAAAAGAAAGAAAAATGGCGAGAGACTGAAATCCTGATGATCGCCATTGAGGGATGGGAGAAGGGATCGTATATTGCAATGCAAACATAAACTAACATCAAACAGACAAGAGAAAGAGAGAGGAAAAAAAAACTCAAAATAAATTTACAAAGTGATGGAGTATAGTTACCAACATGAAGTTTAGCTAACAAGATTTTTACGGGCTGCTCTATGAGGAAGAGCCTGTGCTGGCATAAAGCCCGCTCGATCAAAACAATATAACAAGATTTATGGAATACTGAGTCAAGTGTTCCAGAGATACAAGACTATGGTCAACAGATTATCCCAATCCCCTCACAGACGACAAAGCATTAGTTACGTGAGACAAAAAAAAAATCGCCAATATCTGTTGCCTTTCAGAAGCCACTAATGATACGAGGAAGGAGAGATGGTGTGTTAAACCAAATGAATACTTAAAGTACGTTAAAAGTTAAAGCATAGGGATGTTATTGGAAGGGCTAAACCTGTCACTTTTAATCGGGCTGGGTTGTAGCCACTGGAACCCAGTCATCTGCAAACTCCTTAATGAATTTGGCAGGAGGACGAACAGGCCAGACGCCTTGTAAGTCTTTAATGATGAAAGAAGCCCGTGGATCTTACAAGGAGAATGTTGAAGAGGAAGTGGAATTAGGAAGGGGAAGGGGGAAGAAACACAGGAGTCTGAGTTTATTTTAAAAAATGGTACCGAAGATGACATGATAGAAAAGAAGGGAAAATATAGACGCGAGACCTTTTTTGTCAAATGATCTGACAGAAAATACTCGTGGAAATTTATCAGAATTATTCTAATAGAAGTAAAACCAAAGAATAACAGCAGAAGTCAGATCGCACCAGAGAGGAAAATTCATGATAACCGGGTCTCCCTGTAAGTGGTAATATTTAATTAAACGCATATCCAACTTTAAAACGAGCACGTTAGTTGATGTGGAAACGAGAGAACTGAAAATGGCAAATTATATGTATATTTTATATATATATATATATATATATATATATATATATATATATATATATATATATATATATATATATATATATATATATATATACACACACACACATCAGCTAAAGCTACAGGAGAAGCGTCTAAAATGAAACGATAGAGTCCAAGTACTTTCGTGTAATTAACAAATCTTCAGGGCACAAAGTACTCCAAATGTGTGTTAGTTAAGCGAAAGTACTTGGTACTCTCATTTCTCTTTAAACTTTCCTGTGGCTTCAGCTGATTAGCAAATCCTTGTATTTTTAGTGCATCTTTGTGTTTTTAGTTTACATATATATATATATATATATATATATATATATATATATATATATATATATATATATATATATATATATATATATATATATGTATGTATGTATGTATATAGATACATAATATATATATATATATATATATATATATATATATATATATATATATATATATATATGAAACTCGCTTCTATACGCGCTTGACCTATTCGTATTGAAGCAATGAAGCAAAATGCATACAGGTCATGCCGAGAAGAAGGAAATAACCAGCTTATAAATAATGTCACCTACTACATTGGAAATTCTGAGGGCAGAGTCGAAGTTCACTGCGCGAAAAGATAAGACATATCATACCTCAGGCCGGAGAGTGGAAAATTCATGGTTCGTAAATAAAAGCTGCTGGTGGGAATTTACCTTGAGTGGATCAGGCTTCATCAGCAAGGACAGATGGCCTGGCTTTCTTCTTATTGGCAAGGTTATTTTTATGAAATAAATAAATCCCATGAAATTTCACATTTTACATTATATCTAAAATTCATTCGGTCTATTTTACGAGAAAGGAAAGGAAGAATTGGTTCAACAATAATAAATGTGAATTTAACATCCCACGCGTGAGGTTTTCTGATTTTCTCCTGAATGGACGTGTCTTGATAATTTTGTACCCAGAGAAATACTGACAAAGTTTAAACCGTCCACTGCTGCTGATACAGATCATTTCTGTTTTCATTTCATGTTTGTTTTACTGCAATTGCAGCAGCTGTCTAGCTGCCAAAGAATTCCTACTCATTGCTGTAGTGGAACCAAGGCAACGCTGAATATGACATTACCTAAGCTCGGACGACTGAATGTGATTCAGATAAAACACACACACACACACACACATACACACGGAATGAGGACGACTGCGGAGGGCTGGAGTGTTGAATCATTAAATTCTTGGTCGATCGAAAGAACTATCAGTGACTCGACATAAACGTGAAGCAAGTCGAAATGATTTTGAACGCGTGGGTGAATAGAACGCAAAATAGGTAGAGTTCAGTTGGTTTAGACGCAAGGAAAGAAAAGTGGAAAGTAGAGCCAGGATAATTATAGCCGTACGGGAAAGCGCTGTCCGAATAATTTGGAATGCATGGGAACATAACGCTGGATGATTAATGAACCACAGGAATTGTGGGATTGGAGTATTAGGATAATAAATTCCCAGTCGGAATCTTGTGTGAGTGAAATTGCAAGAGAAGTTGATGTTAAAACACCAAAGGCATTCAAATCTATCTGCAAACCTTATAATTATTTTCAAGGAAATTCAATGTGCTGCATATGCATTTAGAAGGAATTAGCATAATTTCGTAGGAAGAGCAATTCTGAGTTAAGTAAAAGCTCATTCTTCATCTCCTAAACCCTGAACAGGAACGTAATGTATTCGGCTTCACTGAAGTCGTGGCATCTTTGCATTATTCATACCGGTGCCATAACTCGACGAATGACGTTGTCTAGACTTACAGGCGTGCAATGCGTTGTTATTACCCTCAGGGCCTTAAGTGTTTCGAAATTGAGCTTCAGAATGTCAAAACATTGCGACCATGGAACTAAAACCTAGTGCATTTCAAATATTGAGTGACAACGCAGGACACGTAAGACCCCAGAAAACACTGAATTCTGCAATAAAGTGGACGATACAAAGCTAGCGAACCAACATAGCCATGCTTTCATTTCTATGCAGTAACAACTAAAAATAACATACCTAAGAACTTAATTTTGAGGGCTGACTTAGTAACCCAGCGATCCCTTTTATTACAGGATAATAACTTGAGAAGCAACGTTACGAGGCTACTTTAAATTGCTTTCAGTCTCATCAATCCATCGATGTTAAGACCTTAGACTGAGTTGGAAGTCGTGATAATGTTGATTTTCTGGGAAATCTCTCAGAAACGCGTGTTCAGAGTTATTGCAAAATGTGATAAAGGTTTTACAAGTACGTTAATCGATATAAAATCATTGGAAAAGGCGACCACTATTAAAATAAACTTAGTGAAATTTGTACAGAAGATATGATTTCAGAAGGAGAATTTTCTGGTTAACATTGATTAAAAGCAAATCTACCAATCAACAAAATTCTTTTAGCGTTAATGATTTTGACTTACTTTCTCCATAATTATACACGTCTGGGTAAAAATGACTACTGTTTTGTTGCTTGCAAATATAAGCAACTAGATTTACAAAAACTAAATTTACAATACTGGGAGAAGAGGACACTTACCAAAGACTGCTGGTAATAAAAATAATTAATACAGGCTACCGACAGTATAATGGAATGGCAATACTGCTAAATAAAAATTAAATCGTAAGATAGTACAACCAGCTACAAAAAAAGTGAAAAAGAAAAAAATAACTCAGACAAGAAGAGAAAGATAAGAAGTAGGAAAGACACAACCCAAAATCCAGACCATCAAAAGAAATGCAAATGTACTCTGATCTGTGAAATGGCTTCAAGAAGGAGTACCTGAACGTAGGTCAGGGACCGCAAAATTGGTCGAAGAGACGGAGGGATGAAGTACAGAATCCAGGTAAAAAGTCACAGGAAAAAAAAGTCACAAGAAAAAAAATCAGGAAAAAAGTCACAATCATTTATGGTGGTCGGTAATAAAGTCACAGGAAAAAAGTAACCTAACCTAACCTAACCTAACCCAACTTAACCTAACCCAACTTAACCTAACCTAATGATTACCGGCCACCATAAATTAATGTGACTTTTTTTCCCCTGTGACTTTTTTCCTAGCAAAATTCGTGCCTTTTTTTGTGTGACTTTTTCCCTGTGACTTTATTACCGGCCATCGAAGTAGATGGAGCGGACGTCTTCCCCGCAGAGCGAGTCTCTCTTCCAGAACTAATGTAATTTGAAATGGGAAGTCAGGGATGGGAGAAGTCAGTAAAAAAACACGGCAGGTAGTGAGTGGAGTTTTTTCTTTCCCTTTCCACTCAGTAAAGAAAAAGGAGCCTTTCGGTTTTTTTTTTTTTTTTTTTTTTTGAGAAGCTACTTCGAGGTAAGCTTTCAATGGATAAGCACGGTTTTCGTGTTACGGACTCCAAACTGTGTATGCTATGTAATAGGTCAACTATGAGAGTAATAATAGCATTGTTGTTATTATTTTTGCTGTTGACAATGGTGCACAAACATCCACAAATCTATACACACACACATATATAATTATTTATATATATATATATATATATATATATATATATATATATATATATATATAGATAGATAGATAGATAGATAGATAGATAGATAGATAAATAGATAGATAGATATACACATAAATACATATATATCATATATAATACACATAAATTATATATAGCCTATATATATATATATATATATATATATATATATATATATATATATATATATTTGTGTATTATTGTCAACAACAAAAATGATAATAACAATGCTATTGTTAATGGTGCTCTATAATATATATATATATATATATATATATATATATATATATATATATATATATATATATATATATATATATATATACGTATATATATATATATGTGTGTGTGCATAAAAATGTTCTCTATTTACAGTGTAGGAGTGGGAGAGCTTTTGTGTTTGGGAGTGTACGTAGAATGACATAAATACCTGCCCTTCTTCTGAGAAACCAAATTGGAAACCAAAATAAGTAAGAAATCGTCCAAGAATCAATCTTTCTGCAAACCACTTAAGAAACGAAAAGTACAACTTACTTCTCATTTTACTAAGCGAGCACAAAAGAAAGGCATCACGTTTTTGCTCTTGAGGATCTGTCAACATGACCCTTCGAACGAAGAAAAGATACCAGTTGTATTCGCGAAATAATGTTGATACAAATAGACCGAATGCGATGCAAATCAGGTCCCCTGAGATCGGTGTGTTTGTTTAGGATAATCCTCATCCTTGGAAGAGAGAGAGAGAGAGAGAGAGAGAGAGAGAGAGAGAGAGAGAGAGAGAGAGAGAATTGAACGGTCTGACAAGCATAACTGCTGCAAAATAAAACAAGTATAAAATGTGCCGAAGTTTCTTCGGCCCAATCTTTCTGCAAAGCGTATAATGCTGTATGAGCCGCGGCCCATGAAACTTTCAGCCTCGGCCCGGTGGTGGCCCGTCCTATAACGTTGCCAGAACCACGATCATGGCTAACTTGAACCTTAAATAAAATAAAAACTACTGAGGCTAGACGGCTGCAATTTGGTATGATTGATGATCGGAGAGTGGATGATCAGCATACCAATTTGCAGCCCTCTAGCCTCAGTTGTTTTTAAGATCTGAGGGCGGACAAAAAAGTGCGGACAGAAAAATTGCGGACGGACACACAAAGGCATCTCAATAGTTTTCTTTTACAGAAAACTAAAACGGCCGTTGAAAGTAAAAAACAATGAAGAAGAATTAAGAAATGTAAAATCAAAGCTTATAAAACACAAGTTCAATTGGCAACGGACAGTTTCTTCACTTCATCACCAGCGCTTTATTAGTTGGCAATCTACTCTATGATATCGTACACTGAAATACTCAGCATAAATATAAGATAAAATCACTCGGATAAATAAGCATATTTAACCAGGCAAAGTGCACGTATACTAAACACAAAACTGAATAAGAATTACTTTCCTTAGAGCAATGTACGGCAACAACTTTGTATTTGCTTGGATAAAGTACATATAATGAGTAAAAAGCCACAATAATATAAATAAGAGATTGTATTTTTCCAAAATACAATAAAGGTTAAAAACCGCACTAAAGGTTAAAAATATTTTTTTTAACCTTTATTTTGTATTTTGGAAAAATACAGTCTCATTTACATTATTGTGGCTTTTTGCTCATCATTTCCGGTCACAGTAGTGATGCACCATAAATATATACATGTCCACGTTTCCATATATACGTCTGTGAGTGTATTAGTATTTTTGTAAAGACGTTAATGACAAATTACCTAATACATTCAATTACGGGAGGTTGTACGTTTATATTAAGGAATGAATACTACATACATACTTTTTGTGTATTCGAACATACAAAATGCAAACATGAAACGCACATTCCGGTTCTTAAGGCTGCACGAACGAAGACACCAATAAAAAAAATAATTCAGCCTTATTTACATAGTATAAATATTCACTAAAAAAAATTTATCATACTGTATACATTACGGCTTTTATATTTAACCCACGATGCTATATGAAAGTTATAAAATCACAAGGTATTGTGGTAAAATAAAGTGATTTATTCATTGCCGGCTGACTTGTTATTAGCATAAAGTAGGTCTTGTTTTTATTCGAACTTTTCGAATATACAATGCTTCGTCTTGCGTATCTTCGAATACTTTTTTAATAAAATTAATCGTGAGGCCATATCTCTAAACTAACGGTATTTTTATGACGCAGAGTTTATAACAAAAAATAAATCGAGAAAGAACTCTATTTGTGTGCTTCATGTCACACAGTATTTTATCAATATTTATCACAGCAATTGTACGACCAAAAACGAAGAAGAAGAAAAAGAGAGCCATTTTGCAAATGAATTGTTATGAGACGCCTAGAACATCACGCTCCCTAAGTTCCTCATTTCAGATGGTTTGAAAACCTAGCACTCCAATCCAAGGTTAAGAGAAATAGCCTATACTCCTTTAAGACAAATTTAAGTCCATATGTCGGAATATGAACTTTTCTGAAAAAATAGCAGTTAGTTATTTCCGAGATAAATGCTATCACTATTCCTGTTACTGGCCCTGTGTCATCCAGAACTCTTGTTCCTAATGCAGTACGTATTGGACCTGTCAAACAAAGCCTGAGGCAATCACAGCGCTGTCACGAGAACATGTTCCCAGGTGTCTCTCGATGGCAAACACGCACATCTAGGCAAAAGTCTGTTCTGTTTTGCTACCGGGGACATAATAAAAGGTGGGAAGTTTCTTAACACTATTAAGCTGCCAAGAGGAAGGGGGTTTTTTCTTCCGAAATCTGTTACAAAACCAGCTTTAGCTTTGTTGATTTATTCGGGCAAGACTTGTTACCTGAAAGAAAGTTTTTCTTTTTTTCTTAAGACAGAGAGAACTGGGTTTTCTTGTGGCAAACGGACGAAATCAAAAAGAAGTTCCTCGTTGGACAAGTCGGTAGAGTTCTCGGCTAGCACTCTGCTAGGCCCGAGTTCGAGTCTCCGGCGGCCCAATGAAGAATTAGAGGAATTTATTTCTGGTGACAGAAATTTATTCCTCGGTATAATGTGGTTCGGATTCCACAATAAGCTGTAGGTCCCGTTGCTAGGTAACCAATTGGTTCTTAGCCTTCGTAAAATAAGTCTAATCCTTCGGCCCAGCCCTAGGAGAGCTGTTAATCAGCTCAGTGGTCTGGTTAAAACTAAGGTATACTTTAAACATCATGAAGAGGAAATGGGAGAAAATTCTGCACTATTCAGGTTACCGTGATGAGAGAGAGAGAGAGAGAGAGAGAGAGAGAGAGAGAGAGAGAGAGAGAGAGAGAGAAGCAATTTTATCATTAACATTCACTTATAAATAACTTACGACAGTTTACATGCACTAACATAGGTCGGGTGCCCTGACAAGTAAGAAATGAAACTGAAGTAACTGAAAAAAAGAACCACTTTCCCTTATCGACAAGCATCAGGGGCAGATGAGCGTGATATCACGGGAGTTCCAAATGAACATGAAGATAGAGCAGCTTGCAATATGCTACTTAATTCTAGTTATACCAAGAGCAGCTTAGAACAACATCTGCAGCAGTGCCAGATGTTAAACACTTAGTATAGCTCTGGCTTCTTCCATAATATTAAATGGACATTAATTAAAAAACTAAAATGAAATTAACAGCAAAACAAAACGATATTAGGAACATGAGAACATTTTTTACCTTCTGAGGTAATGCTAAAAATTTCAGACTCCCATTTTATGCATAGAAAATAGTCCTATATTCTATACGTAAATTTCTAATAACTGCTTTTATGGTATTAATGAAGATGAAACATTTGGTCAGGCATTTCTCGACCAAATAGTAGTTTACTCTAAATTTGGTTATCACCGTTTACCGGTGCGTCGAGTTTCGGCTGTCGGAACCCGGGACATTTGATCGACAAGATTGAGCAATCCTCATCCCAAAAGGTCCTTCCTCCCTAAAAATTACAAGCCTATCTATCCTAAAATCTAATCAAGAATTACCGGTCAGGAGGCAAACCTTTGGTGCAATTATCGTTAAAATCCGGAAGTAACTTTTTGCGTAATCCTACAAAGAAACAGATATTTAAAAAAAAATACAATTCAGCAAACAAACCAAATAAAGATACAAACAAAGTTTGTATCTGTTACTTATACAAATATATTAAGGAAGAATAATAAAAACTTCGTCACCCTACGGAGCATTAATTCTAATGAACATCGGCGGCCAAGAAAAGATGAGTTGACTACAGATCCTGAAGGAGACATAACGGCAAGATATGGTAAAGCTGCTGCCTCGTTCTTTCTCATTAGAATTCTTCTTCTTCGACGTCTTTTCTTCTCCAATTTCCCAGTAGGAATCTATGGCCAGTACACGTTCTTTACTTCCTTCCTTATGATTACCTCCTTTTATGATTCCTCAAGCTTTATGCATATCTCTCTGAAAGCTACTGAAAGCCATAGTGAAGTGCTTTACTGTAGATCTAAAGAGTGCAATATGAATTTCACTCAGTATTTTGTTAAGGAAGTCATAAGGAAACTTTTATGCCTTTAGGATTCTTACAGCCCAACTAGATGTTTAAACCACTACCAAATGAACTGCAGAAATATTTACAAATAGTCTGCTGGTGTCTCACATCGCCTTGGAAAGTTTATTTTTAAAATCGTGTTCGATATGAGAAAAATATAACAAATATACGGATGCGAAGGAAAACCATATAGCAGGCTTTGTAGGTATTCACTGTAAAGGTGATGGACAATTTCATAATTTGTGATCTGATTAAAAGAGTAAGCAACAACCGACAGGGGCACACTTGCAAGCGATATCCTGTTCTAGCTCGGTAAGGTCAGAATGTCTGACAAAAACAGGTTTTATTATTGAGTAATTTTCTGCTCTCATTGATAAAAAATAAATTCACTTAGCGACTGATGTATACATGAGTTCCATTCCCAAGATTTGACGACTAAAATATTTCTAAACACAAATACCTCAGAAAAATGTGTTTTATTAGGTAGACGATGCCTACGAAAGAACTTTTTCCATGCTCTAGCACTCGCTAGGCCCGTGTTCGAGTCTCCGGCCGGCTAATGAAGAATTAGAGGAATTTATTTCTGGTGATAGAAATTTACTTCTCGCTATAATGTGGTTCGGATTCCACAATAAGCTGTAGGTCCCGTTGCTAATTCCACTTTTTACAGCAATTGTTGAGAAGTTTATGTATGTGAAGTGATTATTTATATATATATATATATATATATATATATATATATATATATATATATATATATATACATATATATATTACCTGCTGAGTGAGCTTTAGGTATGTTAGGTAATATATATATATATATATATATATATATATATATATATATATATATATATATATATATATATATATATATATATATAAAATATACAGCATATTATATATGTATATGTGTGTATTATATACATGTATATATACATACATATATATATATAATATATATATATATATATATATATATATATATATATATATATATATATATATATATATATATATATAATCATTAAATCCTACGTGTTTCCCTTAAAAAATTTAAGAAAGGGATTTCTTAGTGCCGTACATATGAAATAAAAAAGTATGAAAAAGTTTCATATCGTCCATATATTTAAAGGTACTATGTGTAACTTAACAAATGGAGTACCTCCGATATCGAACCTGGCCACTGTCTTAGACACGTAATAATAGTAGCGGAACTGCAAGCATAACTATTGCCAGTATTGGAGGTCTCATCATTTCTGTCAAGAGCAGGAACATCTAAATTTACAGCTTTCATCATGACTCCAGCTTTCGCACTTTCCATGTCTCTCCTCAGGGTCCGTATCTCTCGACCTCAGGAGTCCCGCCACTCCTCTTGACGTAATGTTTAGCAAGGTGGAATATGATGGAATATTATTTCATCTCGATGTCTAGTCTAACCACATATTCGTTTTCCTTTCCTTTCATCTGAAGGAGAGCTGTTCAGAACAACACTGTATCATGGTCGTTATGGTCAGCGGGGTCAGGTGTTTGTGTGCTCGCAAAATGTTAAAGGGCCTTTATATAACACACACACACACACACATATATATATATACACACACACATACATATACGTAAGCATATATACATAATGCATAGGTACTGTATATACCAACTGTACATTTCACTCAAATGTTTTATATCTTTTGAAGAAATTTCTTCGGAATTAAAATCATTTTTCTCTGTTGTTTTTGGTAAAGTGGCTTTGAAGAGACGTCAGCGAAAAATAAATTGTTCCGTTATTCTGATATTCAATAGTCTACGAAAAGTACTTTAATACTTACAACTACGGATCTCTCTCTCTCTCTCTCTCTCTCTCTCTCTCTCTCTCTCTCTCTCTCTCTCTCTCTCTCTCTCTCTCATTTATATATAAATATTTTTATAAATAAAATTTCTTTAATCTATAGAGACAATAATATAAAAATTACCAAGTTACCTGTACAATGATAAACAAAGAATTTGCTGATTTGTAAAAAGATGGCACTGAATAAGATTTCAGTAAACATTCGTACCAAAGCTCGCTAAATCATCAATGTCAGATATACTGAAAAACCCAAATTAGAACTCCACAATAAATAAACAAACAAGCGAAATCAAATTAAAATATATCAATAATTAGCTTCATTCCAACTTAGACATTCAAACAAGGAGGGACAGTAGGTGAGACTCTCCATGTCATGAAGGAATATACCCTTCAGGTATACAAATAAAAAAAAAACGGATTCAATATGAACATCAATCAACGCATACGGCACGCACACGGCAAACATATACGGTAATAAGACCGACATAGTTTCAAACACATTTGCCCCTGATAATATTGCCCCTGTCACGATACAGTATTAAATAACCACGGCAGACAATCTGTCATAAAAGGATGAAACTGACGCAGTTTGATTATTAACTCAAAATAAGTTGATGAAGAATATACCAAAAGCCCCCATTCATTAAAAATTGGATAGGGATCATTACAGGGGAAAAGTATTTTCACAGAAAGGAAAATACTTAGAATAAATTTAAAGATAATACACCTAAACAGTATCAACTATGATAAATAAAGGGAAATATAAAAAAGAGAATTAAACATAATTAGAATAGCACTAAGAAATTAGTAAAATTAAACATTCATTTCTATAAGGGGGGCGGGGATGAAAGCACCAGAAGATTTATTTGGCAAGAATAAACAAATATTTGAGATGGGGAGAGACAAAACAAAAGTCAGCAAACATTTACCGACAAAATGACGAAGAAAATAAAAAACAAATATACTTTTATCTGGTAACAACTAGAGGCAGTTACTTTGACATAAACGAAAATGAGCAGAAGGTTTTCTGAAAAAAAAAGAGAGACTTGGAGAGAGAGAGAGAGAGAGAGAGAGAGAGAGAGAGAGAGCAAACAAAAGACACAAGAAGCCAATTATCGTTCATTGTTTTAATGAAGAGAATGCAAATGAATCTGTTAGGCTAACACCTTCTGCTTTTTAAGTCCTATAAACAAAACAAGAGACCGTACGAAAAAAAATGGCCCATAGGCTAACCTCTTTTATTCATATGATGACTTGCAAGTTCTCACAAAGAAAAACTTAATCCCTGGGTAGCTGTCTTACTAGTACATGAAGCGGGGAAATATTGCATTAAAAAAGTAGGTATTCGTAATATATAATATACATATATACATATATATATATATATGTATTATATATATTTGTGTGTATGTATGTATGTATGTATGTATGTATATACATATATATATATATATACATATAGTGCACATAAATGTTATATAAAAAACAACAGCTATGTATCAGTTACCAAACTGCAGCTTTCCCTATCGGTTCCAGTAATAGTTAAAAATAAATTAAATTGGGTATGTATCATCAAACAGAATTTATAAACATGCCATTCATTTGTATGAGAGAGAGAGAGAGAGAGAGAGAGAGAGAGAGAGAGAGAGAGAGAAGGTTGGTATATGCAATCTGAAACAGGCTCTCTGCTTCAAAACTAACAATATTTCAAAAATCTCGTCTGCAAAGCGATATACTATATATGTGATCAGACTGAATACATTTAACACGTCGATTTGTAACAGATTTATAATTCAGGCCTGCACATAAAACTTCCTATCTCTTCAAACAACATGTTTTACAGAGCATCATGTTTTTACACTTATTATTCAATCTGTGTTTTGTAGCTGATTTGGACGTAATTACAGAGGTTTTCGGAAATAAAATATTCAGCTCTTTTTTGTCATCGCAGTATTTCGTCATTTTAGAGATTTTCTTTCTATGCACGGCAATAACAGTAAATGGTTGAGCGAACTGACGTATGAACGTGTGGCCTGGTCTTACTTTTTATAATCCAGAAGTGGAAATTCAATGCAAAGATACAAAAAATTTAAACAGAAAAACACTGGTGAAAATAACAGATGCAAAGTGAGGTATTTCAGGTGGTTCCTCGTTTTTTTTTTTCGTGGAAAACCCACATTAAACCCCATTCAAAAGGAGAACCCCCTAAAGGAAAAGAACCCTCCTAAGTGGGATGCATCCTACACGTATTCATACAGCTGGAGATGAAAAAAAAATGCTTGAAGGGAGGAGACTGAACATAACTTGTCGCAACCCCAAAACTTAAAAGAGCTGTAATTTCAGAAGGAATATGTTCGAAATGCCGGTTTATGGATGTACGTAAAAGCTTCCGCATGTGTATATGTAATCGAGAGCTTAAGACGTCATTGTGGTTATTACAAATACATATCTATCTCGTAAAAGAGTAAAGTAAATTTTACACCTGTATTTCAGCCTAATAACTATAAACACGAAAACGTTGTGCCACGATGGACATGGCGGGTCTACCTCAGTTCTGGTAAAAGTGTAGCCTATCTGAATGTTAATGAAATATGTAAGTACAACCAACCTCGTCCTAACCTATCAGATACGGTTTCGGATCCTGGTGCGGCGATTTAAGATTTGTAGTGACACGCATATCCAAAAAAAGATGTAAGGATATCGAGATGTTGTGTCACTATGGCTATTAAAAATAACGCTCCCCCCCCCCCCCCACACGTCCACACACACACACACACACACATATATATATATATTATATAATATACCCAGCAGAGGAAACCTTGCCACAAAATATACACTAAATGACGCTATAGACAAGTGGTTCTCAATCTTTTTTGAGTGATGGCACCCTAACTAATGTAATCATTACCGTGGGACCCCTTCTTCACCATTCCACCATATCGCACGAATTAACTTCTTATTTAATGAATAAAATTATTTTCCATACTACATATACATATATATATATATATATATATATATATATATATATATATATATATATATACATACATACATACATATATGTGTGAACGTATTAGAGTAGACACACTGATAATAATTATATGAAGACTTCTGTAAACCTTTTTTTTTTTTTGCAAATGTTCACTGAGATGATCTAGCCAAGACAAAACTCAAGACAATCTTGCGGCACCCCTACGCACTGTCTGTGGCACCCCAAGGTGCCATGGCACCCGGTTTGAGAATCACTGCTATAGACTCTGCAAAGGAAAATGTACTGACTACATCAGCACGATGAAAACAAGATCTATAGGCCTAAGTTGTTTGGGAGATGGGGGGAGGGGGCTTTCTAAAGTTCGAGATGTAAAATTCGGCGTTGCATTGATCAAGTACGCCAAACAGAAAAAAGTAACTACTGAAATAAAAAAGAAATGTTTAAATGAAAGAATAAATAAAACCTACCTGAACACATTGCTGGAACCTTGTTACAAATTCCCATTGCAAATCTCGTTGTGAATTAACATCTGTAAAAGAAAATAAAATAAAGTAATTAGTTATCGTTTGATTAAAAAATCTTTTAATTCTATATCATCACGTGCACTAACTTAACAGTGATTTACCACACAGCTTGTTAACTGAAATATGTCACACATGACCTATATTTTGCGGTAAAGACTATTCGCAAGATGTAGGTAATCAAAAACAGGAACCGTGGTATAAATTTACAGAGGAACTAATTGTTAAGTTAGCAGTTTTGCCTCAAGATATGAAACTAATGACATATTGCAATACTCAAAAAATTCAGTGGGTGTTTATATATTCGTTACTACAATAGAATTTGACTTAAGTATACCACATCTAGATGAAAATCTTGATCATTTGCCTTCTATATATATAGTCTTCATGATTTACTGCTATCTATATTTATTTGCACAAGTACAGCCCGCATGATTTAACATTTTAAGAAACCGTAACTACCACCGCCATTATAGAAAGTATAAAGACAAAACCTAAAATCTTTAAAACTTGCGAAACTAAGACGAAAAGTTGGAGCATCCTCTTAATAACAGATTACTTTGAGAAGATTCCAAGAAAGTTTGATAGATTCCAAGGAAGTTTGATATAAAGTTGAGTATAGAAAAATAACTGACACACACTGCCAGGAAAAGACAGAATATAAAAAAAAAAAACAGGCCAAGGAAAAACATTCAGTTGAGAGAGAGAAGAGGCAGTTGTCGCGTGGGGAACAAACGCCTTCCAACAACCTTATTAAACCAAACAAAATTCATATTATCACAGATTTTATGGGAAATAACTTGCTGGTATATCCCGCACTTACGTAAAGAATTTATGCACAAACCTGCTAAACTCTCATATACCATATTGTTGTAATTTTCAAAATACTCACTTCATTCACACTATATTATTTTCTGAGAGGTTCCCTTCATTTGCAGTTTCCATTCTGAGATCCATTTGCTTACAAATATCTTTTCTCATCTCACCGGCGAAAAGAGCTTATTACAGCTTAACTTTTCCAAACGAAAGATGTAAGCTTCATAAATTAATATGTATATTTTCAGAAACGTACATCTGTCAGATACTGAAGACATTGTTTCCTCTGTAATAAACAACGGTCTTGACGTTCGGAAATACTGAATTAATTATTGCAAACATTACGCATTAATACACCTCTGTTATGAAATCTAATTTTCGGAAGGATTACAGGTATTTAAACATAATGTCTGGGAGAGAGAGAGAGAGAGAGAGAGAGAGAGAGAGAGAGAGAGAGAGAGAGAGAGAGAGAGAGAGAATGTTTCATAAAAAAATCAACATATTTTAAAGGTCATCCTCCTCGAAATGTAACACTTCTCTATCCTACCTCCCATACCAAAAATATATAAATACAAAGATAAATTAAATAAAAAAAAAAAAACGGTCACATCACCCAATAACCACGTCGGAAGACAGACAGCCTAGAAGGTTCCAGCACCTTTACCCGGCCACGATTCGGTGTCGAGAGAATTGTCTGGGGCGAGAGGTGGGTGGGTGGGTGCGTGAGAGGGGCGGAGATGCACCCCGGAAGAGCCAGGGGATGGTGGATCACTCCTGAAGGACGGGGGAAGGCGGACTGTGGTAGGTATAATGAAATATTTGTCTGTGTGTCTGTGATGTGTTGCTTCTCTTTACTTAGCCTTTCTGCGCTTCTTCATCGTATCCTTCAATCTTCCCTTGTTTTTATTTTCACCTATGTAGACTCACCATTTTCTTACATGCGCATTACCTTTTTCTTTCTGCCGGAAATTTATTGTTAATATATAACCATATGAAAATCGGCACATGTGTACATCAGTAAACACACACATGCATGACACAAAACACAAACAAGCACGCACACACATATAATGTATATATATATATATATATATATATATATATATATATATATATATATATATATATATATATATATATATATATATATATATGTATATATATATTACTGTATATATACATAATTATAATCACTTTTGTACCTGTGGCAATGTGATATATATATATATATATATATATATATATATATATATATATATATATATATATATACATAGACAGATAGATAGATATATGTCTGTAAGCATATGGAACTCAAAATAAAAACTACAAATGAAGAGACTTGTGTTTATGAAGTAACAGACTGCATGAGCCTACAGTAGATTAAGATTCCGGTAAATACTGTAAAATCTCGTTTCAAATTCATCCGTGCACTTTGTAATATTAAATAAAAACAACCTCGTAAAATGGCAAAGACAGTATCACATCCACTCGATAGAAAAGTCATTGGTTCCACCTTACGTAACTCATAAACCATTTGACAAGTGGAAAAGGTTCAGCTAAATGAGAAAGCTGATAACCCTCGTCTCTTCCTCTCGAAAGTAGTTTCAATGTATCTCTCCTACTCTAATGAGGCCAAATGACACAAAAGGTTACTCCGTTCACCTTTTGTCCCCGATTCGCCTCTTATTCTTCATTCATTTATGCGAATTCCCCCCCCAAAAAGTCCCTTTTTATCTCGAAAACTGTAGAGAGAGAGAAAGACCTCTTGGAGTCTGAGCCAAACGTTAAACGATTTCAGCTACTGGGACTCAATGAGCCAAAAATGAATTGGGAGCAATCGTCCGTATACACTTCGCTCAGGAGTTTCACTGGACAACGAAGGAGGGAGAAATTAAAAGAATTTGGTAAGTAAACATTGGGGAAAAGACGATGAAAAACTGAAAGGCAACAAAATCAAGCACAATAATAGACAACACATTACAATATCTTTTAGTTATTTCATAAGGTACAGTTCCATGGGTTATGTTACGTTAATTTCCGTGAATAAGGAGGAAAACATCTTCAATTTTGAGTGTTCTAAATGTTTAATTCTTTAACTTAACCCAAACATTTCATTTAGCTAACTATTGTACAGACAGTGAGTCCTCATATTTGGCGCAACGGCTTTCTATTCAAAATAAAATAAAATTAAAAGAGCTGTTCCCTAAGTGAAAACTGAACATGTGACTTTGCCAAAATGCATATTTAATAAGAAATCCATGCACACCGATCTCAATAAATATGAAAGAATGCTCGCACCATATTTACGAATATATGAAATAGGAGCGTAACTACAGCTGCACATATGGCCAATTCAACGCAAGTAACTACAGACTGAAAAACACACACGTGCCTAATAAAATGGATACATAAAATGCGTCAGCGGACAGAAGCAACACCAGCTGACCACTGATTTAAGAGGACGTCAAAAAACTAAACAAGAGTATGAACTTGACGCTTTAGCCAGACAGAGGCCCATTCGATGATTTCATGGTTGGGTCTTGATTCTTCTCCCCTCTCGGGATAGGCACTCATTATTCAATGGAATTGTCAGCTGGCCTGTCAGCAATACTAATTGTATTGCAATTTCATCGTGAATGGGCACACTATTGACTGACAATACGAACGCGACCGGAACTGAGAAACTGTAGTTCTTGACTGAAATCTGGCCTGCAGTTCTCGACAACCGAGAAGCAAAGTGCACGTGTACAGGATGAACTACAGTCCCAATTTCAGTTCAGGAGCTGGCGTTTAAGTGTGGTGACTGCGTATACGTTACCGTGATCGCAAAACACTTCTGGTGGATTAAGTGTATTAATTCTTATAAATTAACAGATAACTGCTCATTTTCTGTGTATATGCAAGCCATATACAACTTCATACTCGCCATAAGCTAGGTATGTTAATAGTGCTACTGCTTTTTTAGCCCTATAAAACTTCATTTGGATTATATGCTAGGCTATTTAGACTTAATTCCGACGGTTTGATAATAGGCTTGGCAACAGAAACCATCACAAATATAATACAACAAGGACAGTCAGCGTATTGAAATAGTAGACATTTTTGTGCAACATTTATATATATATATATATATATATATATATATATATATATATATATATATATATATATATATATATATATATATATATATAATATATATATATATATATATATATATATATATATATATATATATATATATATTCTTTTAGGTCTACCCTTTTTTGTGTTAAAATTGTACGGTGTTAGAAAATAAGTTAATTTACTTTATTTCAAAGAAAGTATGAACAGAATCTTCGGATGCTAGAGGAGTAGCCACATCCACGTTTACAAAATCACAAGACCTGAAACTGCCTGGAGGACTGATGAATTGTGTGTGTGGGGACGGTTTGGCCTGCAGTTCACACAACTGTCAGATCAACTTGCAGATGCACTATTGCCTTGCGAAGAAGTAATTTCATCATGCTCAATAGATCGCTATGCAATTTACCCAGCTAGTAAGCACTGACGTAAATTTAAGAACAATTTCCTACAACCCACAAATCACCACCCCACCTCGTCCGTCTAACCTTTTCCCCTGCCACTTAGGTACATCCGGCTGGGGACTTATGATAAACGTCAAAAAGAGCAGGCCATGTGGTTGCACATGACATTAGACAGACACACACACAGGAAAACGCATAACTTACAAATAGCAAGGAAAACAATTTTTTTTCAATGAACGCTCGATAGAAGAAGAAGGAATGATAAGTTCGGAAATTCATAATCAGATGTAACTGGGGTCTGAGATATAGGTGGCCGGTAATAAAGTCACAGGAAAAAAGTCAAAGTCACATTTTCGCTAGAAAAAAGTCACATTAATCTATGGTGGCCGGTAATCATTCGGTAGCGATAGGTTGGGTTATGCTAGGCTAGGTTAGGTTACTTTTTTCTGTAACTTTATAACCGGCTTACATAAATTATTATGACTTTTTTACCAGAATTCGAGATATACGAAGAAAATGTGCGGTAGGTGGAAATGTGCGGTAGGTGGAAATGTGCGGTAGTTGGAAATAACCTGATGTGTAAAATGCAGTCAAAAGAATATGCAAGTGCTTACAGCGTCTCGGTTTTCAGCTGACAACGCCATTATTACACTGCAGTAACCTACAGAGGGGTTATGCATTACTGCGTTCCTATACCTCGTAATTACACAGTGGATAGTTTACTTACAGCTCTCTGACGTTCTTGCCCTACTATCAGCTACCAGGTACGTCAGGAAACTGAGCACGGTCTTTTTTTTTTTATGTGGTTTACGCACACTACGTCACATCATCACGAGCTCAATATTGATACTGGGCCCATTAGCATCTGATATACGCTAATGTAACTAGTTCGCGAGGACGCGTTTGTTCTTTCATGCGATGGAATCTTTCATTGCCTGTTTTTTCTGTGCATTTGATTGGCTCTAGATAAAAAAAAATGGGGCATTTGATTTACCTTGAAAAAAAAACAATTATATTAACAAGAAACAGTAGAGATGTTAGGTTTAAATTGGGTCTTTTGTGGAAGGCTTCGGCATCTCCCCCGCCCTCTCGTTCCCACAAGTCATTTGGAAAACTTTTCCCGGTGATTTCGGACTTTCAAAGTTAAAAAGCTAATATAGTGTATTGCGGTGTTTTCAGGAGTCCTTAATTTTCAAATAATATGGAAAGTCAGTGCTGTTATACTACAAAAAAAGACTAATAAGGCATTATAACTACGTGATTACAAAGCCAGAGCAAACCACATGAAAATTCTTTTAAATGACGGTTTGGTAAGATTTTTAAGCCACCGCCGCGAAAGTTGGCCAGAAATGTTATCGACTTTGCTTCAGAATCAGCTTAGGTTGGGCCAAGCTGGCTTAAACTTGGTAAGATTATGTGATCGAATTACTTTCAGATTATGTCTTATAATCAGTTTGCTTACTAAACAGACTGTAGAATAAGGATCTTAGTACTAGGCCTACTGTCAACCATTACATGCAAACTTCGTTCCTAGAATGTTTTACCAAGCATTGCAGTCAGTTGGATAATAAGGTTCCTCTATTGCTTTCCGCTTCAACCTCTGATAACGAAAAACGAGTGTGATTAAGCAAAATTTTACATTACCGTATTATTATTACACATTAGGCAAAACGTGTGGATGAACCCCTGTAAGGAAACCGTTTTCCTTAGTTCATGGGAGAATTCAACGGGGTAGCGTCTACACTGCGAGAGTAAAGTGGATATGAAAGTAACGAAGAGAAAATTCCTTTGAGAATTTATTGAACTGTAAGTTTTTTGTTGCCTTTGGACAGTTTTTTGTCACCTGTGGACAGCAGCGTGGTCAGGCTAATCGAATCAAAAAAGATATTTCCGAGGAGGTAAGGGCCAGGGACAATTCGTTGCCAAAGACTAGGCCTAGGTTACTGATAGACTTAAGTTTATTGTATTATAGAAAACTCGTTGCGTTTGGTTAACTTTCTTGTATCATACAGTTGACTTCAAATAAAGATGAGATTTTCGAACTTATTCTATGTATATTTATATTTAAGAATGCCTAATTTCTTTGTGCATCGTTTGTTTCTTAAATGTTTAGTTGGGATTGGTGTAGGTCTATGGTTGCTCATCTCGGATAAAAGCGGCCTTTTTATTGAAAAATTACAACAAACTTATTTAGTATTATGCCACATAGGCATGAGTGTCGGTCATAAATAGCAGGCATCCTGAGTAAAAATCATGAATATAGGGAATCGTGGAATGATTTTGATTTATTTTGAAATACGTTCCGCTCGACTGACTGCTTTAATAGTCGGTATTATATGGCTGGGGACGAAGGACAGTCATTTCTACTATTTCTACCAGAGGGGAGAGGGTACACAGACCCATCTGTTTTTTTTTTTTTTTTCTTTTATGCCCATGAAAAGCTGAAGTTACCTTAATGATAACAGTTTGAGTTGCCCCGTGTTTTAATTGCAGGTGACCATTTTTCACAAAATGAATCCTTCACAGTGTGTCTATAAGACCAGTTACAAATCATGCTTAAAAAACATTAATGGAAATAGTTACCATTGGAATTTTCCAATAGCAAACAAATGATAAAGCCCTTTTATTAATATGTTGTCTCTCGGCGAGCCACCAGACAACAGTGATTCTGGCCATAAATGCGTTAGAACACTGGAAAAAGATACTTATGAAAGATAGGCTGGAGTATTGGACCGTAACGAGCGCATGATTGCCTATAACGTTTGCCATCATTTTCCTCGAACGAGGTCTTAACCAGAACGGAGAGGATGAAAGGCCAGTAGTAAAGTATGAAGGAAATGAGTGTTCTTAAGAGCAAACATTTTAATGACAAAAAACAAGTAAAAAATGCGCCGAAGTTTCTTCGGCTCAATCGAGTTTTCTGTACAACGTATAATTCTGTATGAAACACTCAGCCACGGCCAATGAAACTCTCAGCCGCGGTCCACGAAATTTTCAGCCACGGCCCGGTGGTGGCCTGTGTTGCTGGCACTTGTAGCGGTGCCAGACGCACGATCATGACTAAATTTAACTTTAAATAAAATAAAAACCACTGAGGCTAGAGGGCTGCAATGTGGTATGTTTGATGATTGGAGGGTGGATGATCAACGTACCAATTTGCAGCCCTCTGGCCTCAGTAGTTTTTAAGATCTGAGGGCGGACAGAAAAAGTGCGGACGGACAGACAAAAAGCCATCTCAATAGTTTTCTGAAATTCCTTTCAAATGAGCCCCATATTCTTTGGAAACTTTAACTTCAATTCAGTGGCCCCTGTAGGCTTGTTCCACGTGAATCTGGTTTATCTTCTGAATAATATAAAAATAATAGTTGAAAACTTCATAGGGCTTCTTCTGTATGTTTAGGGGAACCACAGATGTCACGGCATTCGGAAGTTACCGAGAGAAAGACAATAATGATAATTATTTAAATTATGGTTATGAAGTCTCTGTTGTTTGCTCCCAGGCCAGACGTCCACGTTAGGCCCATTTATTTCTACAACGCCAAGCTCATTTATCCTTACAATGCCAGACCCGTTTATCTTTATAATCCTAGGCCTATTTATCCGTGCAACGCTAGGCCCATTTATCCTTACAATTCGAGGCCCATTTATCACTTCAATGCAAGGCCCAAATATCCCTACAACGCTAAGCCCATTTTTATCCCTACAACGCTAGGCCTATATATCCCCTAACTCCTTACCACACCGAAGGGTTCCTTGGTACAAGGGTAACCTGTCAGTGACATGGAAGCCTCGGCGTGTGTTACAAAAAAAAAAAAAAAAAAACTTAAATTTACCTCACTCTACTGGGAGCAACGTTAAAACAAGCGAAAGTAATATGACAAAAAGGAGTGATAACCTATCTGCTGGAAGAACCAACGTATTAGCGGAGCAAAAGCTATGTTGTTACTGTGCTTCGAGTAATTGTCCAGGAGCTTGTTTTGATCGTTTGTTCTTTATTCACGACTCAAACAAATTTGTCCAGTCGTGAGGAGTTGAACGAAATGTCTATGCTTCAGATCTTGAGACATTCAAGACTTTTTGTGTAAACAGTTACATTGGCATTGTGGCGAAGCGCTTCTTTTGTAATGGCCATAGTGTTCGTTTTTTGCACCATTTAAACAACTACTCTTATGATAAATAATAATAATTAGTGTTCAGGCTTCCTGTGTGATCTCCCTTAGACAGAACCAACAGCTGCAAAGGTAAACTAAATAAAGCATCTTGTAAATATATAAAGGTGATGGAGTGATATCAAGTACACCAAAAATTTGTTTCCATTCAGTTAGGCATCCACAAGGCAATCTCTCGAGGAGTATCCAAAATAGTAGACGAAGCAAAAAGGACGCATGTTCTTTATTTTGTCATATATCTGTCCTTATTTTCAATTTGTTTTCAGTGTCAATTATTAGAACGCACCACCTATACCACTATAGTCCTAACCGTGGAAGAATCATGAGAAACTCGAAAGTTCACTTGCTGAACGTTTAGTTGTGCGCAGAACCGATTGGAGGAGAAACAAGACACATTATGGTAATTTTAAGTCCTCAAAAATTATAACCGTGATATAATTGATAACTACCCGAGATTCAAAGCATTCGTTTATAAACTGGTTTTCTGGAATGAGATAGGAAGGGGTCTCTTGATTAGCTCGTTGACACCGCCGAGATATAAATTGTAGTGCAAGAATTCTCTTAATGTCTATTGAGGATCTGTCTTGCGAGTAATCTTGAAAAGTGTGCCCAAAGTTTCCAAACTGACGGCAATATAAGAGAGGCTCGAAACGGCAGGTCCCTGTCATACATTCTTTATGTACAGGTACCAATAAATAAATAAATAAGTGAATATATATATATACACATGTATGTGCATGCATGTGTGTATATATATATATATATATATATATATATATATATATATATATATATATATATATACTGTATGCGTGTGTGTGTGTGTGACGTTGAATTTGTTACTCACAGATTTCCACTGTTACACAGTTGAAATATAAACGGATACTCAGTATTTTTTCTAATGTTGAAATTATTTTTCATTCCGTTGTAATTGTTGTTTTTTATCCATAATGAGCATTAAACCAACATATTCGGCAACTCTCCACAAATCAGTACGCTAGTAATTTTTTAAAAATCACAAGGATTGTTTTCCCGTGAAATTGTCTTGGGATCTGATGCTTTTGCCTGTCACCCTGAATCATACTGATTACCACGAGAGAGAGAGAGAGAGAGAGAGAGAGAGAGAGAGAGAGAAGCGCACGTAGACATTTATCTCTCTCCCTCGTGTCGCCCATCTCTCAGCCTAAGCTTTGGCCGTCTCCCTTGTTATTATGATAATGATCTCGGCTTGTCTTGTTAAGGGAGCGGATATTATATTATCATGGCGAGTTGCGGCCTTCCCAGTACTGTGATGAGAGCTCTGCATTTCAACTCAGGATGAGTATTAGTGTAATAATATTTAGTAGTGTTTTAATGCACTTGCCTGTTTCCCATAAATGTTCACTTGATAATTATTTGTTTATGTTATGTGAAGTGAATTAATACTGTCATGTGTGCGTATATGTATATATATATATATATATATATATATATATATATATATATATATATATATATATATATATATATATATAATATATTATGAATAAAATGCATAATGTGCTAGATACAAAAGAATGATTCCTGAGTTCTCCCGATTTTCTTTCTCCTTACTATTTGAACAACATAGTTGGGTAATTATGTTTGATAATGTGATCTTCAAGTCGGTTCAATTCTTTATTGAAAAATGTTTCATTTATTAGATTTTTTATTAAATTTATTAAAAAATTTTCTATTATGATGAAAAGCATTTCATTATCGTAGTATTGCGTGAATGCTTCCCTTAACCGGAATCTCTCTCTCTCTTTATTTCAGGACTGCGATTGCATGCGCACAGCCTTCGTGTCTTATCGCGGCTGCAATAGGTGAGTACTCATCTTTAGGATTTTATTTTGAAACTAATAGAGGTTATTCTTTCCAAGGTAGTTTCAGATGAGGTCGTTTAGAGTAAGAATTGTCTCAGTAATTAGAACCTAAGTCAATGTGCACGTTTTTGGACTCGGGAAGCAATGCTCTGCACCCATTCTCTTTCCTCTACGTCCCGTAGGGGGATAGTACCGTCAGTGTACCTCATGCAGTGCACTGTAGGCATTACTTAAGGTTCTTTGCAGCGTGCCTTCGGCCCCTAGCTGCAACCCCTTTCGTTCCTTTTACTGTACCTCCTTTCATATTCTCTTTCTTCCATCTTACTTTCTACCCTATCCTAACAACTGATTCATGGTGCAACGGCGAGGCTTTCCTCCTGTTACACCTTTCAAACTTTCTGTCAACTTTCGTTTCAGTGCTTGGCCTTTGGCCTAAATTCTATATTCAGTTCAATTCAATTCAATTCAGCCTCTCCTCTACGATTTAGATTTCAGTCCTTGTTACAGGGCTGGCTTAAAAGTTCACCGTAAATGAACTGAGCCTAATCTTGCCGCTGTATTATTGACTCGTACAAGGCCGAACGACAGCTTGTAGGAAGGCCCCCAAAGATAGATCAAACAAATTAATCCAATGAAGAATTTAGTCCATTTCGTACACTTCATTTTTTCAGGTTTTCTGTTTTCTCCTTGCTTAATTTTTATGCATCTCCGAATCACTGCGCGCCTTTTACGATTCTTCACAGCCCATTGCTAGGTCTTATCAGTTTGTATATGCCCAGATGACCCGTTTATTCAACAATTTAACAATTCAAATTTGCCCAGAAACTGTCTGGGGCGAATGCAATCGTCAGATACCATCTAGGTACATTGAAGATTGCCTTTAGTTTTGGTCGTCTTTAATATAATCTTTTGATGCTCTGTGGAATAGTCGTAGTGTTCATATTTGAGCTGCCATATCGTTCTCATTATTATTTATTAATAAGATTTTTATTGCCTACTGCCCATCACGATAACTCATTTGTGTTGCCAGGCAAGTGTCATTTGATGAAGCGCAGGAAATCATTTTAGGCGTCATAACCTACGCAATAAATTTGCATACAAAAGCTACATCGGTTGGTTAATGTAGCGCGTTGTGTGTGCAATTAACACGGAACCTCATCGGTGAAAGGGATTTGGAAACTGTAAGCAGATCGAGTATTTGTTTTCACAATGTTACTGTTTTGCATCTGATTTTTTTTTCTTTTTACCTGTTTTAGTTGTTCTTTTTTTGTCACAGGGATGTTGCATTTTGCGTCGCAGTATATGTGGTAATTGAGCTTCATTGGTATGTATTATTTGGGGAGGGGAATATATCACTTAGTAGTATCCGTTAATTTGAACTTAACGATTGTATTACGTTTTCTAACAATTTCCACAGTTTGTAAACATTCTTCGTAATAATCAAGAAATAAATATATAGAAAAACAATAATACGCAAATAAACACTCTTCGCAATAATTAAGCAATAAATATGTTGAAAATTACAATTAGTAAAAAACAGAAGTATGGAAATACAGACTCCTTTCTTAGTGAAAGCATCGCAGATTTTTTTTTATGTCATGAAACGGTAAAGTTCCAAGACTTCTCATTGGTCCATGTGGCAGATCAGTCATTCGGTCTTCTGAACATATCTGTCGTCAGTTTCTTACAACAAAATGTCGCAAATATGAGTAAAGTCCAATCACTCAAAATGCCAAGGGATTTGAGTAACTTTGTATTTCAGAGTTATATATGGAGGATTATAATGCATATTCATGTGAGAATAATATATATAATGGAGTATGAAATTTTTCTATTTGTACGGATTAAATGAACAGATTTCGGTAACAGATTGGAAGTGAATATAAAAGAATCTATGCTTTAGTTTTATATTTGCTTTTGGGTATTGTTATTTTAGAGATTTTGTCTTTTGAATGTTATAGCAATAACTTGCAATACAGGTATTTTCTTATATGTGAATATCAACATTTTTTTCCTCTCTTTAAAGATCTTACATACACAAAAAGACGCCATTTCTCAATCAGATCCTTCTGCACTTTTTCTTCCTCCTCCTCCTCCTCCTCCTCCTCCATTAGGTGATTAGTGATTTATGAATTAATGTTGATTTTTCTCTACTACACGAATTATTGTTTTTTATCTTAAATGACAATTTCATCGGTGTAGAATTTTTTACCTTTGTGTTTATTGAAAAGCAAAGTAACATGTAATAATTTCCCTTTAATGTTTTCCACTTTTTTTCTAAAATTTAGCCATAATCGCGCTTCTGCAACGATATTCGATAGGCCACCACCGGGCCGTGGTTAAAGTTTCATGGGCCGCGGCTCATATACAGTAGTATTATACCGAGACCACTGAAAGATAGATCTGTTTTCGGTGACCTTGATTACACGATGTATAGAAAACTCGATTGCGCCGTTTTAATTTGCTAAGGAGAGTTGGTCGGTAGAAACTGCTTCGAGCCAAAGTTGATAGGCCATCTGTCTTCTTCTGGTTGCTTGAGTCCTTGATTATTTGTGAAAATCCTGTAAGAATGTTGCCTCTGATGCTCCACTGTATTTTGAATCACTTGTCGTGCAATTTCTGTCCTTAATAGAGAGAGAGAGAGAGAGAGAGAGAGAGAGAGAGAGAGAGAGAGAGAGTGCAAACACACGGACAGATACACTGACACAGACACACACATAAGTATGTGTATATATATTTATTTATTTATTCCGAATACCTCTCACCGTAGACAGTGCAAACACACAGATAGACACACTGACACACATACATACATACACACACACATATATATAATATATATGTGTGTGTGTTCATATTTATTCGGAATACCTTTCACCGTAAGAGATTAGATTGCTAGCCTTATGCCATTCCTTTGAATCCAATCGTGATGAAACAGTATTGGATTCCTCCTGTAAAGGCATCGCTCATGTCAGAAATTAAATTGTTTCCCTCTGATGTACTGAGCTACAGAGATTATTCAACATGAATAGTGCATGTGATAATGTAGTTGCGTGAATGACATATAGATAATTCTGACCAAGTGGAAGCGCAAATCGTTTTATTTTTTAGATTACTTTTGAACATGATATTTCATCTGTTAGTTCCTGTAATCCCTCAAAATAATATTTGTAAATGAATGGAAACGTGATCATTTTTGTTTTGTCCATTACCCATTGCAGATGCGAACTCATCCCAAAATACGCATCACGTATCGCAGTTCCCATTTAGAAAATAAAAATTGTTTCGAAAACGGAAAGAGATACGGACACAAACCTGTATAAAGAAGTCGGGCACTTTTTTTTTTTTTTTGGTGGGGGGTGGGGGTTCCGACCCCATGTAGGAGCGCCCGTAAAGAGATGAAATCGACTGGCCCAGTTTTTATTTTTTGATTTCGTGGATTCGCAGATTCACACTTACGAATCGTGAAATCATAAAATTGGGATTTTGGCCAAGAAAGCAACGACCTTGCCGGTTGCGATGAATTGCTCCTATTTCCGTGTAAAAAACCCCGTAGGGGGTTAGTGCCGTCAGTGCACCTCACGGGGTGCACTGTAGGCATTACTAAATGTTCTTTGCAGCTTCCCTTCGGCCCCTAGCTGCAACCCCTTTCGTTCCTTTTACTGTACCCCAATTCATATTATCTTTTTTTCGTCTTGCTGTCCACTCACTCCTAACAATTATTTCATAGTGCAACTGCGAGGTTTTCCTCCTGTTACACCTTTCAAACCTACATACTCTCATTTTCCGTTCCAGTGTTGAATGAACTCATAGGTCCAAGTGCTTGGCCTTTGGCCTAAACTCTGTATTCCATTTCATTCCATCCCTGTTTCCTTGTAAAAAGGTGCTGATTGAGACCCATTTTCAACTGCCCCGTAGGGGAGGTAGTGCTATCAGTGCAGCTCGTGTGGTGAGCTGTAGGCATTGCTGAAGGGTCTATGCAGCGTGCCGTCGGCCCCCAGCTGCAGCCTCTTTCATTTCTTTTACTGTACCTTCGTTCATATTCACTTTCTTCCATTTGATTTTCCACCTTCTCTAACACTTGTTTTATAGTGTAACTGCGAGGTTTTCCTCCTGTTACACCTTTCAAACCTTCTTCCTGTAAATTTCCGCTTCAGCGCTGAATGACCCCATAGGTCTCAGCGCTGGGCCTTTGGCATAAATTGTATATTCCATTCCATACCATTCCACAGTTTCGTACATAGCGTAGTCGACGTTCTCCTTCTAAAAGGGAGAATGTCATTCGGTTTTTAGTTCCAACGGAGTTAGGTGCTGGTTGAGGAGTTCGTCTTACTTTTTGTTTTACTTTGTTTTAATTTTGATTATTTAATGTTTTTATTTGTGGTTTTAGCTTTTACAAGTGTTGCTTTTACTGAGTCTGTTTTGCAATTGTAAATGTTATGTATTTTGCAGCCCTGAAGATGAGACTTCACGTCTCGCAAATTTGGCCAATGAATCTGAAATGTTATGCTGGCTGTTTCCCGTTTTAGTCCTGGTAATTCTCCTGCGTTCCAGATGCCCTGCTCTTCCTGCACACACACACACACACACACACACACATATATATATATATATATATATATATATATATATATATATATATATATATATATATATATATATATAATATATATATACACACTTATTTATATGTGTGTATATTATATATATATATATATATATATATATATATATATATATATATATATATATATATATATATATAAATAGACTACTATATATATATATATATATATATATATATATATATATATATATATATATATATATATATATATATATATATATATCCGACTTATGATCGCTAGGTATATCGCTTAGGTTTTCCGATCGGTGAAGGAATGGATATTGGGTCTGACGTATTCAGTTGGGTGACCTTGACCACCCAATGGAGTTTGATGCATAAAGTTATTAACCTCATTTCAAAATCCTATAAAAACCTTTACCAACAGAAAGAGGATATCTGTAGTACATGCAAAAGTTTTTTTTCTTAATACATGCTTCCATGTGATGTATAGTGCATTACTGTTCATAAGGTTATGCGCAGTCATCATCAGTGACCTCGAATA
>NC_089757.1:25770764-25798264 GCF_040412425.1 Macrobrachium rosenbergii
CGGCTCCTAGCTGCAATCCCTTTCATTCCTTTTACTGTACCTCCATTCATATTATCTCTCTTCCATCTCGCTATCCACCCTCTCTTAACAAATACATAGTGCAACTGCGAGGTTTTCCTCCTGTTACACCTTTCAAACCTTTTACTGTCAATTTCCGTTTCAGCATTGAATGACCTCATAGGTTCCAGTGCTTGGCCTTTGGCCTAAATTCTATATTCAGTCAGTCATTCAATCAATCAATCAATATATTATGATAAACAAAGATAATATATTAACAGGAAGATTCCAGAGTCTCGGCAGAGAGAAGGGTATTTGTTTCAACTCCCTGAGATAACTGTGTGAATTTATTGACTAATTATTATTGATTATTATTGTAATTATATATTATTCTATATCTTCAGGATTGTATTTCTGTAACTAATAGTATATAAACTAATCTGCTCTTGTAGCAGCTATTGTCAAATATATTTCTATTGGCAATGCAAAATAGGGATCTTTCTTAGTTATGCACCCACATGGGTTTTCTGGAGGTCTTTACCTCGGAGTGACATTTCTTGGGGGTCATTATCCTTACGATATTTCCAGTCTTTTTGTTTATGTTTATACGGTAATCCCCAACGGGCTTGTACTAAACACGCTGCAAAGGTGGATACATACCGGGTCAAAGCCCCTGGGGGTCACTATCTAGGAAAGATCCCAAAATAGTTCACAGGAAAAAATTGTATTATATGTGGCGAAAGAAATAAATTAGGAATTGGTGACCGGGATTTTATATTCTTATATACACATGTAGATTGAGATTTTGTCATAAAATTTAAACTCAATAATAGGATGAGTTTCTGTGTCTTTCTTAGCGCAATGTGCCTGGATAAATGTATAACATATAGTCTTCCATAGTTTTTGATGCCAGTGTTTTGTCTAGCGTAGACCTGCATGGAACAGAAATAGAAACGTTAAGGAAAAAGCAAGGGCCCGACATAACTTTAGCTATAGTGACGTCGAATGAAACCTAGTAGAGAGAATAAACGGAGAGAGAGAGAGAGAGAGAGAGAGAGAGAGAGAGATCCGAAGTTTGGCTGAAGAGGGAAAGGGTCAACGAAGCGAGCGTTCGAATAATTCCCTTTCTCCGGAGAGCAAATACGGGCTGAGCGGCCTCCTCCAGTCTTTCTCTTGAAGTTATTTCACCTTCTGTTAATCAGATCTGTGAACTGTTTTCTTAGTTTTCTGTAAAAGAAAACTGTTGTGACGGCTTTGTTTGTCCGTCCGCACTTTTTCTCTCCGCCCTCAGATCTTAAAAATTACAGAGGCTAGAGGGCTGCAACTTGGTATTTTGATCATCCACCATCCAATCGTCAAACATACCAAATTGCAGCCCTCTAACCTTAGCAGTTTTTATTTTATTTAAGTTTAAGGTTAGCCGCGGATCGTGCGTCTGGCAGGGCTTTCCGGAGGTGTGCGACGCACCTCAACTTGACCGCATCTCGGGAGCAACTAAGCCGCTGGCCGGTCGTAGCCTATAGTTTTATATAGTATTATACGCTGTACAGAAAACTCGATTGCGCCGTAGTTTCTACTTGATATATTACTGCAGCTTTTTTGTCGACTGCTGATGTTGCGAAGACAAATTTCCTCCTCTTTCGGTCAGTCTATTCATATTCCATTCCTTGTTCTAAATTTCTTTTGTAATTTATTTCTGCCTTTCTTTTTCGCCATAGCTCAGCGGTATAGCATATTGTTCCAAAGGCAGTGAGGGTTCTTCCTGGTCAAAACAGATATCTATTTTACAATAAAAATATTGTAAGATGGTAAGCAAACACTAATCGATCAGGTGTTTGGAATCTCGAAGGAGTTTATTACTGGTTATAGCAGGCCACTGCGTTTTTGGTGGAATGCATGAGCAGTTTCATTTGATATGTGAAATTTTTCTTAATAGAAGGTAAGAAGGTGATAGCTATATCCTACCATGAAATGCTGCTTTTGGGGGTGGGGAGAGTGGATAGGGGCTGTAAAGTTGCTGGATTTACTGTGTACAATATTTTTACCTTCAATATATATGGACTTTTTGTCTTCCGTTTCTCCTTTACAAAAATGTGAGGTTTTTCACCTTAAAGTTTCTCGTTGGACGAGTCGGTATAGTTCTCGGCTAGCACTCTGCTAGGCCCGAGTTCAAGTCTCCGGCCGGCCAATGAAGAATTAGAGGAATTTATTTCTGGTGCTAGAAATTCATTTCTCGGTATAATGTGGTTCGGATTCCACAATAAGCTGTAGGTCCCGTTGCTAGTTAACCAACTGGTTCTTAGCCACGTAAAATAAGTCTAATCCTTCGAGCCACCCCTAGGAGAGCTGTTAATCAGCTCAGTGGTCTGGTTAAACTAAGGGATACTTTTTTTTATTTTAATTCATTGCTTTACTTCGTAATAAAAAAAATTTCTCTTTAGATTTTGTATTTCAACTTTTTACTCTTTTCAAAATTATTCATTCACTTCTCCGGGATTCCTCCTGCCTAACTCCCGGATGAAATTAAGAATGATAATTAGGTCAAGTCAGGGTCATTAGCATAATCCTTTGGGATTGGTTTTTTTTTTATTTGTATGATTTTTAAATGAGGAGAGTAAAATTCAACCGGAAAGAATAGCTTTCCTGCTTTAGCTTTCCTGCCTTTATCGTACGCTATTATGCATTTATATCGTAATTGCATAAAATAATTCATATTAAAGTGTTTGCCTATGGAATAACGAACGTGTTCTTACGCTTAGTTGCGTTTTGTACTGGTATTTCTTTATACATTACCATTTTATAAAATCCTTGCATGTTTCTGTTACATACCGAGTTCGTAGACCATAGCTGTTTCTGGGCTTAGTAAATGCATAATGGTTATTTATAGATAGTATTGTTGTTTACATATGTTTATAGTGTTTAGTAGCTTCCTTTCTAACGTATTCTACTTCTGTGAGTCGTGAAGGCAACATTCTAGTTATTTATTCGGGAATAAATAACTTACAGACAGCGTTTATCGGAATTCATTTGAATCCGGAGTAGTATATTACAGTTATTGCCAAAAAAAAAAAAAATCGTTAAAGTTTTGGTACTAAAATGCTCACTTTCGCTCCTGCTACTTCCAACCGCAGCAGTGGTAAGGATTCTGACAGAGATAAAAGCAAAAATTCCACCGAAAGTGGCGGCCACCCAAGTTTCACTGTGCCGTAAAAGCTGGTTTACGCTCCATCTTTATACTGCGTAGAAAATTGGGCATCATTCAGGATGTCTCAACAGCCGTCGCAGAAGAGGTCGTTTTGGGGACGCCTATGATGACATTTATTTTAATCAGGAACCGGAAGGCTGTTGCTTCCTCCCTGGGGGAAAAGCATTCTATAAATCTTCTTCCTCATGAGTGAGGGAAGTTAAAACAGTACGCGATTGCAGGAGGAGAGAGAGGAGAGAGAGAGAGAGAGAGAGGTTATCATTAGCAAATGAAACTGGGGATGTGGTCCCGATCAGTTCCGTCAATTAAGACATTCCTTTTGGGACCGGCTTACTTCGGGAAACCGGTCAGGACCATATTCTCTGTTTCATTCCTTAATTTTATTTTTACACACACACACACACACTTACTATATATGAATTATATATATATATATATATATATATATATATATATATATATATATATATATATATATACAATATATGTATATGTATATATATAATATATATATATATATATATATATATATATATATATATATATATATATATATATGTGTGTGTGTGTGTCAATGTGTGTGTATGTATATATATATCTCCATGAATGTATGTATGTATAAAAGTTCCAATATTAGTTATTTGTTGTTCAGTTGTTATGCTCTTCTTCCTTCAATAATACCAGATCTTTCTAAAGACAGAGTTGCCAACATCCATCTACTCACTCTTAGCATTAAAAGCACAAAGCCAAAGGCTCCTTATTGTGACTCCTAAGAAAAGACATAGAATGTCATCCTTTTAATGGAAATCATAACACTGCTCCTTGTAGAGAGCAGGAATAACATACTAGAAATAGTATCTTCTAGCGCTATAGAAATCCACAATGCAAGGCCTGAAATAGAGCAGCTTACGGAAGGGACCGAAATAGTCCAAAGAAAACAGAAATAGCATCTTCTAGCCCTATAGAAATCCACAGTGCAAGGCCTGAAATAGAGCAGCTTACGGAAGGGACCGAAATAGTCCAAAGCAAACAGAAATTTAATTGTCTCATCATGGGTCAGGTCATCTCCGTTTCCTCATAGGCTGGAATAACCAATATGCAAACACTCCTCGGATATGTATCACCTCCAGCTCATGGATATTCAGGCTGTCGGTTGATAACTGAAGACATTCCTATAATAGCCAACAGTAAGAGAGAGAGAAGAGAGAGAGAGAGAGAGAGAGAGAGAGAGAGAGAGGGAGAGAGAAAATAAATAAATTAGTACAAGCTTACTTTGCCACTGTTGAGTGGCGTTGTTGAATGGATAATCTCTACTAATTGCTCTTGTTATTAAGTTTGTATTACTTCAAGTCCTCTGCCAGTGCGGAAGACTTCATTAATAATCACTGCCTTCTTTTTTGGGTCTCCTTCACCTGTGTGCATAGAAAGTGGTGGCAGGGGGGCGGAGTTTGGGGCCAGTTAGGGGGAGGGAAAGGAACTGTGATGACTCCTGCCGCTAGTTGTGTAATAACTTCGTTTCCACGTGGTTTATCAATACTTAAGAATACTTGTACTCTCATAGTTTGTTTAGTTTCTTTCCTACAGTTTCTGTAAATGTATTTGCGAAGTATTTAGTTCAAGAAAATAATTTTGGGAATATTTCTTCGATTAATGAGGAGGGTACAGTGTGAAAGGTCTTGTATGGTCGTGTAAAGCTTTTTTGACTTTAAGAAGAAAAGACAGCAATAGGCATCACTCAAAAAATTCCCTTTATAAATTGCTGATCTCATGAAATACAGTCCAGTTCATGCTTAGATTAATTAAGGAAGGAAATAATTTTTTTCTTTTAAGTGTTTGTTTTCCAAAAATAAACTTTACATTGGTTGTTTACAAATATTTACATTTATGGTGAAAGATAATTTACAATAATTTTAAAATATTTACAAATTTTTATGTATTTATGAGTGAAATATTGTTTAAAGGAATCTCCTAACTGAAAATTTAAAATGGTAATGAGAAATGGGCATAACCTCCGCCCCCCTCTGGCTTTTGAGGTCCTGAATTAGCAAGGTCTTAAATTGTGGCAGATTTGCGACGAAACTTGTAAAGCGATAATTGCGCAACTTTTGATGTCATCTTTCTGCTCGAACAGTTGTATTTCTTTGGTATTCAAAGTCTCTGACTAGTTCTCAGCATTCGCCTAAAAGTAATGAACTACATATGGTCTAGTTTATTTCAGACGAATAATTATTTTGCTTATTATTTTCACAGCACAAGTCATAGAGAGAGAGAGAGAGAGAGAGAGAGAGAGAGAGAGATTCAAAGAAGTGCGCAATTTTTGCCGTATTTTACACTGCAGCTTGCAAGTATGTTAGAAATAACCTTCTTATAATAATTTCTGATAACTGCAAAAAATAGAACTTTAGTAATTTCTGATAGTCGCAAACCGTCCACCAAAATGGAAATTATATAATGCATTGCAATTTGAGTAAATTAAATAACTCTCTCTCTCTCTCTCTCTCTCTCTCTCTCTCTCTCTCTCTCTCTCTCTCAGCTGTCTGTCACAGCGTTTGTTGACGTTAGAACGACAGATGGCACTCTTTCCGTCTCGTTCTTTCACTCTGTGTCGATAGTAAATGGCTCTCTCAAATATCTGTGTCGACAGATTCACTTTTCAGAATCCGCGTATGCATTCTCTCTCTCTCTCTCTCTCTCTCTCTCTCTCTCTCTCTCTCTCTCTCTTCTCGTCTATGGCTGTGATACCTGTAGTTTTTTTCGCACTGGAGTTTTGACTCAAAATTACGAGGGGTGGGGGGCGGGTTTGTTACTGTATAAGTGCACGGAAGCGTAATGGAGAAGATTAAGAAAACGCCATTCAGTGTTTTTTTTGTTTTTTTTTTTTACAGTTTTATACCTTTCATATTTTGTGTGTATGTTTTTTTGGTGGGGGGCTTTTACGCACAGTGAATATATCGTACAGTATTCATAGAATATTCGTTTATTCAATCCACTATGCAGTCTGTAAGTACTGTAGGTATAATCTAGCTTTCAACTGATTGGCTGGACTTGTTACGATAGGCTTGCGATTGTGTGCGTTCAGAACAGAGGAAGAACAAATATTTCATCAGAGAGTCTTTGGAATATCCGTGGATCGCAAACCTAAAGAAATATTAGTCTTCCAGCGGATTATCAAGTAATGCCCAAAATTGGAGGGTACATCTATCCAGGCATACAGAGTCACAGTATAGTAGATACTTCGCCGTAACAAAATATTTTTGGTACAAATCATTCGTAATCGAAATGAAATCTGACAAATATGTTCCATAGATTTTTTATAAGAATAAAAAAGAAATCGACGGAATTTTTAATGAATTTATAAAAATAAACAAGTCAAAAATGTGCCGAAGTTTCTTCGGTGCAATCGAGTTTTCTGTACAGCTTCTACAGCGTATGATCAAGGCCACCGAAAATAGATCTATCTTTGGGTGGTCTCGGTATAATGCTGTGTGGGCCGCGGCCCATGAAACTTTAACCATGACCCGATTATGGCTGAATTTAACCTTAAATAAAATAAAAACTACTGAGGCTAGAGGACTGCAATTTGGTATGTTTGATGATTGGAGGGTGGATGATCAACATACCAATTTGCAGGCCTCAAGCCTCAGTAGTTTTTAAGATCTGAGGACGGACAGAAAAAGTGCGCACAGGAAAAAGTGCGGGCGGACAGACAAAGCCAGCACAATAGTTTTCTTTTACAGAAAACTAAAATTGTTGTCTCTTTGGTTACTTAGAATTATTGGTACAAGACCGCTTGGCTGTTTCGTCTGGGGAAGAAAGATCCACAGTTGTTCTTGCATGTATTTCTGAAGTCTTAATTATTATCAGCTGAAGATATTCTCTAGAACAGTGGTTCTTCACTATTCTATTCCCGTTACCTTTGCGGTACCCCAAATAGGTCAACATTGACCCTATATTAGATATGCAGACGTAAGGGAAAGAAAACATTTATATATTAGTAATCATATATTTTTCAGTAGATGATAAAGAGTTACAAAAAAATCGTTGGACATATAGTGTCTATATTAGGGCAATATCGCATGAATATTAATACTAGTCGTACGAGCCAAGCAATTATATTTTCAAAGATATTGGGGTTCTTTCCTGTTAATCTAAAGGTTATAAAAATTTTCTGATGATAATTAACACAGGATTTCAGTAGCAATTTTGGTTTGAGAAAAATTTAAATCATGCATTTTAGTTTCCCAAGAAAAGAAAATTTAGTCGGAGGACAAGCTAAATATAACAGGGTGATCATTAATAGTTACTAGTTGCATAAGGCCGTTGTCTAGCAATCCCTTATTCAGTATAATGGTCGCTTCTCATTAATAAAAAAGAAAAAAGAAAGACAATTCCTGATCATTTTTAATGGAGTATGTACAATAGGAATTCGGAATACAGTAGATTGTATGATATAGCGATTCATTTACAATTCGACGATAAAATCTTATATATACATATGCAGCATCACATTGTAGGATTGTTCCACGCATAGGAAATTAGGCAGTTTAGTAGTTTTATCGTGGAATACGGCGTAATATGGCTATGTGAGTGAGTTTGCATTAAAAAAAATGCTTATCTATATATGCAAGCAAATAGAGAGGAGAGTTAATTGTACATTGCCTAAGGAGTAAAAAATCATTCTGAAATATGTATGTATTTGTATTTTGGCAAAGACAAGCATGCTCACAAAACACATACATAACTTATACATGAATAATTTTACTTAAATGTCCAAGTAAAAAAAAAAAAAACTGAAGCAGCAAATATTTTACTAATATTTACGTAAAGTAAAATATCCATCGATTTTGCGGAAAGCTATTATTTTCTTAAACTTTGCAAGGAGCTATTTTTAGCAATTCTGAAATTGCCTTTTTAGTTTTCTGTAAAAGAAAACTATTGTGCCGGCTTTGTCTGTCCGACCGCACTTTATTCTGTCCGCACTTTTTTTCTGTCCGGACTTTTTCTGTCCGCCCTCAGATCTTAAAAACTACTGAGGCTAGAGGGCTGCAAATTGGTATGATGATCATCCACCCTCCAATCACCAAATGTATCAAATTGCAGTCCCCTAGCCTCAGTAGTTTTTATTTTATTTAAGGTTAAAGTTAGCCATAATCGTGCTTCTGGCAACGATATAGGATAGGCCACCACCGGGCCGTGGTTAAAGTTTCATGGTCCGCGGCTCATGCAGCATTATACCGAGACCACCGAAAGATAGATCTGTTTTCGGTAGCCTTGATTATACGCTGCAGCGGTTGTACAGAAGACTCGATTGCGCCGAAAAAACCTCCACGCATTTTTAACTAGATTTATATTAAAGTAAAATTAACATTTATTTAGAGCGTTGTGAAGCTTGGCGAGAAGAAACTGTGTTTAAATGAACGGTTGCCTTTTGATGGATTATCTCGTAAAATATGTGAATTCAAAAGTGCATTCATATTTTTCCGGTTGCTTGTGCTTGCGTTTGCGTGCTTGTGCCTGAGCGCGTGTTTGTGATGTGTAGCAATTAGTGTTTGTGATGTGTAGTAATTAGTGCCTGTGCCCGAACGCGTGTTTGTGATGTGTAGCAATTAGTGTTTGTGATGTGTAGTAATTAATGTCTGTCATGTGTAATAACTGGTGTATTTGATGTGTAATAATATGTTTATGATGTGTGGTAATTGGTGTTTGTGATGAATAGTGATTAATGTTTGTGATGTGTAATAATTGGTGTTTGTGATGTGTAGTAACTGATGTTTGTACTGTGTAGTACTCAGGGTATTATATGCCTTGTTGAAACTGACTGCATGGTGCTTGTAAGATCAGCTATTCGTGGAATTATTCGCGGGAACACTTGGCAACACTGAACGATGTTCCCACAGGTCTGTTTTAATTAAACTTACGTCTTCCATTTTAGCGGTCGTTTAGCGATCGCTTCATCTTGTATTTATAAACTAATTATAGTTATAAATATCCCGTCAGATAATCAGAAGATCCACGAATAACACATTACTGATAATGAGTTTATTTGGTCATTAGGAGAGATTACGAGAGTTGAGATAATGTCAGCGCAGGTAATGAATTCAGGAGAAGGTTTCTAATATAATTAGGCTGCGAAGACCTTAGTTTTTTGTGCTATACACCTCACAACATGCAAATACACACTCACACACACACACATATATATATATATATATATATATATATATATATATATATATATATATATATATATATGTGTGTGTGTGTGTGTGTGTGTGTGTGTGTGTGTGTGTGTCTGCCAATTATACTGAGCTCCACTTTCCCCTTCGTGGTAATTGCCTTTATTTATACATTCATGACATCCCATTCGTGATTCAGTTATACACACACACACACATTATATATATATATATATATATATATATATATATATATATATATATATATATATATATATATATATATATATATATATATGTGTGTGTGTGTGTGTGTGTGTGTGCGTGTGTATATTTGTGTATGTGTGCATGTCTGGGACTGTAACATAGTTAAAAGACATTAGCAACATGTATCATGGGAAAAATGCAAAATACACAAAAAACTCAAGAGACAAGACTTTCAACTCAGTCGACGACGATGGTGATGTTGGTAATTATCAAAGCGTCTAATTAAATCTGCGCCCTCTGGGTTCGTTTTCTGGCGGAAACCGGAGTCATTGTCGTTAACAGCACTTGCATTAAGTTCTGCCACTGGGATGTAATGGCTGGCGTTGATGTTCTGCCCGCGTTACTTAGGGGACAGTTTGCAAATGGAAATCTGCCCATGTGAGTTGCTAGAATTGGGTGAAATTCTGTATACGTCTTACAGCGTCTGCCTCCTCCCCGTAGGGGTCTAGTGCCGTCAGTGCACCTCATGTGGTGAATGTAGGCATTGCTAAAGGTTCTTTGCAACGCGTCTTCGGCCCCTAGCTGCAACCCCTTTCGTTCCTTTTACTGTATCTCCATTCATATTATATTTCTTCCATCTTGGTATCCACCCTTTCCTTACAATTATTTCAAAGTGCAACAGCGAGGTTTTCCTCCTGTTACACCTTTCAAACCTACCTACTCTCAATTTCCTTACCAGCTCTGAACGACCTCATAGGGCCCAGTGCTTGGCCTTTGGCCTAAACTCTATACTTCGTTCCATTCTATATTCCTTACAGCTGCTGAGAAGCCAAATGGAATTTGAGCTTTAAGAGGACATGTCATGTATAAGCGCTTGATACCTGATATCTTGTTCATTCATCAGTCGTTTTTATTTTGCATTTTTACAAAGGGATTGAAGGGGCATAGTGTTACTTAAAATAGGAGGTAAGATAAATCGTAGAATATTGATCGTAAAGAATACCAGATGACAGAAAAATTTGTAGAGGAAAAACATTGTGGGTTTAGCCAAGGAATAAGGTTGCATAAATCGAATGTTTGTTATGAAGCTGTTATGTGAGAAGTTTAGGAGAAAAGGGGAAAGGCTGTACGTGACACACATGGACTTGGGAAAAACTTATGGCAGAACATAAAGACTCACTGTGGAGGTTGTCTAGGATGTATGATATAGAATATAATTAGTTTTCAGCACTTGAAAGTTTTTACAATGGAAGCAAAGCCTGTGATGAAATAAATAGATCGGAGCATAAATGGTTTGGTGTAAAACAGGTGTCTGAACAAGGGTGTTAAGTCTCCATGTCTCTGTGGATGGGATGATGAGGGAAGTCAGAAAGGACATAAGATGTAGGAGGAAAATCGAGGGATAAGGAAATGGAAGGTGGGAAGGCTAACGGTTGCAGATTATACCGTACTGTTTAGGAATAGTAAAGAGAAACTGCAGGAATTATTGAAAAAGATGGGTTGAAAGTAGTTGTTCGCAAATTACGTTTTCAGGAAAAACGGAAACGAGTGAGATAGAACAATGAATGCTTTTATGGGCTGTGAAAAAATACGAGTGGCTGATTCCTACAGCTATGCGTAGTAAACGTAATGGATGATGGAGAGGACAGACGAGTAACAAGTAGGCGAACAAGTAAAAAATGCGCCTAAGTTTCTTTGGCGCAAACGAACTATAAAACTCTTAGCCGCGGCTCATGAAACTCAGCCACGGTGGTGGCCTACGCTGTTGGTACCTATAGCGTTGCCAGAAGTACGATTATGGCTAACTTTAATCTTAAGTAAAATAAAAACTACTGAGGCTAGAGGGTTGCAATTTGGTATGTTTGACGACTGGAATGTATTGCGGATGTTGAAAGTGAATGAGAGGGAAAAATGCTGAGGCTGCTGAGATGAAAGGCTGTTTATATGCTCAAGAACCCCCTCCTGTTAAGGGAAAGGCTTAATGTTGAAAAATTTATTTTTTATGAATTGTTGCTGTGAATGTGTGCAGTCTGACTCATGATTTCAGTAAACACAGCCAGCTTGATCTAATTAGTACTAAATGTTGTGTGTCACTGTGGAAAGTTGTCCGAATATTCCACTTGCTTGTAACACATTCTTGAAGACTTTGTGTTACTTCAAAGTTTCTTACCCCGCAGGGGGTTAGTGCCGTTAGTGCACCACACGTGGTGCACTGTAGACATTACTTGAGGGTCTTTGCAGCGTCCCTTTTGCCCCTCGCTGCAATCTCTCTTATTCCTTTTACTGTTCCTCCTTTCATATTCTCTTTCTTCAATGTGACTTTCCAACCTCTCAAAAAATTGTTTCCTAGTGCAACTGCGAGGTTTTCCTCTTGTTTCACCTTTCAGACCTTCTTACTGTCAATTTCCGTTTCAGCGCTGAATGACCTCATAGGTTCCATCGCTTGGCCATTGGCCAAAATTCTATATATTCTTCTATATTCTCAAAGTTTCATATGTTCTCTTTTAATATATCGAATCCATTATCCAGAAATTGTTTAAGGCCCTTTATTGTCTCCTGTATAAAAATTTTATTATCTCTCTCTCTCTCTCTCTCTCTCTCTCTCTCTCTCTCTCTCTCTCTCTCTCTCTCTCTCCTTTACCTTTGCTATTGCCTTTCAAATTTACTTGGTTCAATATGCTATTTTATATGAAGGATTATTAGTCTCCTGATTACTCGTTTCTTCACTATTCCTGGTACACCATCTCCTTCTCCATCCATCACATGCTTGAGGTGGTTCTCTTCCCCGAAGTCCAGATGGTTCACCAACCCGGAAATACCGCAGTGCCTAATATTCCAGCTGGCAAGTGGCTGACACATTTCCTCACTTCAAGCCATTGTGACTTCTCTCGCCCCTTCGTAGAATGTTGTCATAATTTAAACATGACTGTTTATGTATTTTGTTTTTAGTGCATTATATTAATTACAGCTATTACACGAAGAATAGGAGGAAATTTAGATTTTTCTGCTAATCTTTAGTTTTCTGAAAAGAAAACTATTGTGCCGTCTTTGTCTGTCCGCCCTCATATCTTAAAAACTACTGAGGCTACAGGGCTGCAAATTGCTATGTTGACTGTCCACCCTCCAATCATCAAACATACCAAATAACAGCCCTCTAGCCTCAGTAATTTTTATTTTATCTAAGGTAAAGTTAGCCATAATCGTGCTTCACGCAACGCAACAACACTGGCCACCACGGCCGGCTGAGAGTTTCTTGGGCCGCGGCTCATACAGCATTATACCGAGACCACCTAAAGATAGATGTATTTTCGGTGGCCTTGATTATGCGCTGTACAGAAAACTCGATTGCTGGCGAGGAAACTTCGGCACATTTTTTTACTTGTTTCTTTAAGCTTAAAGCATTATGATTCCGTCAGCGCCAGAGAATTTTATGTTCATTCGTATTTATAGTCAGATATGCATACTTTTTATGTGTGTGTGTGCATGTATACGTGTTTTAAATGTCTCCTTTTTCTCCCATTATCATCACCCTTTTCTCCATCAATGTCTTCTTTTATTAACCCTCCTTCTTCATGGCTGATTTCAGGCTCTTTTCTCTTTTCTTTTGTTCTTTCTTTTTACCATTTCTTTGTTTCATTCGTCTAGATTTTGTCAGTTTTTCCTTCATAGTTGATTGTTTACAATTTACGGTTTTCTTAATCTAGCTATTGACTTATATTTTTCCTAAGGAATTTTTGGTATCGTTGTTGTCGTAGCCGCTGTTAGTAATTATTAAGAGTAAAAACGACACTAAACATTCTTTTTCCATCTGTTCGCCGTCAGTCCATCTTCCTTTTATTTTATCGACAGTATCAGTATTCAGCTATGTTACCTCTAGTCTCTCTCTCCAGCCGTATTCTCTTTTATTGTCTTTCACTCTTTTCCATTATCGTTTCCGGGTTCTCTCTCTCTCTCTCTCTCTCTCTCTCTCTCTCTCTCTCTCCCTTTTCTATTGACCTTGAAATTTACATGCTCCAATATGCACTGTTTTACGAAGACTATTTGTCTCTTGATATTCTGGCTTATTCACTACTCCTGGTGCACCATCTGTTTCTCCATCTATCACATGCTTGAGGTGGTTCTCTTCCCCGAAGGCCAGATGGTTCACCAACCCGGAAATACCACGATGCCTAATATTCCAGCTGGCAAATGGCTGACACATTTCCTCACTTCAAGTCGTCGTGACCTCTCTCACCCCTTCGTAGAATGTGGTCATTATTTAAAGTCAAGTTTGTTTCCGTATTTTGTTTTTATTGCATTGTATGAAAGTGACTGTACAATGAATTTGAGGAAAGTTAGATTTTTCTGTTTGAATTTAAACCATTATTATTCCGTCGACATGCGAGAACTGTATGTTGGTTTTTATTTCTAGTTTTTTTTTATATTTTCTCTGTATGTGCTTTAAATGTCTCCGTCTTCCCCCTGAGTCGTCACCTTGTCTTCTTTTATTATCCCTCCTTCTTCATGGCTCACTTCTGTCCATTCTCATTTCTCTTTTGCTTTTTTTGCTTTTTTACCTTTTCTTGTATTTGTTCGTCTACATTATTTTGGCGTCTTGTTTCCACCAGTTGATTGGTAATGAATTAGAGTTTTCCTAATTAGCTATTGACTTTTATGTATCCAAAGGAATTTTTTTATTCTTATTGTTGTAGTTGTTCTTAGTGATTCTAGCATTACACATTCTTCTTACCCCTGTTTATTGGCAGTCCCATCTCCCTTTTTATTAGTTTTCTGTAAAGAAAACTATTGTGCCGGCTTTGTCTGTCCGTCCGCACTTTTTTTCTATCCACCCTCAGATCTTAAAACCTACTGAGGCTAGAGGGCTGCAAATTGGTATGTTGATCATCCGCCCTCCAATCATGAAACATACCAAATTGCAGCCCTCTAGCCTTAGTAGTTTTTATTTTATTTAAGGTTAAAGTTAGCCATAATGGTGCATCTGGCAACGATAAAGGACAGGCCACCACTGGGCGGTGGTTAAAGTTTCATGGGCCGCGGCTCATACAGCATTATACCGAGACCACCGAAAGATAGATGTATTTTCGGTGGCCTTGATTATACGCTGTATAATTTTATTTATTTATTTTTTTAACATCAGTATTCGACTAAAGTTGCCTCTAGTCTTTCTCCAGTCCTACCACCGTTTCTCGTATCTTTCACAGTTCTCCATTATCGTTTTAGACTTTTATTTGCTCTCTCTCTCTCTCTCTCTCTCTCTCTCTCTCTCTCTCTCTCTTGGATGATTCCTTTTTGTGTGGTGGGTGAGGTTGTTGGGGGGGTGGGGGCGAATTTGCTGTGGGTTTGGTATGTGTAGCAATCTAATCCCCTCTTCCATGTGCACCATTTCTCATTAACATGGCCGGCATCTGTTCCTTTATCTGTTCTTCCCTCGTTCTTTCACAAGCCATTTCCCCATTCCATTCTTTCTTACCCTACTGTCTCCGTTAGTCTCCTACTTTTTTCAGCATCCCACACTTATTACTTGTCTCATTTATTACTCATCTCGGGTCGAGTGAATTATCATGCTTGGCAAATTGCATTTGTTTTCTCTTGTTTATTGCTGCAATTTTTTTCCGTAATTTCTTAGTCACCTGTTTTCTGTCTCGGAAATTTATGGAGCGGGTCATAATTTTCTGTCGTAATCGGAATCTATGGACCATGTCGAGCAGCTTATTTTATTCAGGTGGGAAAGATTAAATTGGGCTCCGGGGTAATTTTACAGCAGGCTGAGAAATTCGCTTTCCTTATTTTATTTCTGTTTTTATAATTGGGTTTGGATTTTATTCAGTATTAGGTTTTAAGATTAAGTTTTAGTTTTATGGTTTTTTTTCTATAAAAACTGAAGATTGCTTTTTAACAGGAGACTGGCTGCGATTCCTTTTACGCGTGCACTTGCGCTGTGACGCTCAAGATTTGTTCAGCGTGCAGATATGTTGTGGAAGTTTGTTGAATGGTTGTTTTATCGTTCATTCATCAGTTCAAAGATGAATATATTCTTGACTACTATCTTTTTCTCTGGAGCTACCCTTACAGAAAAGTTTATATATATATATATATATATATATATATATATATATATATATATATATATATATATATATATATATATATATATATATATATATATATATAATATATATATATATATATATATATATATATAATATATATATATATATAATATTTTTATCACTATCTTTTATCACTATTTGTATAAAATTGAGTCATGTAGGGAAAGTTCCTCTCTCTCTCTCTCTCTCTCTCTCTCTCTCTCTCTCTCTCTCTCTTTACCGTCCACAAGGACCTTAATTCTCCGCAGTGTGTGCCGAGGGAGGGACGTGAGGTTAGAGAAGTGAGTTAAGAGTGGCTTTTACGACTTGAGACTGTTTTCCAGACTTCTAAGCACCATTTTATTGTAAGATCTTATGTAGCTTATGTTGCTCCTTCCTTCTTCCTCCTGTTTCTGCTTTATTTAGCTCTCGGTTACTCTTCCTTCTTCTTGTCCTTTTCCCCCTCTTACCACTGCTGCGGATAACAATGCTGTTTCTGACTTTTATTTAAGTGCCATATATTATTTTCTAATGAATGTTTTGTATAGAATTCACTTAACTGGTATTAATAGTTTAATGATTTATTCAGTCGTCAATGGGGTCAGGAATGTACCGAGAAATTATTGTTATTATTATTTTACAGTCTGATTATATAGCAGTTCTCAGTTGTCATCCTCAACAAAGTCAACTTTTCTGTCTTTTTTGTGTTGGTTCGTTTGTCCGTTTGTCAGTAGCATTATGAAAAAAACATGAGTATGGATTATTATGAAATTTTGCCAAAGATTGGCCTCGTAATATCCAACAAGTTATATTTCACTTTTGGAGAGACAGGAATGTAACTTCCAGGACGAAGGATCCTTTTTGTTAGAGGATTGCTCAGCAAAGGCGAAGATTTGGGGTCTACTAATTCTCTGGTTGTTATCGTTTTTGTTCTTTTATCGTTGTTCTCTTGTTTCATATAAAGTATTAGCTTGTGTTGCTTCCCTGTTGTTACCTTTGTTTTTACTTTTTGATACACTTACCATTTTCCTCTTATTGTAAACACGCATTAGGTAATATACAGTATTTATTCTCTCGGTGATAGACTCTTGAGGAATACTACTAGAGAATTTAGTGAGGGTTTGTTGCCTCATCAACAACTATGGAGATAAAGCACTTGGATAAAAACATACAGGAAGCTGTAGATAAACACATTCAGATAAAAACATACAGGGAACTTGACAGTGAGGAATAGAGACATAACCTCATTTCCGTAGTTTCCCAATTGCTTAAGGGTCATGAGGAGTGATGGGAAAAAATTTTATGGAGTAGTTATCATTCACCAAGACAGGCAGAATCCATACTGGTGATGTTGAAAAAGAAAGGATCCAAGATGCTTAAGAAAGTGAGAATTTAGAAGATTTTCTAATGATTTAGTTGAAAGGATTAGAACAGTGACTGTTATTTCAGGACTGGACCTGAGTAGGTTTCCAACAGCGAGTAAGTGGAGGTTTTAGTAAATAAGAAATAAAGACTTTACACAACACGAGCCAATTAGTTTGCAAACTTCGTTAGGAAACTTGACAACTCTGTTCCTGAAGGTTATAACATTCTTTTTTCTAATAAGAGACGAAATACTGGTATCAGAGAGTCTTACGAAAAGAAGTTTAGATGCTCTTACTAGATGTTAAGAAGGCAGTTGTTCCAGAGGTGGGGTAAGGGGTGGGGGGGAGGGGTAAGAATGTCTAATGCTGCCACTCTACCGATGTTCTGTGGAGAATGATTAGCGAGACCATGACGGGGAGTTTTTAACTGTTATAATGAACAGTGAAAGAAAAGTTTTAATTTAATATGTGACAAGCTGAACAAGAATAATTACTCAAAAGAAAAAACACTAGACTTATGTTGAATACATTGATTAGTTTTGGTTTTAGTTTGTTACTTTGCTAGCTAAGACAGACTGGATTTGAGTTTGTGTGTGTGTGTGTGTGTGTGTGTGTGTGCGCGCGCGCGCGTGTATCTATGAGAGAAAGAGAGGGAGAGAGAGAATTGTTGATAGGTTCAGTTCCCATGTCTGAGACCAATAAATCCAGTAGACATAATATGCTTCAGCATATCAGTATGTCAAGGTTTAGTGCAGATTGTTATTTATTAACTGCATTTTTTAGCTATGACCTATAACATAAAAGGTTTCCGATTTATGGTTTCAAACCTTTAGCAAAAACAACCTCACCAAGTTTGTTTTTGCGCTTGTATCATATCTCATAAACTGGTTTGTAACATTGGATTTTAAAAAGTAAAGTTTGTTTGCTTACGGCATTTTCCATTTCAGATGTAAGGAAAATCTGCTTTTAGTTTTCTGTATAAGAAAACTACTGAGATGGCTATTTGTCCGTCCGTCCGCACTTTTTCTGTCAGCCCTCAGCTCATAAAAACTACTGAGGCTAGAGGGCTGCAAATTGGTATGTTGATCAGCCACCCTCCAATCATCAGTCATACCAAATTGTAGCCGTTCTAGCCTCATTAGCTTTCTTTTTGTATTTAAGGTTAAAGTTAGCTATGATTGTACGTCTGGCACCGCTATAGGTGCCAACTACACAGGCCACCACCGGGCTGTGGTTGAAAGTTTCATGAGCCTCGGCTGAGAGTTTCATGGGCCGTAGCTGAGAGTTTCATACAGCATTATACGCTGTATTTTTTACTTGTTTAAGGATGTGACTCGATTAGGTGTTTCTTGCTTTGCCGTACCTTCTTTGAAGCTTTTCCTGGTATCAATGCAAAACTTTTGAGTTCATTACTTTCTGAACTTTATTCAAGTGGCATATGGAAAATTATCGGTCTTTTATATTTTGGTTTTGCTATGGTAATTTATTTTCGGGAACGATGATTCTGGTTTTTTAAGTTCTAAAATGTTTCTTCACATCATCTCAGACTACTTTTTCGAAATCTTTCAACGTCTGTGTTGGAGATTTACAACGTTTTTTGAGTGTTTTTTTTTTCGGTAGAATATTTATATAAAATAATCTTATGATTTGGAGTTTTTTCTTTGGTAAAATTAGAATGTTAAAAATAATCTTATGATTTTTAATATTTTTTTAATATTGTTTTCTCTTTCTCGCTCGCATTCATATGAACAGTCAGCCAGGATCCAAAGTTCCAATCATTTTTAAAATGGGATGCTGCAGTCCTTTAGGACGGTTTCACGGTTTAACACGCGGCCCTGAATTGGTCCGTTAAATGGCAGGCTACCTTGGTCTCCTGGCGGCAAATTCTTTTTCGAGAGCAAAAGCGAGGGAGGTGGTGGTTTTAAAGGTTTCGTATATATTTTGCGGAAATGGGAATGAAGTTTTTCAAAAGTTTTATCTGTTCCTTGTTCTTCTCTTACGAAAATAATATACCGTCACTTTTACTCATTTCTAGCAGTTTCTCAATTCCAGTCCAGATTCCGGATATATTTAATTGCGTCATCTCTTAGTAATCTTTTTTTGGTCGCTTTTTCGTACATGTGAAATAAACCTCGTGCGCACACATACAGACACGTATTCCTGTTTATATTTTTATACGGGGGTGTTTTGGCTGCTTTTTATATATTTACATTTTATATGTTAATGGTCCCCATTAGTTTCGTAGTATGTGCTATCCCATCATCACCTTCCTTTTCTCTCTTTCCTTTCATAATATATATATCTTTAACAAGGCATTTGCTATCCGTGCAGCATTTCGTATTTCTTGAAAGTGGTCAAGGTTGCATTCTAGCTAATAAACTATCTTTATTTAAATTGTGACATTTTGAAGTTATCTGTAAGATGCAATCTTGTCCTGAATTTTCAGATTGTTGCTGAGTAAAGTGAAATTGAAAGACTAAGGCAAAATATTTACATAAACATGCGTTATTGAAGTGAGCTGTAGTGCTGAAACTATACACCTAGTTACTGATCTAATTATAGCAAAGATTTTATTGGCAATGCATAGCGAAAAGCATGGCAATATTCTGTCTTGGTGACGTGATGCATATTATTATTATGGGATGTTTAAGAGACCGCTGAGACACTTTTTCATTGGAGCGAGGTAGCGGATGATGAATGAAAGGAAGAAATCAGTACGGGCAGGATCAGAAGGACGCTACACTTAAAGAAAGTTCCATACCGTTTAAAATCCCATTCAAGGCAATCCAGGTAGTGCCCCCTTGCAGGGTGTAGTGCAATGGGCACTGGTAATTCGCTTCCTTTGGAAATATTCCCTTATGGTCCATGTTGAAACTCAGAATTCAGCAGATTAAGCCCATGATATCTTGGCATAAAAGCTAAGGAGGAAGGCGAATTTCTGATCCGTGAAATTGAGAGGCCATAAGCCTTGTAGATTTTTATGGTGATTACTTCCTCTGTTACAAAATTTTTGGACCTTGGCAGTCTGGAAACTTTAATAAGTAAAAAGATGTATTTTCTCATGAAAACATAATCTGTGGTTAACTAAAATCGAATTTGTATACTTAGTATTTAGACATACATGACGGGTTAAGGAATTCTAACACAAATCTACGAAAAAAATTATCGAAAATAATTCATGTATGAATGGCACAAGGCTTTTCTTTGAATTTTTCTCTTGACTGGGTAAACAGAAGCAAAAGGTACTATGTTAATTTATGTGAAACTAAAGGCGCTGCCTGTCACATGGGCACATTTTCTAATATCGTTTTACCACTTTCCGCCAAATTTTATCCATGGTAGCCTGGAGTGGTGGAAAAGCAGAAAGCAGCCACATTCGTCTGTTGCAACCAAGATCCAGCACCTTTGTAGGTTCGTGAAAATATGTTGCCGCCAGGCGACTGTGTAATATTATTCAAAACAGCCCCATAGGGGCACGATTAATCAGTGAAAGTGGAGTAATAGTTTATAACATGTTCAAGAACGAATTATTTCTTCAATACTGTTGTTTGATTTGATTAACCTGTTTACAAGGCACCGCCATCCTCCTCTTGAAACTGCCTGTTAGCGGTAGCAAAAGATTCGTACTGCCTTTATTTTAGATTTTTCATTAATTATGCAGAACAATTTTAGTCAAAGAACTCACTAATGGAGGATTGAAGATTTCCCGTAGGGGGTTAGCGCCGACAGTGCATCTCACTCGGTGCACTGTAAGCATTACTTAAGGTTCATTACAGCGTTCCTTCGGTCCATAGCCCCAACCCTTTTCATTCCATCTTGCTATCCAACCTCTCTTAACTTTTGTTTTATAGTGCACCTGCGAGGTTTTCCTCCTGTTACACCTTTCAGACCTTTCAACTCCCAGTTTCCGTTTTAGCACCGAATGACCTCATAGGTCCCAGCGATTGGCCTTTGGCTTAAATTCTATATTCCATTCCATTCCATCCCGACTGAAGATTCATTGATAATACAGAATAATTGTAAGGCAGTGGATAAATATTCATGCACGTCTGATCACGACAAGTACACAGCAGTAATCCAGTCTGTCTCCATTTAGTAAGAGGTAATATTGCAATAATACCATATTTGACAGTTGCCACGTTAATGAATGAGCCACACTTACACCTTAATATTTGTCAGAAGATTTGAATGTCACTGAGAATTATGAATTTTACGTGCCATCATCCAGCTCATTTAACACCTCATTTCGAATTGTGATTTATTATTAGCGAATGCTGGTATCAACATAATTCTCTTAAATATACTGTACATTACGTAGTGTTAGTTATAAATCTCTCTAAAACCTCTTACGTTAAGTGAAGAACGATTACGAAGTACTTGCCATCAAGGCCAAGGAGAGACAAGGTCTACCCAATTGGGTGGAGTCGCCTCCCACCTAGGGTAACTACGTAGGCGATGACGTATCTTAGAGGTGCCTGCTTATAACGGCAATTCACCTGCTGACGCAATAAAGAGGTAGACAAAGCTCCGCCTACATGGGGGGATTTGGGGGGTAAGTGAGCAGACCTTCTCTTTCTCTTGGCATTGCTTATCATCATCCTCTTTCCTACAACACCGTACGACGCAAAGGGGGATAAAAGTATATATCTTTAGATATATAGATATATGTATGAGGTGATGGGATTGCTAGCAGCCCCGTACCCATCTCTTTCCGTGATTCCTAGCGTTGATTAACCGTCAAGTAACCAGATCGCTGCTTATGTCAACAGACAGAAGCACAGTTTGTTTTCGCAGAACCTGCCCATATTGACCTTGGTTCTCTCTCTCTCTCTCTCTCTCTCTCTCTCTCTCTCTCTCTCTCTCTCTCTCTCTCTCTCTATATATATATATATATATATATATATATATATATATATATATATATATATATATATATATATATACTATATATGTATACTATATATATATACATATTTATATACATACACGTATATATTATATACATATACATATATTGCAATATATACATAAATATAAGACTGTACATTATATATATATATATATGCAGTATATATATATATATATATATATATATATATATATATCTATATATATATATATATATATATATATATATATATATATATATATATATATATATATATGAAAAGAGAGAGAGAGAGAGAGAGAAGAGAAAGAAGAGAAAGAAGAGAGAAGAGAGAGGTAACATGTACTTTTCTGTGCATAAGCTCCAAACAGAAACTGAATTTTTATGCGCCTGTTTTTACTTAAGCCTGCTTTCGTATTCAGTAAGTGGGGGCGTGTTCTTTTATCGTTATAGCTGAGAAAAAAATAAGGGAAAAGGTTTCAGGATATTATGCGTGGCCACGTGTAAGCGCTCAAAACCTTTCTTAGCGTTATAGTGCTTAAAGGGGCGAATGGCATTTGCTCTCTCTCTCTCTCTCTCTCTCTCTCTCTCTCTCTCTCTCTCTCTCTCTCTCTCTCTCTCTCTCTGCTACTGTGAGAGACTCTTAATTAAAATAATGTTAACTCTTGCTTCTATCAGTTTTAATTATCATTGGCTTTCGTTGTCTAGAAACAGAAAAAATGTTCATGGATAATTTTTTATGTTAACATATCGTTATTACCTGTGTTAATAACCATATTTACTTTGTGCTGCATAATTAGATGGTGTTGACAGAATAACCACGATGTTGCTTACTTATTTCTACAAAGATTATTTTTTTTACTGGTATTCCAAACTAAAAAAAAAAAAAAAAACATCGGTGGGTACGAATCCAGACGGCTAATTACTTGCCGCAAAAATTTTTAGAAAAAAGAATGTTTGTATGTGACGATATGAATAGTAAATAGATAGACAGACACTTTCAGATGCGTAATACCTTTATATTACTTTCACATTCCTCATGAATGTGGTCCTACTGCTGTAAAACTGCCTCAGTAAAAACTGGTTTGCTATGGTACGTGACTTGAAAGTCACATGAAATTAATTCAGGATTTCCTTTGATAGCCTCTCAGTTACTCAGATGAGTTGAACTGAATATAGAATTTAGGCCAAAGGCCAAGCACTGGGACCTATGAGGCCATTCAGCACTGAAACGGAAATTGACAGTAAAAGGTTTGAAAGGTGTAACAGGAGGAAAACCTCGCAGTTGCACTATAAATCAATTGTTAGGAGAACGTGGAAAGTAAGGTGGAAGAAAGAGAATATTAAAGGAGTTCCAGTAAAAGGAACGAAAAGGGCTACAGCTAGGGGTCGAAGGCACGCTGCAAAGAACTTTAAGTAATGCCTACAGTGCACGACATGAGGTGCACTGACAGCACTAACCACCTTATCAGAGTTAACGTGAGTAGGGTATTTGGCACTTTGTCAACCACACCTACTCTTCACCACTAACCTCACCGGCCACCGCAAAACTTCATGTACACACACACAAGCACACACACACACACACAAACACACCACTAACCCTGCCAATCTCTTTAAATCTATGTGCACGAGTATGCATTTTTTATTGATTTATCTCTAGAAATGACTATAGAACTTCACGAGGGTTTGTTAGAAAACTTTACGCATAAGCTTTCATATTTATACTTAAGTCGTCAACCTAATACCATATCTGTGTTGATTAAATTCTCATTGATTTATTTTAGGAATGGCGATATATCCTCCAGAACGCATGACAATATACCTACAGTAGAGCATGCCTGCGGTAAATGGGCACACTTTTCCAGCTAGTATCTACTTTATTAAACTTTTTCAAATTACTTTTATCAGTGATGCCATGTCCTCACAAACCTTTTCATTACATGTCCAGACCATCTCTTGAATCTCAGCAAACTCTTTTGGTCCTATTGCTTCCTTTATCAGGTTTGATATTTTCATGTAAGCTTATTGATGGCCAGGCTCTCCTGCTGCAAAGCATCAAGTTGTTTGTTGTTTGATGGCCCTGAGACTTTTCCGTTTTGTCTGTATGTGTTTGTGAATGTATGCGTACCACCTTCTCTCCCTGAGAGAGAGCAGCTCAAGTATATTTCAAATTCCGGTTTTGGTCCATTACACCTACCTAATTAGGTCATCAGCGGCACAATATGTTGTATAGGAACGTACTTGTATCACGTCGCCTTTTCACTTATTTTGCTCTGTACTTTAATTGATACCCATAAATAAACGCCCACCCAAGTTCACATTCTTAATTCGCGTATATCAGAGCCATCTCTTTCTATATACACACACACATATATATATATATATATATATATATATATATATATATATATATATATATATATATATATTATTTATATATATATATATATATATGTGTGTGTGTGTGTGTGTGTGTGTGCGTGCGCGCGCGTGTGAATTACGGTGGTATCAGATGTTACGAGAAATGGGGATATATACGTCCAATTATTCATCTACTTGAGAGATTTGCTTTTGGCAATGAAAGATTAATGATTGAAGTGTTTTCTTTGTAATGGTATCTACATTATATCATCATAAAAGTTATATACACCGAATTTATATAGGTAATTAATATATATATTTATATGTATATGTATATGTATATGTATGTGTATATATATATGTATGTGTGTGCGTAAAGAGTGAGTCTTACAATCCTGCATTAGTATTAAATAACGTCTCGTGCAGTTTATAAGAGAGAGAGGGAGAGAGAGCTTCACAGCCAAGACTCAATAAATTGAGAATAACGCAACAGACTGCTCTAAAGTTAGACGATCCTCCGATTTCCAATAATTGAGGTTGGTGGCTTGAAGTTCCTTGAACTCATTCTTTCACGTCTTTCCTCTGCTTCCCCTCATACCTTTCTTACCTCACCCTTTTAAAGATTTCAGTCGCTCCTTTTTCCAAGAGTAGGTAAGGCTTTTCCAAAAAACGGTGACGCAAATGGAATTCATGAAGCATAAAAGTCTGATTCGCTCACAGTTCATCATAGTTTGTAGTTTTTGTTTTTCTTGCAAATATGTGTCTGTTGAATGACTTGTAATTCAGTCGCCTAACTACTGAATTACGATGGTATCAGATGTTACGAGAGATTTGCTATTGGCAATGAAGGAAAATGATTAAGTTGATTTTTCCTTATAATGAAATATAGGAAGTTAAGAGATGATCGTGACTATATATAAATTGACAACTGTCTTGAGCTGTTTTACTAAAAAAAAATACTCTTTCTTGGACAAAATTTAAATGAGAACAAAGTATCTGTCAGTGAACAAGATAGAAGAAATGTCCGAAAGCAAAATGTTAATTATCCTGTCTCTTAACATTGAATAATAATAGAGAAAACTTTTCTTGCATTAGTTGTCATGAAAATAAAAGGTATTTCGAGTCTGCTTTCCGTGATATGTCCCTGTTGTTCTCTTAACGGTAGAGTACGATTATTCCTCTCGACCTGGGGAGTGGTCGATCTTTTTCTATTTTAGGACGAGTGGAGACGGTTATTTATGCTTTATGTTTCTTAATTTCTACGGAAGATATTTAAGAATGCTTTTCATCTTTCATAAAATAGTGAAGACCCAGTTTGTAACTGGCCATACTGGCGGTAACCTTTGTCCATTTTTTTTTCTTTTACGATATGATACACGTTGTCTACGGATATGTTTTATAATGCTGTCCGAATTCGAAGACTCACAACTCTCTCTCTCTCTCTCTCTCTCTCTCTCTCTCTCTCTCTCTCTCTCTCTCTCTCTCTCTCTCTCACTTACCGATTTCGGTTTACATTCTCTATAGTTAGGGAATTTCTTTTCGGAGTTCATTCCATATTTTACCCGACGTATTCCTCAAAGGTTTAATTGGCTGTTACCCAGTCTTTTGAAGTTCCTGTTAATTATCGGGTAATGAGGCTCCTTCATGTAAAAAGTCGATTTACCTTTTTTTTTACCTAATTTTGCTGAAGATTTTTCCTCATTCACACGCCAGTGGTTTCTGCCTCTCTTTGCAAGCCGTAAAGAGGAGATTTTACACTGTAATACGAAGAATTGCGCCTAAATTTACAGATCTCATTGATGAGAAATTACTCTGTGGCTGTTTTTTATTTTCTGGTTCTTCTGTTTTGTATATTTTATATTTACTATTCTTGTACTTGAAAAAATTTTATGATACACGGTTTTTTGTGTTTACAAGTAAGACTGTGCGTATGTGCTGTTGCAAATAGTCCATTACACCCGAGTTTTAAAAAAAAATGGCTTCTAGTGCTTTGCAAGGATAAAATTCATAAAGCTCCTTTCCAAACAGCCTCATTTGAGCATGGTACTTCATTTCCGTTATCAAGAAGTAGATAAAAAAATACTATTTTTGCACAGATTTTTTAACATCCGATCTATTAATTACAAAGGCATGAGACTAAATGTCATTGATTTTACCAGATTCGTTACAGTTAAGCTATAAAATATATATCATTTGGAGCCGCTTCTGGATTTTACATTCTGATAAAGAATGATATTTTTGAGATGTGAAGTGGATACACTTGTTTCCCTTTTTCACTTAGAATAATAGCCAGGATGATAGTTTTTTTATTTTTTTTGCATTCTTATTTTGCCTTTAAAGTGAGTAAGACATAAACACCAACCCAGTTTAAGAAATTAGCCCTCATATGTTCCAAGTTATTAAAAGTAAAATATTCTCATGATCCATACAAGAAGACAGGCCATTTCTTATGAAGAAACTAATGCCAGTGTCCATATGTGAAATGATTAATTTATTGTAGTCCAGAATATATCTTTTCAGAGCTCTCTTTTTACTGAGTTGATGGAATATGTCGTAAGAAATTTCAGGCAAATAACCTATTAAGAACTCTCTCTCTCTCTCTCTCTCTCTCTCTCTCTCTCTCTCTCTCTCTCTCTCTCTCTCTCTCTCTCTCTCTCTCTCTCAAGTATCCTTTGTTCTTGTAAAACTCAGCAGAAAGTTCACATACAAAGGAAAGGAAAGGAAGCAACATAACGTACCCAAAACACATTAGGTTCTGGGTGATTTACATCTGTTATATAGAGTGCCGTTAATTCACTTGACCATAAAATACGAAACTTTGTGAAGGACGTCCTTTGATGATTATCGAGTTAAGAAACACCTGCGCGACCGATAGTTTAGTGCCTTTTCACTTTTAAAAGCTTGCCGTAGGGATTCTTGTTATAGGTTACTTGTAAAGTCGAAGGATCATTGTCCTGGAAAAATATAGTGATATTTTAGTGGTTAATCCTGCTAGGTGCAGATCCCTCTCAAGTCTGGAATCCTTTCCCCCTTTAATATTCCTCTTCGTGGGCTCGTTCCAGCCAGCGTTATGACTACTTTGGCGCGTTTTTTCTCCCGCGTTATTGCGTGGTTTCATCCAGATCTTCCCGTCATAATTAGCTATGTAAAGCAGATTTTATAACAGGGTCAAGGAGAATGGCGAACAACGCTTGTTGAATGTTGTTTTGT
>NC_089757.1:25803264-25820764 GCF_040412425.1 Macrobrachium rosenbergii
ATCCTGAGCATTCAAAAGCCTCATCGGGTGAATGTTTTGTTCACTTCATTCTTATGTACAACAGTACAAATAATTATATTGTAAATTTTGATAAGTTTAAGTCAACTTTGATCAAATTTTGCTTGTAATACTGTTAAAACTGTAAAATATTGTGTATTTTCTATTATAAAAGATAAAAAAAAAAATAATGATGCGGTGGCATTTGCGCCTCTTTGTGACCCGTTGCTACTTGCACCAGAATTGTAAGTTTTGATGCAGGTTAGAGTAACGATAGGATTTAGACAGGGCAGTTAACCTGTGAGGTATTTAGCTACATGCCCTTTCCTGTTGTAATCCCCCCCCCCCCCTCGAAGTTACGAATGATTACCAGATAACACATTTAAAATATTTCATCAAATATAATTATTAAGACAGCTTGCAGCATTCGTTGTTCTTTGCTTGAACGTTGATTAGGAAATTTTACTGTTTTCCCTTTAGTCATACGTTTGACTGGAGAACATCATCAATTGCAATTCGTTCTCTTCATTGTACAAGTTAACACATTTTTTTTTTACTCGGTGTTAAAGTAAATTATTTTACGATGAGAAAATCTGATTTAGTTCACGGGCATCTTGCAAAAGGGAACCATTGTTATTTCGGATTACTGTGCCAGGAGGCAACACATCCAAAGATACACAAACATTCTTACCACCAGTTGACATAGCACGTTCCGTTAAATCCTAATGGGCCTCTATCGACCTAAAAAGCCTATCATGTACCTGGTAGTTAGTCGACTTTGATGGGTTACAACTAGATCGGAAAATGACAATATACATGTGTGTATGTGTATGTATATATATACATATATATATATATATATATATATATATATATATATATATATATATATGTGTGTGTGCGTGTGTGTGTGTGTGTGTGTGTGTGTGTGTGTGTGTGTGTGTGTGTGTTCACCATTTTCATTTTAGAGGGGCCGGCACTAGGTGTTGCCTTCCGATTTTCGGCAAGTCTTTACAGTAATGAGGTTGCTAGCACCACACCATGCCACATTGATGTTTAAAGGACTTGCGTGCTCGTAGCATCTGTCTTTACTTTAGTGGTCACCCATACAAATGCTGACCAGACCCAGCGTTACTAAACTTCCTGCTGTAATGCGTAGTCTGCATATGTAAGGTTGATTCGTTAACAAGATAAGTACCGGGTTGGATAGTCTGTGTTTAAATAATGATCGGCAAAAGGGCGAAATATTGGAAAGGGTACAAATGTTACGCCAAGGCATCCTTTTGAAATGTATGTATTTATACATGCATTTGAGATCTTTGCAAACGATAAATTCCAAACCGTTCTGTTTCTTTTTCAGGTTGAAAAAGTATGTTTTTTTTTTTATTCATTTCGCGTGCTGGGTCGGCGTGTAAATCCATTTTTATATTGCACTAGGCATTCCGTTAGTTCACTGAGCTCGCTGTGGTTACTTTGTTGTCGCTAAAGCCGCAGTATAAACAAGACCCACTGGAAAATCTTATTTGTTTTGTGGACTCATTCGCTGTGGCTGTGAAACGTAAAATATCGCGTTTGATCCTTTAAAAAGGTCAGACCCCTTTTTGATCAGAATTGTTCTGTGAGTTATTAACTCTTATGGAAATATTTGTTATATGAAAATCCTTTCAAACTCATTAATTGATTTATCTTTTTAGTTTAATATTTAATTTTATTACGGCGTCAATACTTAGATGTTGTGACGCTAGCTTTAGTTGCCCAAAATCAATCAGTCTTTAGATAAATAGACCAAAACCATACCATTTTATGCGCACCCAACGAAGTCCCTCGCAATGATCAAGAAAGCTACCATGTTTTGTTAACTTTGGATATTAAGAGGTATTTTTCGTTATGCTGATTACATTCCAAAACTGTGTGTTTTTATGTAAATTGCTTTAGTATTATTATTATTTTTTTTCATTTATTTATTTATTTATTTTTTATTTCCCTGGTGTCAGATTGGTTGAAGTCCTCACAAATTGTAGAGGTGAATAGAATTACCTCCGTAACTATAACTTTGTAAAGATTTGAATTTCCGAATGACTATGTCGTTCCCCTGTTAAATCTAAAGATTTCAAAGTATTGTATTTTTATTGCATTGATTAAGTACTGAAACTTTATTCTTCAGTTTTCGTCTTTTTTGTTTATTGTATTTTTACTGTATTTTATATCAACATCTAATTGTGTTTTTATTTTTGGCTGCTGAATTGCTTATTAATTTATTAATGAGTGCGTTTTCCTTTTTAAAATTCCTAGTTTAAAATCGCGAGGTGAAAATGCTGTATAAAGCCTGAGCAGAAGTGGAAAGAAATATTTTATTAATATTAAACAGCATTGTGCGTCTCAAAACTTTGAGAGAGAGAGAGAGAGAGAGAGAGAGAGAGAGAGAGAGAGAGAGAGGTTGTTGGCGGGAATGGTGATGAAAGTTGTATGTAAATCCGGATTATCTTGAGGGAACTATAGTTTTTTCGAGAACTTCTTAATAATGTCAAAGGTTACTTAAGCTTACGGGAGAGATTCTCATTCATTTTTTTTCATGTAAAATACTTGCGATGTATTTGATTTTCCTTTCAAAGATTTATTGGTGTTATTAGTCATCGCGTCTTCTGTTGTAACACATCTGTCTGACCTTTACTAATACTTGTCTCCGTCTCTCAAGATTGTTCATTTAATTTTCCCTTCGTAGTCTCATTTTGCTTTAAGACATATTAAAACATTGTAAATTATTTCAATGTCGTGCCGAACTAGAGTTAATTATTCTCTGTAATTATCTGGTAATGTGGTCAGCTCACGTTTATAGTTTTTTTTAAATATTTGGAAAGATTAAATTGAATGTTCAGTAGAATATCTATAATCATTTTCCATCTCTTCTGTTCGTTTCCTACATCAACTTCTGCTCGTGAAGTATTTATTTCTTTTTACTGTTTCCGGAGTCCATTATGAGGTAGTTTTGAATTTGGTTATGTCCATTAACACTTCGTGCATTCTGCGATCCCCAGTGTGTGTGCGTTTATGTGTGAATTTAGGGAACAAACAAAGGCATAAACGTCTGCAAGAGGGTTTGTTTACTAACCATACAGAAACCCAGTTCTTTGCCTAGTATATTTCTTATACCATACAAGTGGGAAGTATCTCATTGGAATTCATCTCAACAGGAAGTAAGTACATTCTCGCTCCCTCTCTCTCTCGCACAATTAGGTCCATTTGGCTGTCTGTTGTATGTGAATAGATGGCGCTCATTTTTCTTTCAAGAGAACGTGCCAAGTTGAAAAACAGCTCAGTTGCTTTTCGGCGAGGCGAGAGACAGAAAATTTTCAAGGGCAAGATTACAAAATGCTTGTATAGTTGCCAGATTCAGGTTTCTTCTTAACATATTTTGCGAAGGTGTTTTATGTATGTATGTATATATATATATATATATATATATATATATATATATATATATATATATATATATATATATATATATAGTATAACATAAACACAAATGTACATATACACATATGCTGCTGGGGTCTAAGCGATGTCAGGCAGGGCAGCCGATCGAGGCTACGGCCTACCCCAACGCCAAATCAATCTCCTTCAAAGAAGGCATCGTGCTTACCCCATATGAATAATGGAAAAAAAACCACGTTAAACGAAGAAGAAGAAGTATGTACATACATATATAATTACATATTTAATGATTTAATGCCTGCTCTAGATCTAATAAAGCACAAAAGAAAATTCACACAATATACACAAATATATATACATACTGTATATATACACACATATATATGCTGAAGGCGTATTTATTTGCTTTTAAACTTACTAATCAATTTTGTGTGAAGCTCATTTTATGAACGGTTGCAGAGTAATGTTAGTAAAAGGGGCATCTATAGTGCAGTAACTCTCATTCCCTTGCTTAAATTTTCAACGAACTGTCATTAGAAATTTAAAATTGCCGTTTTGTTTTCGTCCGCTGATATTTCTTTGATCTGGAAACCATAACTAATGTTATATATTGAGACGTTTATGTGCCGGGAGGATGGCGTGCAAGTGGCGCAGAATGGCACGATGGCAAGAGCTGTTTTACTGGTCCACGAGGATAATGCCTTTTGGACACCGTCCAGCAGCGTAATGAAGGTCGTAACAGGGTAGTTAGTGTCGTTGGTAATGTACTGACGTTATTTACCAAAATTCAGTTTGAGAGAAGAAAAATAAGAAAGAGAAATTTATTCTTACTGACACTCATTCGACTCTGATATTCTTGAATTCAGACTGCCCTTTTCGGCATTGATATTCTTGAATTCAGACTGACCTTTTCGGCATTGATATGCTTGTATTCAGACTGCCCTTTTCGCCATTGATATTCTTGAATTCAAACTGCCCTTTTCTGCATTGATATTCTTGAATTCAAACTGACCTTTTCGGCACTGATATTCTTGAATTCAAACTGACCTTTTCGGCATTGATATTCTTGAATTCAAACTGACCTTTTCGACATTGATATTCTTGAATTCAAACCGACCTTTTCGGCATTGATATTCTTGAATTCAAACTGGCCTTTTCGACATTGATATTCTTGAATTCAAACTTACTTTTTCGGCATTGATATTCTTGATTTAAAACTGACCTTTTCGACTTGATATTCTTGAATTCAAACTTACCTTTTCGGCATTGATATTCTTGAATTCAAACTGACCTTTTCGACTTGATATTCTTGACTTCAGACTGCCCTATTTGGCACTGATATTCTTGAATTCAAACTGACCTTTTCGGCATTGATATTCTTGAATCTAGACTGATCTTTTTTAAGAATTTTTTCGACTCTGATATTCTTGAATTTTGACTTCTTTTGTAATACTTTTTTTGAATATTCTTGAATTCAGACTGATCTTTTGTAATACTTTCTTTTAATGATATGTATATATACATAGACATATATATATATATATATATATATATATATTGATATACAGTATATATAATTATAAATACATAGGCATATATAATTTATATATATGTATATATATACTCATATATATATATTTATGTACAGTATATATAATTATATATACATAGACATATATATATATATATATATATATATATATATATATATATATATATATATATATATATATATACGCGCAAACATACACATAGTGACCCTATGCGGGAAGATCTTATGTCTAATCTTTTAGGTTTTCCACTGACTTCAACTTGCAGTACACCTCGCGGCATTTCGGTAATCTTAGCAATGCAAGAGAAAAGCAAATTTCATTTTCGATACCAATTCTCTGAACAGCCATGGCAAGGGCCATCGTCTGCATATCTGCCTCTTCCAGGCTCCTTTTGGGACTGTGCGGCGCTCATCCTTACTTCCAGAGGCTGCAGAAAATGCATCTTTGGAGAAAGATATGGAATGTGCATCGTCTAATTTTTCTTTTTTCGTTTTCTCTTGCGGTATGTTTTTATAGATGTTTATTTAGTTTTTTTTTATTATGGTTGTATTCATGTATTACTATTTGTTAGTGGTGATAAGTCGTGACTAATGAATGTTAGTTTTGTAGCGTTTCATCTGCTCGACAAAACCGCTTTGGTGTAATTTAGTTAGTCTTTAAATTGCTAGATATATATATATATATATATATATATATATATATATATATATATATATATATATATATATATATATATATATATATATATATATACTAATGAAACACCTAGAATTTTATTTAATCTTACTCTCTTGTCTTTTTTTTCATCCCCAAATAAGTTATTTTGTATTTTTGTATTCATCTAGATAACACTGTATTTTATAGACTGCGTATCTTTTTTTTTTTTTTTTTTTTATTGCTGATTTTATCTTAAAGATTCATTAGTTACGTGGCCCAAGTCAATGTTTTCTTCGTTTCGGGTTCTTTTGTGCAAATGAGAATGGCGCCATTGGACCTCGAAGATTGCGCTAGTGAGGACTTGAGAAATGTTTAGGCGTCTTCAGTTGGTATGTAAGGCTCCTTCAGTTGGTGTGTTATCATCTCCATATATCTACCAGGTGACTCCACTGAGGTGAAAAATACCCCAGCAATGAATGGGCTAGTTTCTGTTGTTATCAGACCTCAGACTATAAGACAGATGCCAAACACGATTTGAACAGTATGTTGGAACACACACACACACACACACACACACACACACCAAGGTAAAGATATTGTAAGATAACGCAGGGTGAATGGAAGTGAAGTGTGGATGATGAATGCGTATGAAAAAGAAGGTTGAAGAATTGTGGAGATAACAGAAGTGGTAAAAAGGTTAAAGTGAATGACACAGCAGGTTTATTGGGGTTTGTGTGTCAGTTTGAAGTGACTAATGTTTTTGAAGTTTTCTGCACGTGATTTCGCAGATGAATTATATTTATATATATATATATATATATATATACATATATATATATACATATATATATATATATATATATATATATATATATATATATATATATATATATATATATACACACACACCCACATACATGCATACATATACACATATATCTGAGGGAGGTCGATAGCTTAAAAATGAACGGAAGTATTGAAATTAAGATTTAACCTTTAATTGGTACACCAATGCGTAAATATGGCCCACGGGTATTTGTCGTATCGGGACAGTCCTAGTTTATGTCGATGTTAAGGTTGTCAGAAGTGCCTGTAGCAGCAGTGGTAGGTCAGGTCGTCTTTGCACTTTGATCGATACTTTGTTGACAGAACCAAGCGTTATAATTGTTTTTTTTCACGTGGAAATTGGACTTTTCAGTGATTGTTTGTCTCTGACATTGAACCTGGGTGAATATGCACAAGAATATACTGTGTAACAAGCATTTGCGTTATTTCATACCACATATAAACAGAGACCTCGTCAATACCATATCAAAACCTTTTGTGTGTCACTCGTTCTGCTCCGTCTTGCGTTTCCCGAATACAGACACCTTTACTTTATAGCACATCTATATCGCCAACAGTTGCAATCTCTTGGTCTTATCAGTCGTTTCCCCGATCATATAGCTGTTCCTAATCAGTGTTCTCCCATTCTCTTTCCTCATAAACACACCTTCATCTCTCTTATCACTTGGACCAGCTTTTTTTATCCAAATCTCAGCATTCTTACAGCACAGATAACTAATACACTTAATTTCAGATTAAGATTATTTGTAAATGTATAACTTATCGTTTATATTCTCAACCATAGCCCCATCAGGTGCAAACGTTCACTTTCCACTCTGTGTGCAATTCTCTCACTGGTATTTTCCTCTAGATATGAAGTTTATGTTGCCCGAAGACATTTTATTACCTCCCTTTTTTTCCCTCATATTTTGCTTTGCTTCGCTTTCTGGTTTTTCTCATTTTATTCTTTGAGGTTTGAAAACTTTCCTGTATGCAATAATCATGAAGAAAGACTTATTTATCTTCAAAGCGTTTATTTCAATATCCCTCCAGTAACTGATCGTATTATTATTATTATTATTATTATTATTATTATTATTATTATTATTATTATTATTATTAACACTGCCCTAAAAAGGACTCTATTATTATTATTATTATTATTATTATTATTATTATTATTATTATTCAGAAGATGAACCTAAACATCAAGGGACTCATAGCCTCCCAAATCACAGTTCCCCTAACCATCATTTAAAATATTCATCTATTCTTCGCCTCTGTTAATTTTCACCCGTAAATTAAATGTTGACATGCTCGCCTCTACGGTGTCGATTTTACCTTAAGACGGGATAACTGGCTGTTCTAAGGATGTATCTCTAAAATAATGAATTTTCGAGTAAATAAATAACTAAAATAAAAAAAAAACATGGAAAAGGGGAAAAAAATGTTTTTGCTGCAATAGTGATGTTTGATTATGCTCCAGACCCCACGGTTCCGAAATCCGAAAAATTCCAAAATCCGGAACACATCTGGCCCCGAGTAATCTAAATTTCATTATCTTACTTTTCATATTAGAGACTCCACTTCTTTTTACTTAACAATTATGCGTTCATGTCTCGGCCTAGGCATCTACGTATGCGGCAGAATTCTATCAATTTTATCATGTTTTATTCTTCATTTTTCGTCTTTTACCATGAGCTTTAATTCAAACGTTTCTACATTGGTTTATTATTCATACTCTTTATAAAAATAATGAAATACATTATATTTATAGGTATATACTGTGTATATAGATATCGCCGGTTAAACCGGACTATCGGCTAAGACCAAAATGCAGGAAAGGAGAGGAAAAAATATATATATTTATACAGTATGTATATATATATATATATATATATATATATGTATATATATATATATATATATATATATATATATATATATATATATATATATATATATATATATTATATCTTCTCTCCCTGCAAAAAAAAAAAAATAAGACGTTTCTGTAATCAAGTATGCAGGACACCGTTTCCCACTCGTGAACTCGGGCGCACTTTTCCAAGCGAGAATTCTGCTTTCCCGCTGTTGAAGTGATTTTTCTCTTCCGGGCCAAAACACTTGATTAACGTGACTGAAGTTTTGGGAGAAAAATGAAGGTGTGAATTAAAAGGACGTGATGTAAATAAATTGGGTTTTTTTCTTCTTCTTCTTCAGGTCGCAGTCGCCCAGGCCGCTTGTTAAAAAATTAGCTAGTACACGATTTTTTAAAAGGTTATTTGCAACTCTGTATACATTTTGCGCACATAAACACGTGCACACACACACACACACACACACACATATATATATATATATATATATATATATATATATATATATATATATATATATATAGATAGATAGATAGATAGGTATATAGATAAACAGATATATATAAATAGATATGTCTATTATATAGATATATATATATATATATATATATATATATATATATATATATATATATATATATATATATATATATATAAAATTTATATTGCACACACACAGACACGTACACACACATAGTTTATATATAGATAGATAGATAGGTATGTAGATAGATAAATATATCTATTATATAGATATATATGTATATTTATAATATATATATATATATATATATATATATATATATATATATATATATATATATATATATATATATATATATATACAGATATTAAGTTACCAATGTTATTAATATCCACCCAACCTCTGGAATTGTAACTGATAAGCGCTTTTCACCACTGGGATTCGAACTGCCGACTGGTTGGGCAACGACGACGTAGCACAGTGACGCTTTTTACCAGTGATGGCTGATATTCGTTTTCTCGTCAAAGATTTCTTCTTGTGATTGGAACAAACCAAATATTTAGCGCCTTACCAAATGATGGCATGACTTTTGTGTAACTTGATCGAAAATAGCATTGTTATTCCGCGTAAATCTTATTACTATTTTTTAAACTTTTCACCTCTGTATATCCATACAATCTATTTCTTCCATATATAGTTTTAGATATGTTTGTTTTTCAGGAGCGTGTGTGCGTTATTATTAATTTCTGTACTTTGTGTGAATTCATACAAACATATGGTTTACACTAAAGTATAATAACACGCTCAGTTTTCCCTGAATCATACCCACACAAACATGTTGACAACAGCTTAATATCAACCTGTGGCTACGTACACTTCCGGACTGGCTAATTACGTTTATCCAAATAAAATTGTGGCGAAACCACACTACACTACTCTCACTAATACTTAACTTTCTAAACTATTACCTGCCACGGTCAGCTATCTAACTGCCCTCACTCTTCTTTTGCTCAGCTATAAAAAAAAATCGTTTACTTAATTTTAGACCGCTGAATTTATGCTCCGTGAAGGAAGTCCCTTGCTGATAAAAGGGAGTTCTTCCTCTCCGCGTCTCTGGCTCCCTTTGGCTCCTTCTCCTTTGTGGTGAGACATTTTGTCAACACCATAATGGGTCTTGAGTGCCAGTAGCTCTTGAGTAAGGGAGATGACTGAGCACTTGGGCTTACTGTTGCTGTGATGTACCGCAGGGGTCGACTGTCTAGATAATAAGCCGAGATTTGAGAGCAGTTGCCACAGGTCATTTTTTTAGGGCAGTTGCCACGGATAATTTTTCTTTAGGAGTTTCCATGAATCATTTTGCTAGGGCAGTTTTAGGTGGAGAATGGCACTGAATCTGTAAAAGAATGTTTCATCAAAGGAAGTGAGCTTAATGGGTATGATTTTTAACATTGCTTTTGTCTCTGTTCTATTTCCCGTTTTTATGCATTAGTCACTCCTTTTCCGCGCTTATTCATTTTGTTACCGATTCTTTTTTTTTCCTTCCCCTTCCTTATAGTATAAGGAGGCGGGGGCAGCTAGTGGACCATTTTACTCTACAAGTGTAAATCACCTTCATATCTAGTTATTCCTACAACAGATTTACTAGCCCCCTTCCCGACCGCTCTCTCTCTCTCTCTCTCTCTCTCTCTCTCTCTCTCTCTCTCTCTCTCTCTCTCTCTCTCTGACACAGTGACAAATATTTTTATCCTTATTCATTAATTGGTCAATTTTTTTTCTTTTCTAATAACGGATCTCCCTTCTGTATTTCCTGTTACCTCCAGTTACTTCTTTCAGATAAATACCATATCCTTTGGAACCTTAAATTTCAAGTCAGTGGCCTCTGTGGGCTTGTTACTTATGAATTGGGTTCATGTTCTGAATAACAATAATAATAATGTTAATAATCATTGGACGAGATGCTTAGGAAGGCCATAAATATGTGTCCTCTTCCGAGGCTGGCCTGTGTAAAACTGCGACAATTTGTAATTTGGTCCTCTCGGCGATCATAAAAAGAAAATATTTAGGGGTACTTTGGCTACCAGAAGTTTAAAAGAGAGAGAGAGAGAGAGAGAAGAGAGAGAGAGAGAGAGAGAGAGAAGAGGGAGAGAGAGTTTCACTGATACTGCTCTTACATGTAGAAACACAGAAACGTGAGGTGTCTACAAGATTATAAGGAGATGCAGTCCACCAGAGATGGAAGAAAGGCTGTCAAGATAAACGTCTGTCGCAGAACATAATACAAGTTTGTCGCAGAAACGGTACTGGTCCAAAGACTCAGAATTTCTCGAAGAACTGAGGTGAATTTCATTCCGAGTCTGCTGCACCTATACTAGCCTAACCAGCCATCTCATATCTGCAGGGCTGTAACTGTCAAGCGCAACTGCTCTCGCTTGTGCACGTTCGACTGTTGCAGAAATATTGGAATTGCCAGTAATCAGTGACTCTTGGCCCCTGCATATGTAACTTGTTACTTTCCCGAGTCGAGTTGTCGAGGCGCAGTTGAAAACTCGTTTGCATATTTCACGGACACGAAACATCAAATGAGCTGCATTCATGCATTTGCTTGTTTGCTTTACTTCGCCTAATCAGTGATTTAAACATTCTTTTGCTGTTCTGATGCTGGAATGGGGTGATTTAAGTGGCATCATTTTGTAAAAAAAAGTTCATTTTAAATTTTAAATTTTTTTATATCCACTTGTTTGTAGTGTTTTAAATAGTTATATTGTTTTTTGATAGCTTGTTGTTTTCCATTTTTGTTCGTGATATCAGCAAATTGTCATAATTGTTATGTCATTCTTTATTTCTTCATGTACACATGTTTGTAAAGATTTAAAATCGTTATATTGTTTTTTGATAGATTCTTGTTTTACATTCTTGTTCCTGATATCAGTAAATTATATTGCATTATGTCGTTTATTTCTAATTTGGCAAGATACAACTTACTGATCCTTCTGATTTTCCAACACTTGATCATTTTAGTCTCAGATGTGAATGTGTTATTTATAGACACAGCGGACGTATTAAAAGAAATTTAAGCTGTTTATAGGTGATTACTATTTCTATACGATTTTGTTTTGGCGGGTGTTGTGTCTATGGCCTTGCTATGTATAGTGTTAGAGAATTGCATGTGAAAATAAGCGCACACACATTCTCTCTCTCTCTCTCTCTCTCTCTCTCTCTCAGATACACACAAACACACACACACACACATAAGGCCGTATAGTTACAAAGAAATGCAGATTTTATGGGTAAATAATTGCTTCGTTTTTGTGCTTTGATTAATCATTTTAATCTCTAAACCACTATTTCTTCTACTTTAAGTTCAGAAATGGTAACAACTGTCATTACTGATATTCTTGGCACCACTGTTACTAATAACATTAATCATAACCGTAATAACGTGTATGTTAGTAGACCATATTTTTATTCCAGGTATATTTATATGTTATTAGATTTTGGTGCTAATATTCCCGTAGGAGGTACCGCCAAAACTTTACGTTGCGCGGATCACTGTAGATACCATTCGGCTCCAGGTGGATCAATTTTTGCTTTCCATATTGTTACTTCCCTCTTAGCGGTTCAGCTCCTTCTCTTCCTTGTTCCGATTTTCGACTTCTTAAGAACAATTCCCTAGGCGAGCCTCAAGGGAGCTTACAGAACTAACCCTGGACTCGTTAAATTGCTGTACGGTAATATGGTAATAGAAACTGATTTACTCACGTTTCTATTAATGATTTGCGTTTATATTAATATCTTATTTATTGCAGCCCGAAGATGTGTTGAAAATACACGAAAGTACTCGGCACTCTGTCGTTTCATTTTGAACTTAACGAATTTTCCCAGTGGCTTCAGCTAATAAACAAAATCACGTGCTTACTTTTGTGATTTCTTAGTAATATATATATATATATATATATATATATATATATATATATATATATATATATATATATATATATATATATACACACACATATATACATATATATACTCATTGTATATATGTGTGTACATGGATAGACAGATAGATAGATAGATATTGAACTTGATCACTTCCACAACTGTTCTGTGCATTAATGCAATTAATAACAAGACCTCATTTAAGCAGGATGGTATCTAAAAGGAGTTATTTATTCAAGATTATTAAAAATCTCTATTAAATACCATCCTGTATAAATGAGGTTCTGTTAATATATATGTATATATATATATATATATATATATATATATATATATATATATATATATATATATACATATATATATTTTTTTACATGTTACTAGGGAGAGAGAGAGGAGAGAGAGAGAGAGAGAGAGAGAGAGAGAGAGAGAGAGAGAGACATATGAAAAAAGTTTTTAATAACAGGTCACGTGATAGCCCAGGTGATTCTTTTATGAGCCGAATGACAGTTGAGATGACAATCATGTGTTTGAATGGATTGTCTGATGAGACTGAAGAAGCAGAGCGAGTTTAATACAGAAGAGATGTTATCTTTTATGGCCGTTGAGTCTATTGATATGCCACATGTTTTCTCTACGTGTTTTATAGATGTATTCCGTCCCGTTTGTTATCCAAATAGCTCCTGTAAAGACGTCAGTGAGGGAGGGGTGTGTTCGTTGAGGAAGAAAGGGGGAAGGAACGGAAAGAAAAGAAGGGAGGGAAAAGGAAGAAAAGAAGGGAAGGAACAGAAAGAAAAGAAGGGAAGGAACAGAAACAAAAGAAGGGAGGAAAGGAAAGGAAAGAAGGGAAGGAACAGAAAGAAAAGAAGGGAGGAAAAAGAAAGAAAAGAAAGCAGCGAAAAGAAAGAAAAGAAGGGAAGGAACAGAAAGAAAAGAAGGAAAGGAACTGAAAAAAAGAAGGGGGTGAAAAGAAAGAAAAGTAGGGAAGGAACAGAAAGAAAATAAGAGAGGGAACTGAGAGAAAAAAAGGGAAGGAACAAAAAGAAAAGAAGGGAGGGAAAAGAAAGAAAAGAAGGGAAGGAACAGAAAGAAAAGAAGGGAAGGAAAACAAAAGGAAAGAAGGGAAGAAACAGAAAGAAAAGAGGGGAAGGAAAAGAATGAAAAGATGGGAGGGAAAAGAAAGAAAAGAAGGGGGGAAAAGGAAGAAAAGAAGGGAAGGAACAGAAAGAAAAGAAGGGAGGGAAAAGAAAGAAAAGAAGGGAAGGAAAAGAAAGAATAGAAAGGAAGGAGGAAATGAAGACGGCTTGTAATGTGATAGCATCACTAGCCTGCCAGTTGCTTTAAGGTCTGATCGTTTTACACGTAAGTCCTCTCTCTCTCTCTCTCTCTCTCTCTCTCTCTCTCTCTCTCTCTCTCTCTCTCTCTCTCTCTCTCTCTTCCCGAGACACGCGAACCGCTTTCTGAATGCAGAGTGTTCAGTATGAAAGAAGGATTTCCACTTACATATTAGAAAACTTCAGCCTGGTTTGAGGTTCGAATGGAAGGTTTGTCTTTTCTTGCCGAAGTTAGTGTCCAGGAAATGTTCTCTCTCGTGTTAATGTCAAGCAGCTATGTTGTCTCGGGTATTCCCCTTTCAGTAAAATTAAAGATTTTAAGTTTTCTGTAATAGAAAACTATTGAGCCGGCTTTGTCTGTCCCGCACTTTTTCTGTCCGCCCTCACATCTTAAAAACTACTGGGGCTAGAGGGCTGCAAATTGGTATGCTGATCATCAACCCTCCAGTCATCAAACATACCAAATTGTAGCCCTCTAGTGGTTAAAGTTTCATGGGCCGCGGTTCATACAGCATTATGCCGAGACCACGGAAAGATAGATCTTTTTTCGATGGCCTTCATTATGTGTACAGAAAACTCGATTGCGCCGAAGATACTTCGGCGCATTTTTTACTTGTCACTCATGGATACGAAGGCGTGAATAGAAGTCTTTCATGTAGGAATGTCTATATTCGTCTCCTCTTCTCATATGTAAGTTCTGTTGACCGTCTGTGATGTTTTTGTTAGTGCGCTCGTTGTTCCCATGTCCCACGGGAATGTCTTTGTTTTTCTCGTTGCTTTCGTGAGATCAGCTTCGCTGTAACAAGAGAATTAGCGGTGACACAGGAGATCGAGTTGTTATGACAAACAGCTTCAAAAAAAATTTATTTGCAGCATTTTTTAAGAGACAAGGAATTCGCTTGCTTCATTTCGCATTATTTACTCACAGTTTCAACATTCCTTATACCTCCAGTGCTCAAAGAGAGAGAGAGAGAGAGAGAGAGAGAGAGAGAGAGAGAGAGAGATGATAGCAATATTTAGTGACTCATAAATTGCGTAATTATTTTTATTAAATTAACTGCATTCACAGACTTTCAGGTAATGGAATTGATATATGACTCAGGAATCAGAGGAGGCAGCTTTATAGTAAATAAATTGGTGTTCTATTTGTCACGTTATTTCTAAAGACGTTTTGTCTTGGTTGTGAATTTAGAGTGGGTGTGCCACTGATGGGACTTATTGGTTCTGCTATTTTTTATGATATCACTACTACTACTACTACTACTACTACTACTAGTTATAATAATGAGGGCAAAATCGACATCACTCATTCTTTTGCCTGTTTATTTCCATCATGAAAAGAAAGCATAAATAGTTGCAATACCATTATCATTATCATTATTGTTATCTTTTATTATGTTATTCTCATTGTTTATCATCTTGAACACTGTGGCTGTCCACCGACACTGCAGCTGTAGTGCCTCTTTTTTGTTGATGGAGGAAGAGCGCCATATGGCATCTCATTCATTCTGTTCCGACTTGCACACTTGCGCGCCAGTGATTTATTCTCATTTCCTTGTTGTCTTCAGAGTATGGTTAAGGGGAAGGACCCTTATATGAAGCTGTGTTTTGATGTAAGGTTAGGGATTGCAAGAAGATTTTTAACTGTTTGGAAAAATAAGCAAAGCGTGTTTTGCAATAGTAGGAGATATTTAATTATGCGAAAATCGACTGCAGTTGTCAGACGTCTTACGCCGAAATAGGTTGACGGGTGATTGATTTGAATTTATAGAAAGTTTCGGAAATATAAAACAAAGGAAAATTGGGAAGAAAATTAAATATTGTTCGATCGCTTACACTCCATAGGTTAGCGATATATTTGAAAGAGTTCTGCGTATAGCACTGGAGCTAGAAAAAAAGGTAAAATTTTAAATGTTATATGAGGGCTTCATAAAGGTGGTACTCTTGTGATGGAATTTTAAAGGGAGATTTGGTAGAGACAAATGTATAATCTTCTAAATAAGAAAATGAAGGGAAGATCAAGGAAAGATCGTGAGATTGAAAATGAAATATTTTTCTGTTGTAAAAATAGGAAAGATTAGTTCATGAAGTTAAAAATGAAGGGGATTTTTCTGTTTTAAGAACAGGATACAATTGTTACTCATGAATAGCGTGTCTTCATCACTTTCAGTCTGAGTGTAATTTTCTTGTCTGCTTTTTTTTGTATTCTTCCACAAGACCCACTTGAAGGCATAATTTGTGATTAGTGCTTCCACGTAATTATCATTGTAAGAATAGCTTGGTGTTCGGAGAGGATGAAGGAGAGGGTAGTAGAATCGAATAAAAAAAAAAAACCGTGATTGAAAAGTTTAAAAAAGTATTCTGGAATATAACCAAGGCAGAATAGAAGCCATCTAAGGCAAAGTCATTAAGAAGATAAACAGGTTAAATCTGGAGCCGAGTCGCACGCTATTCTTTGCGGTTTTATAGATAAATGAAGTTTTATTGACTGCCTTTCTTATAATTATGATTATAAATGCTGTAAAAGTTCTTGTAATGGTCAGTCTTGCTGGGTAAAGTTTTAAAACGATATACCTCGTAAGTGACACTTTTGATAGTCCAGAGTAATTTATTCTCTCTCACTCTCTCTCTCTCTCTCTCTCTCTCTCTCTCTCTCTCTCTCTCTCTCTCTCTCTCTCTCTCTCTCTCTCTCTCTCTCTCCACTGAGTGCACAAACTGGTTGGGCTACGAGATCGAACGAGCCTGCTAAAAATGTGCAATCACTCTTCAGTATAATTTGATGCTTTCCACTTAATTTACTTTTGAGGATTCTTGGAAAAGTACTGAGAGAGAAGTAGCCAAATGGAGGTTAAACTTTTTTCCCTGTTTTTTTCTGAGCAGCAAGAGTGAACTAATATATCTCAGTGTTGTAGGAAATGAGAAAATGAGGGGAAAAAGTTTGGCTGAAGATCAGCTAATTATTATTATTATTATGATTATTATTATTATTATTATTATTATTATTATTATTATTATTATTATCATTGTTGTTGTTGTTGTTGTTGTTGTTGTTGTATGTTGTTTTTGGTGTTAATATTACGCTTTATGTATTTACTGTTCCTATTTTTCTGCTCTTGTAACATTCTCAATATTGGTACTTTGCATGAGACACTTCTAAGTCCTCCGGTGGCGGCCTAATTTTTTCATGGCATCTTTTTTTTTTATAAAGCTACTCAGTTACCATCCTTGTATCCATAAGCGTTCTGAAATTTATGTTCGCCGTTTGCATCCTTGCATCATCAGATCTCTCTCTCTCTCTCTCTCTCTCTCTCTCTCTCTCTCTCTCTCTCTCTCTCTCTCTCTCTCTCTCTCTCTCTCTCTCTGCATTCAACACTTCTTCAGAATACGCATTCCATCATC
>NC_089757.1:25825764-25845764 GCF_040412425.1 Macrobrachium rosenbergii
CATACATACTGTACTTTATGCACGTATGTATGTATATATATATATATATATATATATATATATATATATATATATATATATATATATATATATTTATATATATATATATATATATATATATATATATACATAAAGTATGTATGTGTATGCATGAACGTGATGCAAGAAGTAAGTTTGATGAGTCACTATGGCTTCATATACACAGAAACTGGGAAAAGGTAAAAATACAATGCTCACCTGAGCTACAATGACGTATACGTATATATGCTGTATATATATGTGTATATTTACAGTATATGTGTGTGTGTGTGTTTGAGGAAAAATAATTTTCTTTTGAGTTGGTCTAACGCGGCTTACCAAAATGCTATGTATCATTCCGTAATTTTATATTCATTATACATATATATATATATATATATATATATATATATATATATATATATATGCATGTATGTATTTATGTATGTACAGACTAAGCTATCCTATTTTATTTTGAACTGTAGAAAACAGTATAGACACGATAAATTAATATATACCAACTCCAGCTGTGCTAAAGAAAAATATTGATGTCTCTTTGCTCGTTATTTCGCCACGTACTGCACTCTGTTGATCTACACATTCTTGCCTTCACAGAAATAGTGACATCAGGAATATTAATATTTTTATCTCTGATACAAATTATTTCATCATGCTTTGGTATCTAGTTTTACTGTCTTCCTGTTCATTCTTCCTGTAGAAAGAATCAGTAAAATGTATTCCTACGAATCTGTCTTAAAACCCCACAGTCCCATGACTTCGACCTCAGGGCCTGTACGGCTTCTGTTTCTTTAGGCGCGATATTCTGTTCCACTCCATTGGCTCAACGCATTTCCAGCCGAGATTTTGTTTGTTTATCGGTTCTCGGTTTGCTGTCACATTTCATGTATAGGTGTTTAAACACTGACGGTTTATTTCATGGATGTTTAAATCGATTCTGATAACATAAACCAGTTCTTATCCGGGTTCTCGGCATTCTTCAAAACTGGGTTCAGTAAATCTCACTTTCAGGTTTACTTAAAAGTCGATTAGTGATTGAAATGCTTAGGGTTTTTTCCTTGTATTCCATTTTATCCCCTGAATTGAACTTCTTAGGTTTTTTTTAGTTTTCTGTGAAAGAAAACTATTGTGCCGGCTTTGTCTGTCCGTCTACACTTTTTCTGTCCGCCCTCAGATCTTAAAAACTACTGGGGCTAGAGGGCTGCAAATTGGTATTTTGATCATCCATCCTCCAGTCATCAAACGTACCAAATTGCAGCCCTCTAGCCTCAGTGGTGTTTATTTTATTTAAGGTTAAAGTTAACCATAATCGTACTTTTGGCAGCGCTATAGGTAGCAACAACATAGGCCACCACCGGACCGTGGCTGAGTTTCATGGGCCGTGGCTAAGAGTTTTATGGGCCATGGCTGAGGCCACCACCGGAGAGAAAACTCGATTGCTCCGAAGAAACTAAGGCGCATTTTTTACTTTCATTATCAGCAATTTTCCCAAATTATATTAGTTTTTCAATCTTTCCTGTTATTTATTATGACTTTCTTGGAGTACTGGCATCTTTTTTTAAGGGCTATTTTTCCATATGAATAATTAAGGACAACTGCGCTTCCTCGTCGGTGGATTTCTACTCAAAAGAAAAAGTATGCAAAGTCTTCGTAACGTTATCCATGATATTTTTCTTGTAGTATCATCATTTGCCTTCAACTTATGTACACTTTTTTTAACTATCAGTTTCCTCCTCTCTCGCTGTCAGAAGCTGCTGATGATAGCCAAATCAACTAGTAAGGAAAATAGACAGGCAGGTATTAGATAAGGCCTACCCACCGCCAAATCAAAGTCCTTCAAAAGAAGGCATCGCGCTTACCCCATATAAAAATGGGAAAAATGTACGTTAAAACGAAGAAGAGGAAGATAAAGGAAGAGATCGAAGTATTATATTTTGAGTCTGTACACTGAAACCATACAAAGTAAATCTATAGTCAGTCGAATGACAAAAAAAACCTTTTCAGGAGGGGGAAGGGCGGAGGGGGGAGGGGTATATCAGGTTTCTAGCTTAAAGCCATACAAGACACTCCTTTGGGAAATCTGTTATAATCTGTCGACAAATCATAGATATTTATAACGTTTTTTTTATAAAAGAACATTTTTTTCCCGGCAAAGACTGGTCTTGTCACTTTGACTGGAGTATTAAGCTTTATGTGTTTTTATTGTACTTAGCAGTTTATATTGTTATTTTATAGCAAACTGTTACTCGTCTCTATATGTTTTCTTTCAAGTCGAATGGAACTAAGGGAAATGTTTATCGTAAGAAGCTTTATCATAGATCCAAAACTGCAACAAGAGAATTAATAATTTTTAAAAAGATCATTTTATACATAAAATTCTTGATTTAGTTAAGGGGTATTTATAAGGTAGTCTTCCTTGAAATTCAAGGTAAATAAGATATGAGTTTATCAGAACAACATTTTTTAGAATTTGTGACAGGCAATACAAAACAAGTAAAGAGGATTTGCATCGAGTTTAGGATGAAAAATGAAAATCTGTTACAGAAGTTCTAAATGGGGGAGTAAAAGTATTTTGAAATATGATACACGATTAACTTTAATCCTTTATACGTGAGTCATGGGGAAACATCTATGTATTTCTACAACATATGTCATCCGATACGTCCCTAAATGATACATAAGACAATGAATGACTGTTAAATCGATTTTACGCGACATAAATCAATTTAGAAAAGATTCTCTCTCTCTCTCTCTCTCTCTCTCTCCCAGACTGTTAAAAGTTTTCCTGCAAGATCTTTCCACATCCATCAGGGGAATGCGTAATGAAGACGAGTTCCCGTGAAGAGTATATATGCCTCAGATATATATTGACTGCGGTAATGAGGTTCAGGTGCATCTCCCGGAATGCTAATGCAAGATACATTACCGCATTATGTTGCAAACTATTTTGGTTTTGATTTATACGTTGTGCATCCTTCCTCAGGCATGTGAGAGTTGCGGGGAAGGAATACACGCTCACATGAATACACACACACACACTTACTGTATATATATATATATATATATATATATATATATATATATATATATATATATATATATATATATATATATATATATATATACTATATATATATATATATATATAAATAAAAATGCATTTACACTTACATGAATAGAAATTAATTCTCTCTCTCTCTCTCTCTCTCTCTCTCTCTCTCTCTCTCTCTCTCTCTCTCTCTCTCTCTCTCTCTCTCTCCATATATATATATATATATATAATATATATATATATATATATATATATATATATATATATATACAGTATATATATATATATGTGTGTATATATGTATATATATAAATATATACATATATGTATGTATATATATGTATATGCGTATATGTGTGTGTTTTTTGTTTGTTTGTGTGTGCATACCTTCTTGTATGTTTTTACGTATGTATATAGAATGTGTTAGCAGAATTATTTCCTATTAGATAAGGCAATTTATATGTGAAAAGTCTTTGCATGTAAACAATGATCCAGTGAACCTTTGTTCAGTACAATTATGCACCTTCAAAGCCGTTTCAGTGCTTTGGCTGCGTCATAAGTTTTATTGGCACCTCCACGTATGACGAACCTTCATCTGTTATCAGGCACTCTTGCTTGCTATTCTCTTCTAGTAAGATCCTTTCTATGAAGTGCTTTCAGAATTCAAATACCCCTTGACTTAAGCTAATCCTTGCCTTTAACGAGCATCACCGCTTTTACCAATACTTCACTCTACTGGCTGATCTTTCAGAATGCAAGAGGATGATGAATTTTCTGTCTATTAACCTCATTTGCAAGTGTTTGCAATTGCTCAGGCTTGCCGTGCGTGCAGAAACTGAAACAAATCAGGTGCCCACATCCTTGGTAGTGACGCTAACTCTCGATACTTGGATGTCATTTTTAGGAATCTAAAATATTTACTTAATATACATACATATATATTATATATATATACATATATATTATATATATATACAGACATATTATATATATATATATATATATATATATATTATATATATATATATATATATATATATATATATATATATATATGTGTATATATATATATATATATATATATATATATATGTATATATATATATATATATATATATATATATATATATATATATATATATATATATATATATATATATAAGGAAGGATTACTTGATAAAGTCAGGTGAATTAAAATGCCTACAGTGATTCAGTGAACTTTGGTACTGTACTAATAAGTTACATTTATAATGCTTAGTAATTATACAACATTTTAGCCGTAATTACTGTGATGAATAGAAGCCCATTGGAATATCTCCAGTGACCATAGTGAAAGTTCAAAGGGTATGTACCATTCAGTCCGCATCTGCTTCATTTCACCTTTTTTTTTTTAATGCCTAACTTCTTAATCTCCCTCTCCAGTATACTATTTGAGGAACACGCAGTTCCTTGCGTAACAAGTTACGTAATTTAGTCTCCTTCACAGCCTGGTTAATGGTGACGACCATTTACACGAGAAGTGGCGCATTTACTTTTATGAACCTCCTTCCGATGGAATACGAGCGGAATCAAAATGAGTTCGCCGATGAAATGAGTAATTGAGAAAAGTTGGCAGGAAACGAAATAACGAGATGCATAGCGCAGCCAGGCGTTCCTCTCGCCGCCAAGAAGAAATCTCCCGGTCCGTTAATACCCGGATCATTTGCACGTCACTGGAATTTTATTTACATCAAATCTGAATGGGAATGTCGGGGTTCCCGGATGAATGAAAGTCAATGGGTTTCTTTTTCAGGGTTTGCCGGAATGAAAGGGCGAGGGCGTTTGTGTATTGATATCAACGTTCGCACAAACGTGTATGTGCGTTTAGACGCATATACTATATATGTCTTAAAAGTGCAAAGAGAATAAAAGATAAAATGATGAATTTACCCCTAACGGTTTGCCACACAATGGACCTTTTGAAAATCCGGAACTGTTCAGTGGAATTCTTCATTTTGCCTTTTATTTTCTGATTGCTTTTGATTTCGAGGTATTAACACACACACCCGCACATAACCACAAACGTGTATATGTATATGTATATGTATATGTATATATATATATATATATATATATATATATATATATATATATATATATATGTATGTGTTATATATATATATATATATATATATATATATATATATATGTATGTATGTATGTTCATATATATATATATATATATATATATATATATATATATATATATATATATATATATATATATAGTATATATATGTATGTATGTATGTTCATATATATATATATATATATATATATATATATATATATATATATATATGTATATATATATATATATATATATATATATATATATATATGTGTGTGTGTGTGTGTGTGTGTGTGTGTATGTATGGAGTTACGTGTGCAATGTTGCCAGGTAAAACACAAAAACAGAATGGCTGATCTTTGCAGGTGATACATAGTAGAGAAACTACGAATCTGGTGAAAGTTAGAAAGTGCTTTCTGAACAAACTGTGTTCATCATACGTAATGTATGAATTGTGTTATGTAGGGAACGTCTGTAATAAAATCTGGAATAATTTGTAGATGTTGTTGCTCTTTACAAAGATGGTAAAAGACTGTTAGTTTTTGTGTATTGATCGCTTACATACCGGGGATCACTTGAGGGTAAAGGCTGATTCACATTATAACATCACGTCACCGACACATCACGTCACGCCAAAGTACGTGAGAATTTCTTACTTGTAATCAAATGGACTTGATTACACCATCACGTCACGTCACCATCAAGCACACGGCATCCACCGTCACATCGCGACACGTTTTCTTGTAAAGACTATTTTGACGTGACGTGACGGTGCTTATGCAAGTTTTTTACCGCTATGTCTGTGAGCCGCTGAGACTGGGCACGAACTGAGCGAGAATAATGGATAGTGTGAATACAAGGCATGGCTGATGGGACGGTGACGTGATGTGATGTGTAGGTGACGTGACGGTACAATGTGAATCAGCCTTAATGGTAACTTTGTTTCGTGGTATTTGTTTACTCGCTTTAGTTTGTAAGAGCATTTATTCTTGCGGCATCTGGCGCCACTTGCTTCGGATACTGAATAGCTTGTGGTGTTTATGTATACATTTTGTTTATTTATTTTCCTTTGTGTTTAAGCAAACTTATTCTTTCTGCCTCTGATGACTTCTGCCTTGTGATCCATTCCTCGCGGGATATCATTTTGATTTTCATTCACATCAAATGAGAAATAATTTAGCAAGGTATCATAAAGTGGATCAGTAGAGATGTTCTGAGTTTGTAGACTACGAGCGACATGCTGATGTTTAATGCTACTTCATTTTTGGGAGATGTTTAAGCTTGAAGTGGGAAGCACTGGATATTCATTCATAGGTTGGGACATCATCAGTTATTGATTTCAGGGGAAAAGGGTAGTGCCAAACCTGTGGGGCATGTTCTTGCTTTGAGAATTATATTTTGAGGCTTTTTCCTGCTATGATTGCGCGTTTGCTCACTTATACAGGCATATATATACATTTTATATATATATATATATATATATATATATATATATATATATATATATATATATATATATATAACTGTTTCTGAGTATGGCTAATTTTAATTGGTAAAATTCTACATATGGATAGAGAAAGATCCTTCTTGTTAGATATATATATATATATATATATATATATATATATATATATATATATATATATATATATATATATATATATATATATATATATATATATATATATATATATATATATATATATATATATATAATCATGAAGCTACAAAATGTAGCTTAATATCAAATTCACGCTACCTCGGAATATCTCCGATGGAGAATTATCACCGAAGGGGAATTTATAAGTGATAAATGGATTGGTATTGTCGGGTCGCGAACCCACGTCACAACACATGTCTTGTTCCCCTTGATGGTGCTGAAAAAAAGAAACGGTTGCTCTATTATCAGAAATCCGAGATTTTATCGATTCATCGAAAGGTGCTTGACCTTTCAGTTTTTCACTGATAGAAAATTGCTTTCAAGAGCGCTCGTGCCCTTTCTTATTGCCTCCTTTAAAAGCATTTTGCCTGGTTTCAAATTTCATGGTTCTCCCTCTTAAATAAGTAGTGATTAGGCTTTTCAGATGTATCCCTTTCTGTACAGTGGATTAATTGCAGACGAAGACACAAATCCTAATGAATAAAGTGGCGAGATTCGCATTAGTCCCTTTATATGCTCTCCATTCAAAAAGGCCCTCGCGCTTTGTCCTGGCAATCACAGTATTCTAATTTTGTTGCTTTGAAGCATCCCTTTTGTGTTTCGCCCCGCATGGTAACAAGGTGAACGCAATTTCCTTTTCAGAGCGAAGTGGGAAAAGAAGGTTGCGTTTGTTGCGCGGGGACAAAGGGAACTGAATGGAAAAGCATCCAGAAAAGAAAGAAATAAAATATCAAAATATCCCTTGAAGAAGAAGAAGAAGCCTGAATCTTTCTACTGAAATTATAATTTTTTGTCATGTTGGTCTACGGATGGACACTGACAATTACAGTAAATTTTTTTTATCTTTTATTAGAGAAAATATACAATATTTTACATTTTTAATAATATTACAATCAGAATTTGATCAATGTTAACCTAATTTTACCAAAAACAAATATAATTTTATCGTACCATTCGGGTTGACAAATATACAATTACAGTAATTGACACATGAAAACAGTACAGTGTCATCCGTTATCGCCTAAATAATATTATATGAAAATGAACTGTCCTTAAAAGCACAGAAATCAAAGGTATTTTGCCGTAAACCGAGAGCATTACTATATCTCTGTTGAAGTATAGTTATCATCTTGAAGTGTCAATGTCGCATTTAGTATTCGTTTGTACTTTCACAAAAGTTTCCAACCACAGCTCAAGTGCCCGACTAAAAACAACAGAAATGATTATGATAATCGCCATGCACAAAAAGCAAATAACTTCAGACAATATTTTTATAACCATTAGGCATTCGAAAAATAAATGTGGCTAAGGTTGACTTACTAGGACGAACTTGATCATTATATTCAACACGGCTAATGTTAAGCAAGCGAAGGTATAATGATGATGATAGTCTCATCTCAGGTTTTTAAGATGACTATCATCATCATTATACCTTCGCTTGCTTTTCCTCCTTGGGACTGCAAACTCAAATTTCTAAGTCTGAAAGGAAAGAAATATTCATCCCTTACATGCTGGCTGAAAGTAATGCGCCTCCTACTATCAGTGATGAATACTCATTTTATTTTTCAATTTTATGAGATAATGCTAAAAGCCGGACTTGCTGTTTTGAGATAATGTTTTTTTTTCCAGGATACGAACCATCAATCCACAACTTTTATGCATCTGACAATTAGAATAAATTACCCAGTCACAAACAGAACTATTAATAGAGCTACATGCATAATGACCAGGTGCGTTTATGCATACCCATGAGATTATTATTATTATCATATATATATATATATATATATATATATATATATATATATATATATATATATATACATATGTATATATACAGTATATATATGTATAATATATATATATATATATATATATATATATATATATATATATATATAATATTTGTGTGTGTGTGTGTGTATCTGATTGTGCTCGCGCGCGCGTAACATTTTCTTAAAACCCTCTCGCTGCATCGCATACCATTAAAGAGATAGATTTGAAGTGACTCCTAGTGGAAAATGCAGTGTTATTTCTGCAGCGGAGAATTTTATTCCTATCAGTATTTCCCTTCACAACGCGACTCATTTCGAATGCAGAATAAAATTATATATACATTTCAAATTGCTCGCATCTCAATAGTACATAACGCTATTCGTGGTTAAAAAAAAAAAAAAAACAAACAAACAAAATAAAATTGTGGGTCTCATTCTTTTGAAGTTTTAAACGTTCATGGTGTTTGAAGTGAATCTCACTTTCTCTTTTTTTTTATTTTATAGTCTTTTTTTGCTCTGATCACTTATTCCGTTTCAATGAATATTGATTTATGGAGAGGGAGAAATAATATTTAACTTATCATTTATTCGGTGTGGAATATCTTCGACTAATTCATTTTCGAAACTGAACGAAATTGTTGTTCTGCCATATTTCAATTTTAAATCGGTGCTAGCTTTGTAAACTATATTCGTTACATGCACAGTGGTCATTAATAGTAATATGAAGGTCAACTTGAATCTGTGATGCCTTCCTGTCTTTTAGGCGCAAAATATTGGTAAATGTAGAAGTCTACAGAAATGCGTACCAGAGTGGAACTAAACTACCTTAAATGAATGGGGAATAGATATACATTTGTTGTAACGTAAAACAAAGTAAAACGATGAGACAAAACATTCGTAATCGAGAGTAACGATTTATCTGATATTATATTTTTGTTTAAATGTGCATTGACTGCACAGAAAACGTAAAATTTTGGTCTTCTAAACCTCCGAAGTGTTCTTGTTACCTAGGCGGTTGTTGCTGTGTGGCTTCGGTACCCGCCACGTGTTCCGTTGGCAGTTTATTGACAGTTTCTCTGTCTCCGCGGTGTCCAGGGTTGGTTTTCCCAGTGCTTTAGTTCTTACCGTTTTCTAATCACTGTTCTTGCTGATACGACTGTTCATGATTCTCATATTATGATTAGATGTTATGAAGTACTCTTGGGTAATATAAATGTGAGAGATCCCCCATTGCTGACTCTCTCTTTGTAAAACTCCAGCTCTCTCAGTACCGAATCTACTTGAGTTGAGATGATGTAATATATAGCGAAGACTTTGGTTAGACCTTAGACTAACCGATGGACATGGTGTCAGGTACCTGTGATGCAGGTTAATGAGAGGATATGCTTGTGGAGAAAAAAAAGATTGCTCAGGTTTGTAAAAGTAACAAAGATAAAAAGCGTTTGGAAGAGACGGCGTTGAAGATTACTTTAAACGGCATACAGCCATGTGATGTCTGAGGCAAGTTTGGAATGTCATTCTGTTGGCGTCGGCAACGAATGTGACAGTTTATCCATGATTGGGAATTTTACAACAGTGGATGATCAAGAGTAAGTAAAACTAAGTCGAAATCAGTTTATATCTTTTGATAGCAAGGCTGATGTCATTTCTGCTCTCGTTCCTTGTCATAAAATACATAGGTTTGAATCTTGGTCAGGTAGGAGCATTTGGGGTGTAAATTATTACCAAGGTAAAGTGAAATTAGCATTAACGGGCAACTTAAAATTTAGCGTTTGAGATCATGAAAAGAAAATCCCGTTTGAATTGGTGACGATATGATGTATGAAGCAGGAGCACAAAATTATTACTATGGTTGTGGTGGATGAGTTCTTCGTTGTTATAAACAAACACAACTCCCCCCTCCTCCCCCCACCCCACCCCCGCTCACGATGTAGTCTTTGTGTGTGAATGCGCACCCCATTGGCTTTTGTAGTCAGTGAAATGAACTCGGGCATTAATATTGTTAGTTGACTGTTTCATATGTGTATACAAGCTATAATCAGTGAAATATTGAACGTGTTCCTTAGTTTCAGTAGTATATGTTAACGGACAAGAAAGATAATTATTTTCACATTTTTATTAGTATCGCAAGCATTTTCCTCTGAGAACAAATGATACTTCTCCATTAAGTCAACATCCTTAGAGAGAGAGAGAGAGAGAGAGAGAAACTCTGAGGTTCTTGTTTGGGAGTGTAAGAGAAAAGTAAAGTATATACTCGGGAGATGACTTGAGTAGGAGGAAACGTGAGCTGGGATTCACAGATGAGGCGACAAAGCCCGGAATGGACCCTTGTAGGCCTATATGATGCAGAGGGATAAAATTCTTTAGAACGACAACTGGAATGGCTCTGTAACAAAGAAACTTCTTAGTAAAACGATTATGCAGTAAAATCACGTAGAGGAAGGTTTCTGGGGAAACTCCAGAATTATTATTTTTTTAAAGAGCTCAGAAACGTTTGCGTCACTGTTTGACGAAAATAGAAAATTCGTGTATGGCCAACAGTATTTCACCGTGGTATAAGCGGCCCTTTTACTTTCGTTTGGGTTGAACCTGATTCTTTATTTTTATATTCTCGTTTTTATAATTGTTGGGTAGATGAAAAATATGCTTGCCTTTCACATCGACGTCTTTACAGGAAAATTATACGTATGTCAGTTTCTAAAGTGATGTAGCCCGTCAATCCTGAATCGATACGAAGAATCAAGACGCTTGCTGGTCTTAACTTTTTTTTCGTATCCTTTCCTGTATATACATAAGACACCTCTCTGAAAGCGATCTTTGTTTGGTGGCTTCCAACTAGAACGTTAATGAAACCTGAGTAGTTGACGTATGCCCCTTTATATTTTTAATGCAGTACTTTAAAGAGCGTAATATATATATATATATATATATATATATATATATATATATATATATATATATATATGTGTGTGTGTGTGTGTGTGTGTGTGTGTGTATGTGTGTGTGTACTGGTATGAAATCTCACGCAACATATTGAATACCTATTCCTGTCATGTTTTCTGTAGATGAGGCATCGATGTATATTGCGTAGCGTTTCTTGTCTGTTTACTAAGAAATATATATATATATATATATATATATATATATATATATATATATATAATCTTGGGATGGAGAACTACATTCATTACTCATATATATATGAGTAATATATATATATATATATATATATATATATATATATATATATATATTATATTATATATATATATATATATATATATATATATATATATATATATATATATATATATATATATATATATATATATATATATATATAATCTTGGGATGGAGAACTACGCTTCATTTGGCTTTTTGTAGGTAAGGTTATTAAAAATCCATTTTAAAAAGGGCTTCCTAACTGTCGGTAAAGACATAACGTGCCCATTCAAAACTGCTATGAAATTACCCCTTTTCTGCTTTATACCTTCGGGTCTTATTTCCTAAGTTCATCGCCTTTTCGTCCTTAATTCGTTGGCTTTACCTCTCCACTCTCCTCCACATTGTAAGGGAAGACCAAACTCAATTTATTAGTCTCAATGGAGACTAATGCATTAATTATGGCGCGTGTGAGCTGGCATTATGGTGTCGACGTTTTCCGCATCTACTTAATGAGAAGATAAGTCCAGAGGAGAGGGTAGACGTTGTGTAACTAATCTTGAATTATATCAATACGCAATTGTATCAATCCCGTAAGGGGGTGGGCTTAGTGTCGTCAGTGAACCTCATGTGGTGCACTGTAGGCATTACTTAAGGGTCTTTGCAGCGTCCCTTCGGCCCCTAGCTGCAACCTCTTTCATTCCTTTTACTGTACCTCTGTTCATATTCTCCTTCTTCCATTTTACTTTCCACCCTACATTTGATGGGTGGGTAGAGCTCTCGGCTAGCACGCTGTTGGCCCAGCGTTCGACTCTCCGATGCGGCGGGCAAGGGAACGTAGTCATTGGGGAATTTTTCAGGTACAGAGGTAAAGGAAGATTAAATAGTGGTGTTACGAGAAATTTCATGTGTTTATTTAAAAAAAAATTTTTTTGTCAGACACTCTCGCATGAGAAAAAAAATCCTGAACAGGTGTACAAAAAGCTGAGTAATGTTTGTCAAAGATAAAGTGAATAAAAAAAAGGCAGAACATGATAAAGAATTGGTTAAAATCTTAATTGTTTTACTGCAGAAAAGCAAATGGTGAATAAGCATCAACTCGGCTTGATGGGATTACAAGTTAGATGCTCTGGCTTGGGTGGTAGTGTGATCTAGTGATATGATGTATGATATAATTATATGTATGTATATATATATATATATATATATATATATATATATATATATATATATATATACACATATAGGTATGTGTATATATACATTTATTTACATATTTACTTATTTATATATCCCATCTCTTTGCTTGCAGTGGGCGCATATACTCTGCTACTGATCATTTGAAGCCGCTGACACATCCCATTATTTATGTTAGGGAGCAAGAAGCTTGGGCTAGCGGCGTCATCCCTTTTCACGAAGAAGGAGTAACGCTGGTAAGTCTTATGTAAGGTCTTTTTGTCATTTTCTTGTTGCACAGATTAAAGTGTTGTAAGTGTCAGACATCGACATGTTTAGATTCCGTTTTGGCTGTGAAACAGTGAACAAACACATACCCTCATCTTCACCAAGGTTGAAGATGGTGAGAGTCAGTTTACGCTTTTACAGAACCTCGATAGTTTTGCCATACCTTGGCTCGTTTTTCTTTTCTGTAAAACTATTGAGTTGGCTTTGCTTGTCCGTCCGCACTTTTTCTTTCCGCCCTCAGATCTTAAAAACTACTGACGCTAGACGGTTGCAAATTGGTATGCTGATCATCCACCCTCCAATCATCAAATATATCAAATTACACCCCTCTAGCCTCGGTAGTTTTTATTTTATTTAAGGTTAAAGTTAGCCATGATCGTGCGTCTTGCATCGCTGTGGATGCTAACAACACAGGCCACCACCGGGTCGTGGCTGAAAGTTTTATGGGCAGCGGCTGAGAGTTTCATACAGATTTTATACGCTGTACAGAAAACTCGATTGCGCCGAAGAAATTTCGGAGCATTTTTTACTTGTTTCAGTTCATCTTTGATAAAAGAAATTCCTTTGTTTTTGGTTTCGGCGTTGCGTTCACCCCTTTGTTAGTTTGCCAGTGAATTGCTGTAATTTAGGTTAATTTTCTTCCTAAAAAGTTCTCAGTGTATATAGATTTTATGGAACATAGACTGAAACCGGCTTGGCTGCAAGAACCAAATGATGCCAAACCTGTATTTTAACGAGCTCCAGGTAAGTAGTTCGGGGAATACAAAGGAGGATAGGTGGTGACTGATGTGTCATCCAGATGTGATTTCATAAATACAATTGCAGAAAGTTACCTTTTTCACAAAAAAAAATTATATTTACTGTGGTCGTCATTTCGTTTGTGAAAAGTGTTGCAATATAAAAGTCCCATGTAAAACCGTTTTACAGGCAGTTTTTCAATATGAATGATTACAGTTGTTTCTTGCAGACGTTTTTGTTATTATTTATCTTTACTATGTATTTCTTTTTCGTTATCATGCACGTAACCTTGTCTAGAATTCTTTTTATGAATCCTTCGCCTACAAGTGGTCCTCCGTTTGGCGCCTTATGCTTGACTGGTCACTCTGGTTGATTTAGTGCCGTGAAAGGCGTCTCAATATGCGGTTGAATGGGCAACGTTTACCTCGTAAAGTCCTTGGAACCTGCTCATTGTTTATTCGATTTCATTGCAGACCAACGTTTCTCCTGAGCGTTCACATTAAGGTTACTCGTGGACGCGCATATATAGGTTTTTCTCGTGAATTTTTTCCTTCTCTGTAAAGTCCAGAGGGAAGTTTTTGAGGTTTAACATATCGTAAATCGATGTCAAAAAGACATTTGGTGCAAAGGCCCTTATTTGGCTTATTGAAAGGCGAAAGACTTTGGTCTTGTTGCTGTTTCTTCTTCTCTGTGATCACCCAGACTTTTCTGGGCAGTGAGCATTCAAGCTGTATTCTTCTCTTTTCTCTCTCTCACGTCTCTTTCTTTGCAAAATTTGATACGAGACTGAAGAACTTGTAAGTAAATAGAAACAATAGTTCTCTGTCTTTCTGTGGTAACTAAACGTCATAATTATATGCATGGGGCATTTCCTCTTATTTACTTATTATTTCATTTGATTAGGTTTTTCTTTGTTTTGCCAAATGAATATGTTGTTAACCGTACTTGTCTTGAAAGCTGAACGTAGTGAATTGTACAGATGTACCTTTGTTGTCCACTTACATGGACTGGCCTCTCATAGACTGCAGTCGCTGGGAAAATGTCAACCAAAACTTAGACTGGGTTTGGTAAATTTTAACTAAGGTAGTTTTCAGGACTGCGTGATAGAGAATTGCATTAGTAGAAAAATGGCCAATTGCTGTACCCAGACATCGTCTAATTATGACGACCAGGTAAAAAGTTATATGCTACTGTAGAAAGGCATGTGACATTTTCGAGGAAGACAAATTACAAAGAAAAAATGACTGAGGGTGTTACTGGTAATCTCAGCAAGAGTGTTCCTCTCAGAAACTTCTGTCGTACATCGCTGTTAGTGAGAGGAGAAACAGATGACCACCTAGATATATCTGCCATAATAAAGAATTCCCAGGTAAAGATGTCAATGATACCACAGCAACCAAGTCTATATTTTCCAACATTGTACAGAGACTGACAACAACCAAAGGCGTGAATAGCCACAATTTATAAAAGGAGAGCCAAAGCTGAGTCATGTTATAGCCAGGGTATCTCAGTATTCCTGCAGGATACTTTCATCCAGTTTTTAAAGTGTTGGCATCATGTGAATTTGTCTTACAATCACCACATACATAACAGGTTAATGGTAGTAACGGACAATAAAATAAGAACAAAAACAGAAAAGAGAAATTTTAAGTTATTGTGTGTGAAGAACGACTCAGTACCAAAGAGGAAATTCCTCACAGCATCACCTGGTTAAGACAGACAGACAGACTACGATGTCCAAGTGACATAATTGCAGGTGGTATCATCAAAACTGTAATGATGTTTTGAATCAGCACCATACTTCTCCCTACTTCCTCTGAAAGCTACGAGTATAGTAGAAGATACTGATTACAGTTGATAAAGTACACCACTCAAATAGCTGTCTCAAGTTTACAAAGAAGGTTGAATTTACGTGCAGTGTAATTTAAAACCTTCCTATCATCAGTGATACCTGAAGGAACGAAAGTCTATAGAAACAAGTAAAAAATGAGCAGAAGTTTCTTCTGCGCAATCGAGTTTTCTGTACATCGCATAATCAAGGCCACCGAAAATAGACCTATCTTTCGATGGTGCCGGTATAATGCTGCATGAGCCGCGGCCCATGAAACTTTAACTACGGTCTGGTGGTGGCCTGCCCTATATAGTTGCCAGAAGCACGAATATGGCTAAATTTAACCTTAAATAAAATAAAAACTACCGAGGCTAGAGGGCTGCAATTTGGTATGTTTGATAATTGGAGGGTGGATGATCAACATACCGATTTGCAGCTCTCTAGCCCCTGTAGTTTTTAAGATCAGAGGGCGGACATAAAAAAGTACTAACGGACAGACAAAGTCGGTGCAATAGTTTTTTTTACAGAAAACTTAAGAAGAGAAAAATACCACCAGAAAAAAATTCTGATGATTTTAATTTTAATATGAATTCAGAAATATTGTGTATTGTTATATATAATTTATGATTATATATATGTATATATATATATATATATATATATATATATATATATATATATATATATATATATATTTAATATATATATATATGTATATGTATATATATATTTCCATTTTACACTTGTCAAGGTTATATTACGAGTTTGTTCTTAAATAAACACTAGTTACTGTAAATGCTTGACGGCCTACTATTTAGCATACATATGGCTATTCCATTTACTTGTGAAATAAAACTCGGCAATGGAATGTATGAATAATTTCTCTATGACAGAGGTACATATATCTAGTAGCTATTTTGTTGCATTTGTATTGCTATCCCATGACTGTTCGAGTGAATGCAATAATATCCTTTTAAATCAACAAATGCGCGCGCACATCTCCCATTCAACTGGTAATTCGGACTCAATAGACCATATCAGGCGCAGATGGACAAATAAGTACCTTAACGCCGCGCCGTTGGGTTGGTCGTGCATTTCGCCACATCTAGTACTGAACTAAACGAATTGGTAAAATGTTAGCAATATGCATGGTTGAAACGACGAAACGGTTACACTATGTATTGAGGAGGTCAGTGCTCCATGTATGAAGGCTTACGGACTGTAGTAATTTAAAGCTAAGCATTTTTATCATGTGTTCCCGAGTTTTGTGATTAATATTTTGTTGGAAGGTCACAGGAATGTCTTGGATCATTGGAATAGATGTTGACGAAAATAAGGGCTAGTTTAGACTAGAAAAAGTTCAGTTTAGACTGGATGTAGTTCGATTGAGACTAGAGGACGTTCAGTTTACACTAGAAGTAGTTAAGTTTAGTCTAAAGAAAGTTCAGTACATTTCTCTGATGGTTTTAGTTTTTGTGCCCCCCATATCTCTTTCTCTCTCTCTCTCTCTCTCTCTCTCTCTCTCTCTCTCTCTCTCTCTCTCTCTGTAACATTATTGGGCCCTGATTCATATCGTCATTCCGCCACTTGCATATTTTTCAAATCTAGGTAATGTTGTGGAAAAATGGAAATTTGTAATGTTGTGGAAAAATGGAAATTTCTCTGGTACTAACCCGTTATGTATCCACCTACGCACAACCTCCGAGGTGCTAGTACTAAATTAAACATGACGGAAGCTCAATGGGACGCGGAGTTTAGTACCAGCTCCTCGGGGATCAAAGTAATATATACACTCATTTTTCTATATATTTCTATATATTAATAAGCGACATCTTTGATCGCCCAAGAGGCTAGTACTAAACACGGCGTTCCAATGAGCTTCCACCTCCGACTCGGAGAGTCGGAGGTGATGAGTAGGTGGATACATACCGGGTTAATACCAATTTCTCTTTTGTTGGTATGAGACTCTTGAACTAGACTTATCTTTTTCTTTCCCGTCTGTGATATGGGGAAGCACTCTGCTCTAACATTCTTGATCCTTCAGCGTTAGTTATGAAGTGGCAGCTTTGCTGTTTTTAATTCACAAGAACCCCATAAATATACTTATATCAGCCGAGGTCAACTTGATTAACTGTAAAATGCTTGAATAAGGCGATGGATATATCACGGGATAGGAAGCGTTTTCTTGTAGAAATTTGTCTTTTTTTGTTAACGCATCGTTTCATTTGCCTCAGAATTTTCTTTTTGTTTCGCTATAAGAACCTTTTTTTTTTAACGGAGAGCAGTGAATCAGGTGCTCAGTTGTCAGTTGACTTGTGGTTGGCAGTTGGAGTGGAAGAGAGAGGTAGGGCTTCAATGTGGTCATCCCCGTTCCGTTCTTTTTGGTATTAGTTTAATGACCATTATTTTTTGGGATTTTTAACGGACACTTATTTTCTCATTTAATTTCTACTTAAAAGCGTTCACTTGCCTTGTGATAATGCCTCATAATCGAACGGTTTTACGCAGGCATGACCATCCCATATCAGTTTTTAACTCTCTCTCTCTCTCTCTCTCTCTCTCTCTCTCTCTCTCTCTCTCTCTCTCTCTCTCTCTCTTTAACGCAGACAAAGCGAAAATGATCAAAAGTTTTGTGAAATTCAATTTCAGTACGGCTGATGATATCTCTTTGACGACAAAGGAGTACCAATATTTGTAGGAAATAATATTAACAAAGTATTGAAAGTCAATTTGCCTTTATTAAATGCTTAAAACTTTGACTGGTTTTTACTTTCGCGTTCACCGATTCTCCATTGTCGCAGGGACCTTTTTATTCGTTCTTTCACCGTGAGGGTGTTAATAACACATCACTCTATATGCAGTTACCAATTACGACAGTTTGGGAATTATTTCTCCCCAGGGATTGGAATATATACACTAATAATAAGGTCTGGTAATTGAATTTGTGTTTTGTACGTAGGGTCTGGACTATTGCATAATGAACCACCGAGTGCTGAAACAGTACTAATATTGTCGGTATTAAATTTAATTCATATAGTATTATTTATAGTCCGTTTTATTATTAAATTACTCTTTTAAATACTTTATCGTAGTCAGCATGTGTTTTGCATAATGAACTCCCAAGAGCTAAAATAGTACTAATACTGTCGGTATTACATTTAATTCGTATAATTTTATTTATGGTCCTTTTGATTTTTAAATTTCTCTTTTAAATTCTTTATCATAGTCGATCGTGTTTTAGTGTAATTTTTTTTAATTGTAATATTATTCACATGTATATAATAACAATGTCAACTATTTTAATATTTTTTCGTAATATCGTTAAAATCAGGAGGGGTCACCAAACTTTGAATCTTAGCAGATAGGTAAGAACATCAGTGGTTATGTAAGCCTTCAAAATCTTTAACTTATATGCTTCTGGAAGCTGACGCTTAAGTTTTAGTCATAGAAGCCTTTTGCTGTACACTCAGTGTTATAACAACAGTTTTATAACTATTGTTATTTACTTAAAAACTATTGGCTGTGTTATTGTGCGTCCACTATCTTTTTCACAAATTTTAGAAGTATTTTGCTGTGCATTCAGAGTTATAATAACAGTGTTGTAACTTGTTATTTACTTAAAAAGTGTTGGCGTTGTTGTTGTACGTCCATTTTCTTTTCCACAACATTTCTCCCAAGTGATTTGTAATATAATTATTTTTCAAATTATTTTGTTGAGGCCTCCCCTAACGGTATTGCTGTAAGTCGAATAATATTTCAAAGCCTGTTTGATTTTGATATATTTCTCTTGCTTCATAGCCACCGATATTTATATAAGTTCATAAATTTGAAGAGAAGTCATATACTGTACAGGAGATGGCCGTGAAAAACACAGGGGTCACATCAGCCTCCGCCTCCCCCTGTTGGAATTAACGTCAATGAATGCACGGGGCTTTGGCTTATGAAGGGCGGGATTCCACTCGACATGCGAAATATTTATGCTGGGAATAACTCTGCTCTCTGAAGTTGATGAAAGAGAATTAACTTTTTCAAAGCGGAGTCCCTCCCCTCCCCTCCCCTTCCCTCCCTCTCCACCACCTCCCCCAACCTCCTCTCCTAACCGCTGAGTTTTGCCCTTTTTAGTCCTATACTTTTTTTTCCCAATTTTTTGTGCACCTGAATCTCTGGGTCAT